>NC_086185.1:9859166-10213333 GCF_023053635.1 Elgaria multicarinata webbii
AAAAGGAAGGGCTTCTTCACATAGCAAATAGTTAAACTATGGAACTCACTACCATAAGACATAGTGATGTCCAGCTGTGCTAGAAGGGCAATTTAATAAAATTCCTCATGCCTCGAGCCTCTGCCCTTGCCATAGTGGCAAAGTGGAGGATCTGCCTCCTTACTTCTTCTACTGCCCAATCTATTCTCAAATTCATTCTAAATATTTAGATTATTTTTTTGAGAACAAGTCCAGCTGGTCCGATTCAGAAAGAATATTTGTCAGATTGGCATTGTCCAACTTCGCGCTAACAGCAAAATTTCTGACCTTGCAGAATGTATGATATGTTTTAGCATTGCTTTTACTATGCTTGTTGTAACCATTGGTTGACACAATAAAGCTTTACTACTACCACAAGATGTAGTGATGGCCACCAATTTGGATGGCTTTGAAAGGGGGTTGCATAAATTCCTGGAGGAGAAGGCTACCCAGGGCTACTGACCCTGATGGCTATGTTGAACCTTCAGTATCAGAGGCAGTAAGCCTGTGTGCCCCAGTTGCTGGGGAACATGGGGGGGAGGGTGCTGTTACATCATGTCCTGCTATGTTGATTCCTGGTCGATAGCTGGTTGGCCACTGTGTGAACAGAGTGCTGGAGTAGATGCACCCTTGGTCTGATCCGGCATGGTGCTTCTTATGGTCTTATGTTCTTAAAGCTCTTGAAGGCACTTGGATGAAGGAAAAGGAAGAGGTGGTAACTGCAGGTGCTACTAGCCCTTGCTGAAGTATCTTTTCCTACAAGCAATTTCCAGCATCACTGATGGGAAAGTGATTTCCCAGGTGCTGTTCCAATGGAGGAGAAAGTCTCCCAGTGGTGGGGAGGTGTCTTGGGGACTGGAAGCACCAGCAGCTGCCACCGTTGCCTTTCTTTTCACCTGTCCAAAGGTGTGTCTCTTTGCCCTTTGGGGGGCAGGAAATGGGGAGGCAACAGCAGTTCATCCCAATCTTGCTTGTGAGCCTTGAAGAGGGTTGTTTTCCCATTTCAGCTCATTTTCCTTATTTCTATACTGCCTGATAGCTAAACCTCTCTGGGCAGTTCACAAAAATTACAACCCACAAATAGAAAATATAACTAGAGACTGGACCATCTTTAACATACAAAACTTCAATGCAATTTAAAACAGCTTAAAACAACAGCAAGCCAGTTATCATAAGATACTGGGACCCCATAAAACAACGGACATAAATGCCCCATTGTATGCTGTGAAATGCCTGGGAGTTGAGGGAACCCTTAACCTAGCGCTGAAAAGATTACGATCTTGGTGTCCAGGGGACCTCTGTGGGGAAGGCATTCCAGAATCCAGAAGCTACCACCAATAAGGCCCTCTCCCTTGTCTCTTTGCCTTGTTGCCATCCTTTGAGCCTCCCTTGGAGGGGGCCACTCAGAGGAGGCTCTCATGTTGATTGTATCCTAGCTTTTCTTGAATGCCTGCTAAAGCTCTACTCGGGAAGCCCTTCTTATTACTGTTCCAGATCCTGTTTCATTTCCTACCTGTTTCTGAGACTTCACAAGGGACTGTTCACATTCTCTCAAGCCTATCTTCACGTCTTTAAAATATTTCACCCCAGCCCTTCATCCAAAGGATGCCAGGGCACTGTACAAACATGGCCTCAAACTTATCACACAAACATATAAATGCGGGTTGACATACCTTTTACATGACATTTATATAAATATGTAAATACAGCAAAAGAACAAAATAATAATAAATATATAAACACATCCATAAAGGCTAGAAGCTTGTCTTTTAGAAGAAAAGTAGGAAAGGTGGTCAAGTGGGGCATGTCCTGTGCTTCTGCAGTGGGACCCTGGGAGTTGCGTTCAGACGTAATGCTAAACCAGCCTTTCCCAACCTGGCATCTGCCAGATGTGTGGGATACAAGTGAGAGTTATAGTTCAGAACATCTGGAGGGCACAAGGTTGGGGAAAACTGTGCTGAGCAGCCATGAACCTCAGATGTGCACGTGCTTATTTATTTATTTAAGCATTTTTATCCTGCCCTTCAGCGAGATAAAAATGCTTAAATAAATAAGGCTCTCAAGGCGGCTTACAAAAACATTTCCTGACAGTCCCTGCCCACAGGCTTACAATCTAACCCTCTTTCACTTATGCAGTGAAGTAAATAGAAGTTTGAATTGCTGGTAGTTGCAAACCAGAGTTTGCCAACGCAGTTGAAACTGGGAAACCATGGGTAGCCACTACTTATTTCTATACCGCCCAATAGCTGGAGCTCTCTGGGCGGTTCACAAAAATTAAAAACATTCAAAGTATAAAACAACAGTATAAAACCATAATATAAAATACAATATAAAAGCTCAACCAGATAAAAACAGCAGCAATGCAAAATTACAAATTTAAAACACCAAGTTAAAATTTATAGACTGTTAAAATGCTGGGAGAATAAAAAGGTCTTCACCTGGCATCTAAAAACATATAATGTAGGTGCTAAGCAAACTTTCTTAGGGAGCTCATTCCACAGCCGGGGTGCCACAGCAGAGAAGGCCCTCCTCCTGGTAGCCACCTGCCTCACTTCCTTTGGCAGGGGCTCGTAGAGAAGGACCTCTGAGGATGACCTTAGGGTCCGGGCAGGTACATACGGGAAGAGGCGTTCCTTCAGATAGCCTGGCCCCAAGCCGTTTAGGGCTTTGAATGTTAATACCAGCACTTTGAATCGGGCCCGGATCTGGACTGGCAGCCAATGAAGCTGGAAAAGGACTGGCATGATGTGGTCTCATCGGCCAGTCCCTGTTAGTAAACGGGCTGCCCTGTTTTGTACCAGTTGAAGTTTCCAGACCGTTTTCAACGGTAGCCCCACATATAACGCATTGCAGTAATCCAAACAAGAGGTTATCAGAGCATGGATAACTGTAGCTAGGCTATCTCTGTCCAGATAACGGCACAGTTGGTATATCAGCCTAAGCTGATAAAAGGTGCTCTTTGCCACTGTGTCTCCAGTGACAGTTCTGGATGCAAGAGCACCCCCAAACTACAGACCGGATCCTTTAGGGAGAGTGCAACCCCGTCCAGGACAGGGCAAACATCACCTCGCCGGACAGATGAACCACCCGCTAACAGTACCTCCGTCTTGTCTGGATTGAGTCTCAGTTTATCAGCCCTCATCCAGTCCATTACCGTGCCCAGGCACTGGTTGAGAACAGCCACTGCCTCACCTGGGTTTGATGAAAAGGAAAGGTAGAGCTGGGTATCATCCACATATTGATCCTAGGAATACAAGTTCCTAATCCCTCCCCCTTTGCAAGCCAAAGACCAATCAAAATGTTTATTGCTCAATCCACAGATCATTGCAACACATGCAAACTTGAAGTTTTACTATACTGTTATATAATACTACATATAGTTAAAACAACAGAGCTATCATATACATAACATCCATTACTAAAATGATGGCAAAATGGGTGAACAGCAAACATGTGGAAACAATTCATTTATATCTCTGTATCTTTATAACACCTCACACCAATACTGTCCAAAAACTTTACATCTGTTAGCTTTTGCTGCAAATAGTGCAACCCTCTGTATCACATATGGGTCAGTTGAATTTAATAAAAGTAGGGGAGGTGGGCATGTGTAAACCTGAGGCAGGTGGTTATTTATGCATGCAATACTAAGCCATGGTTTAGCGTTATGTTTGAACACAGTTAGAATGTATAAACCAGTGGTTCCCAAACTTTTTCAGGTCACCGCCCCCTTGGTTCCACAAACTCATGCCCAGCGCCCCCCTACCCTACACTATAAACATCATTATTCAGAATAGCGGTTTTCAACGACCCACCAAGGAAGATAATAACAATAAAATTCAAAACAGTAACAATTAATTGAATACTTTATTCAAAATCCAATTGGTGTGCCCTGCCACGCCGGCTGCAAACAGAGGCGTTCACTCTCTTTTCCCTCCCTCCCTCGGCAAGCCTGGGGCGGGTGCTTCCCATTTAGAGGGGATTCTAGGAGTTGAAGGACTTTTTTCTGTCTAAACATGCATAAAATTGTGCCTTTAAATCATGTCATGCTAGCATGAATACAGGAATCAAATAGGATTTCCTTCTTCAGTGGAACACACTTACTTAGGAGTAAGCACCATTTTGTTATAAGAAAGGATAATGTATTTTAATTAAAATTTTAAAATAATTATCTGCCACCTGGTACAGAGTTTTCTTATAGAAAATCTGGCTGGGACTGAAGTAAGGGGCACTAATTTTACTGTACTTATTGTCTTTAAATATGGTTAAATATCCCACAATTACCTTGCTATTCTATTTCTACAATTCATTTTCTCCTGTCTTTTCTTCACCCTCTCTTCGTTTTCAGGCTGAGTCCTATGCACATTTACCTCAGAGTAAGTTCTATTGATCTCAGTGGGGCTTACTTCTGAGTAGACATACTTAGATTGTGCTGCAGCTCTGTTTTTATGGTGACACAAGACACACACATACCATGTTTACCAAAAGAATGCTTGAAAAAAGGGGGTTGGACACCCTGAAATAAGCAAAGGCAGATAGGAATTGTTTCAGCAAGCATTCTGAAAAAAGGTGCTGCTGAATCTTCTTTAGCAAGGAAGGACCTGGGGAATTGCCATTCTCTCCCCCTCCCACTTTTCTTTTCTCTCCCAATCCTGTTGTAGTCCAGATTTTTTGGGGGGTGGGAGCACACACACAGACACACAGCATCTCTCTCTCTCTCTCTCTCTCTCTCTCCAACCCCCCCTCCCCCCAAGCCTCACAATAGCTGCCGGGCTGATTACGACAGGAGGGCAGCAGCTCAGAGGGGAGATGGCCCCAAACTGCAACTCCTGACAGGGGAAGGGAGCCTGGTGATACCTTGCAGCAGCACAAGCAGTCCTGCTCCCCACTCAGCTTGCTGGCTGACTGCTGTTCTTGGCAGCTGCTCTGCCATCCTCCACATGCTTCTTCCTTTCCGCCACATGGCTGCTGCTCCCGCCTTGTGCAGCAACTATCACGAGAGGTTTTCCAGGGCAGCTTATAGGAGGGAGCAGCTCTGGCAGAAAGAGCAAGTGAGCGAGCGGGCGGGCGGCGGTGGCTCCAGCAGGAAAGAAGCCCTGGGCCCTCCTAGGCAGGAGAAGAGTGGGCAGAGCAGCTGAATTCGCCGCTCTTTCCTGCTCTGCTGCCTCCTGTGGGGGTTTCCCCCACCCCGACTTCTGGTGGGGCCGCTGTGGGCTTGAGATAGGAGGAGAGAGCGGCTGCGTGAGTGAGAAAGGCTTTCCTGAGCAGGAGCGGTGTGGGGAGAGCAGCTGAATTTGCCGCTCCTTCCTGCTCGGTCAGGACCTTCTGGAGAGACCACCTCGAGCGCCCCCCTACCGCCCCTTTGCCTCTTAACGCCCCCTGCCAGTGTCCCCCTGCCATCCCTTTGCCTCTTAACGCCCCCCTATGCAATCCCACTGCCCCTATGGGGGCAATACCGCCCATTTTGGGAACCACTGGTATAAACCTTCCTGATGAATTTTCTGGTCTGCTACATGGGGACTCACTTCATTCATACATTCATACATTTGCTCGCTTCATTCCTTCCAATAGCATTAAATGAAAGGATCCTAAGCTTCATCAGAGCCTTCCCAAGTAAATGGTGGGGGAGGAAACATTGGTGTTCCCCCAAGTGTATTTAAAGCAAAATAAATACAAAGAAAGGCAGGTCTTGTCCAGGGGCATTTATTCTGTTTTAGCTTTAAGCTGTTTTTTCTCTCTGTGAGCTGTGTATTTATGCTGCGTTATACTTCTCCTGTAGCCTGTCTTAAATTGCTTTATTTCTTGTTGTGAAACACCCTGAGAACTACAGGGCAGCCCATAAATACTGTTAGATGATGATGATGATAAATAATGATGATGTTGATAAATCATCTAATCTTCTCATAGTCCCTTGCTCAAGGTCTCTCAAAAAGACAGAGGCTGGCAGCGTGTAAGATCATGCATTAAATGGGTCAGGTGAGTTACATTTTAGCTACCTGTGTTCAGTAGGGGGGAATCATTAGGCAGACCTGGCGTCTTTTGAGTGGCAGCAAAGGAAGAACAGCATGGGCTTGCTCTGTTCTCTTAGCGCTAAGAAATCTACTGTCTTATTTTTTTTAAAGGGGGGATCCATTTATTTATCATTTCATTTCTATATCACCCAACAGCCAAAGCTCTCTGAACAGTTTGCAGAAATTAAAACCCCAAGGCACAGCATAAAATATGGAAGCTTAAAACCACAAAGTGCATCCCGTCTAAAACCTAGCAGCAATGCAGAGATTTAAAATGCAGATTTCAAACAGCACAAGTAAAAAGATTAGGATGCTAAAATACTGGGAAAATAAGAAAGAAGCCTTCGTCTGGGGCCGAAAGGAGTCCAACATAGGTGCCAGGCAAACCTCCCTAGGGAGCTCATTCCACAGCCAGGGTGCCACAGCAGAGAAGGCCCTCCTCCTGGTAGCCTCCTGCCTCACTTCCTTTGGCAGGGGCTCACCAAAAGGATCCCTGAAGATCTATCTATCTATCTATCTATCTATCTATCTATCTATCTATCTATCTATCTATGCTTTTCACTTTGTGTGTCTCTCTATAGCATACCAAATAGCACTCTCTTTTTTGTTAAACCTTTTTGCCTTGCCGCTCTTGTTAATTAAAATAATTTAGTGGTTACTGAAGTTCTGACAGTTGAACCTTGATAAGATGATATAATTTGGCTCCTTCTCCCTAATTAAGAAATCACCAAGTCGTTTCTTCGCTCCCTCTTGCTGTTCCCCTTCTATCAGTCCTCCTTATGTCTGACTCGCGTTGCAAGCTTGTGGGTAGGGCCGCGCCTGCTTAATTTTTATGTGGCACATTCTGTAGAAGTAGGTGCAGAATTAATGATGACGATTTTAATTATAACCTAAGAGCGTCATCAGACGAGCGTTTATTGCACGCTCGTTACTCCCTTTTTAATTTTTTTTTATTTAATACTTCAAACATACATCAGTACAATAAAACAATACTACATAATGCATAAATTATTAGATAACATTTGATAACATAGATTCTAGCTTATCCTATTTACATAATCATACTTAACATAAAAGTGCACCCCCCAACCACGGGATCTTATTCCTGTTTCCAAAATCTCATTGCTTCTTCTGGAGGTGCTTTCCCACTCCCCTTTGATAATACAAATTCTAGGAACTGTTTTCATATTCCCTCAAAATCATTCTTTTTTATCATTCCTCGTCTAACTTTTATATTACATGTTAATTTGTCATTAATAGCAATATCCCATATTTCTTTATACTAATATTCTATATGATAATCCCCTTGAACCTTCCAGTTCCTAGTTATCATTAACCTTGCTGCTGTTAACAAATTCGTTATCAATTCTTTTGTCTCTTTACTACAATTTAGTTCTCCATATAATGATAACAGTGCCACTATAGGTGTCTCTTCAATCTCCATTCCTAAAATTTATTTTATCTCATTAAACACCATTTTCCATATTTTTTGTACAAATTCGCATTCCCACCACATATGTAAATACGTTCCTCTTTTTTTTTGACAACTTCTCCAGCAATTTGCTGAAGTCAACTTATTTATTTTATTTAATCCTACTGGGGTTAGATACCACCTCCATACAATCTTATAATAATTTTCTTTTATCCTCACAGACATATTTCTCAACACGCTCGTTACTCCCAAGTTACAGATGTTTGCGGGTCCTTTTGACAGCGACATCTGCCTCCCATCCGTCTCCCGGTCCTTCTTGCCTTTTTTTCCGTCACAAAATGGGTCCCTTTAAATACGATTTGTTTTTAAATGAAATGTGCCGCTATTTCCTGCTGTGTGGGGCCTGTGGTCATTGTTGACTTCCTCTTTCTTCCCCTGTGTGAAGAAAGAGGAAGCATTGTGTGACAGAAGCAGGGGGAGCGCTGGTAAATAAGTGTGACCCCCTGAAGCTGCCATTATGCTGGATCTGCCCTCCCTCCCTGTAAATTTCAGAGGGCTATTGCTCTCATGTCCTTGTTCCAGGCTTCCTACAAGCACCTGGCAGGGGCAGAATGGGAATTCAGATACTAGACTAAATGGACCTTTGGTTTTGATCCAGTGGGTCTGTTCTTATTTAAGGATCATTTACTGTGCTTATGGGCAGACTGCAGAAATCGGGCTCTGCTGTTTATTTATTTATTTATTTATTTATTTTATTACATTTATATACCGCCCCCCAGCCGAAGCTCTCTGGGCGGTTTACAACAATTAAAAACAGTAAACATTAAAAGTACACAAAAAAATTTAAAAACATAAAAACAGTATAAAAACAACAACAGTATCCATTTAAAACAACAATTCTGGGGTCCGTTAAAAACAAACTTAACGTTATTAAATGTTGATGCCCATGCCCTTAAAGCTAATTAGAGTTTAATCTAATTCAATTCAATTTATTACATTTCTATTCTGCTTAATAGTGAAAACTCTTAGGGCTGTTTACAAGGATGAAAATGTTAAAAATTCAGTGAAATGATTTAAAAAAACAACACACACAAATATAACAATTTTAAATATTCAACAATAAAACCTACCTGTACACTGCTCACAACATCTTAGGTCCTCCTCCGAGTGCCTACTCTGAGGGAAGCTCAGAGGATGGCAACAAGGGACAGGGCCTTTTCGGTGGTGGCCCCCTGACTGTGGAATGATCTCCCCGATGAGGCTCACCTGGCGCCAACGCTGCTATCTTTTCGGCGCCAGCTCAAGACTTTTCTCTTCTCCCAGGCATTTAACAACATATGCTAAGTTTGTTTGTTTTTTAATGGACCCCAGAACTGTTGTTGTTTAAATGGATACTGTTGTTTTATACTGTTGTTTTTTATATTTTTGATGGTTTTAAATGTTGTATACTTTTTTTTAATGTTCACTGTTTTTAACTTTTGTAAACTGCCCAGAGAGCTTCGGCTATGGGGCGGTATATAAAATAAATAAATAAATAAATAAATAAATAAATCCTACGTCCATTAAAATTATTATTATTATTATTATTATTTATTTATATAGCACCATCAGTGTACATGGTGCTGTACAGAGTAAAACAGTAAATAGCAAGACCCTGCCGCATAGGCTTATCAAATGCTGCCAAATGCCTGGGAGTAGAGGAAAGTCTTAACCTGGCGCCAAAACGATGACAATGTTAGCGCCAGGTGAGGCTCACTGGGGAGAATATTCCATAATCAGGGAGCCACCACTGAGAAGGCCCTCTCCCATGTGACCATCTTTCAGGTTTCCCTCGGAGGAGCCACTTTGAGCTTCTTTGGCAACTGACATTTTATGAACAGGCAACCCCACCCCATGGCATCCATTTTGTGAAAGCACCCATGGCACTCTCTCAAAATTCTAAATGTGTACACTGATCTAGAACTTATTTTTCTCATGGAAATGTGTGCAGGCATGCTCAATTAATTGTCTATGGCTACAATCCAGTGCATGCTTACCTAGGGGTAAGTCCCAGTGAACATGGTGGGACATGGTTTCAATAAACATGTATAGGATTGCTGCATAAGATTTCATCAGTCGAACAATATCCTTAGTGCAAACACTCTATGATAAGACACATTTGAGAATACCGTGGTGTTGGTGGGGAGGGAAATGATGTTATAATACCCTCTTCTTCAAGACAGATCTAACACACTTGCTTGGTTCATCCCCTTTGCTTTTCTTCATCTCCATCTATACCTAACATAAGTCTGTACTTTCCTGATGCTTGTTCTTCCTTTCCCTCTGTGGGCAACAGACAAATTCCTTTATTGATGTATGCTGATTACATGGCTTTGTTATCTTTCGCTCTGTTTTTTGGTCTGGCTGCCTCCAGAGAACCTTAGGGCTTCTTTTTGTAAAAAGGAATTTCTTAAATTATGAGAAAACCAAAGAGTGTCTTCAGTAACCTCCCTGCTGTGTAAAATGCAACCAGGTGGAACCTCGTGGGAAGAGGTGGAATTTCACTTCTTTTTCCAGAGGAACCTAAAACCATCCCACTTATTTTCAATACATGTAATTGAGCCTGGGCTGATAATAAATAGAACCATCCTACTTCCTTTATTTTTTTTCACCCATGTTTAGCCATGCTTTCTAAACAAGTTCAGCTCTTATTATTTAAGTGGTTTGAGTGCACGTGGAAGTGGATAAAGTGGTTTACCCATATGATCTGGGTAAACCTTTCAGTTGCAAGATCAAATCTGGAAACTGTCCAGATTAGTCAAGTGGGGGGAGCCGAAGACCCAACAAGCAGACTATGTGCTGTAGAGTTGTCAGGTAACCTCCTTTACAGAGGACATTCCTCTATTTGAAAGTGTCCTCGGTCCAGGTTTGATTTTAAGTCAAAGAGCCCTAAAGAAGAAGAGCAGGGATCTTTGAATTTCCACGTTTATCATCTGGATGGTAAACTGAGCAGGTCATCTGGCTATTTTATGTGTCCTGCCTGTGCGATGTGATGTTAACTTGCCGGCTGCCAGTATATGGAGGAGAGAGGAAAATGGATCCACAGAGTTCTTCTTCCCCTGTCCAGAGTTGCAAGAAAGACCAGGGTTAACTCAGTGTGTGCCTCCAACTCAGTGTGTCCACAGAAATGGAGTTATTGAGATGTAACTGCACATGTTCTGAAACACACAATTCATTCCAAACTTAATAGCAAATTCATAATGCATCGATCCAGGCTCACTACAGAAATGAGTGTTACAAATGGACACATTTCAAACAGTGGACCAATGAGTTGAGAAATTTAGCAGGGTCACTAGTCTGAACCAAAGCATTTCTCTCCCCTCACCTTTCCCACCTGCTGCTCCGTTGTGTTTCCGCTTCTTTTCTTGTTTAAACTTGCTTTCATTTAGCTGGGCTCGCACACTTGCCTTCCCTCCTGGCCAATGAGAAAGGCTCCTTGATTAACCTGAGTGGTTTTCATTACCTGATGGGTCATATTCTACATCAGGGAGTCAGTGATAACTTGTTATGACAGATATATGTAGAATACGTCTGTTTTTCAGAATACTCGAATTACTAATATGCCCTCAGACTTTGAACCTCATTTGTGAAGTGGCAAGACTAGTAAATGGGTAAGTGAATGTTCCCATGGTCTGCCGCCAGCATGGCCAAGGAGGTGGATGTTACGATGGGGGAGGGAGCATTGCATCTCCTATTGGCCGTTGGTGAGCCCTCCGCATTTGAGCACATTTGAAGGATGTGGCACCTCTTTCCACAATTGCTGCAAGCAACCAGCTCCTGTACTTCAATGCTAGGACACATTATTTCTTCTTTGAGTGATGCTTTGCGCAGCCACATTTGACCAGCAATTTATCAACAGCCATGCTTTATTGCTGAAGAGAGCCGCCTCTCCCCACCCTTCCAAGTCTAAGCAGCTTGAGGCAGGGTAATCGACAATCTTTAAATACAAATGCACAATGTGTTCATGTGGAGCAGTGCAAAATCCCAGCCACATTTAGGGGGCACGTGGTCTAGTCGGTATGAGTGGTTAGAGTGTTGGGCTAGGACTGGGAAGACCCTCAGGCTCAAATCCCCTTGAAACAAAGCTGAACATCTTATATTGAGCCAGTCACTCATTTTCAGCCTAACCTACACTGCAGGGTTGTTTTGAGGATGAAAGGGGTTGGGGAGAGAAGGATATATGTGAACTTGGAAGAAATGCACAGTATCAAGTGTAAATAAATACAATATTTGAAGAGGTGGTCATATCAGCTTTATACAAAGTTTACTTCCTTCAGAAATTGTGGTTTGCTAGAACATGGGGTCTCCCCAGTCATTGTCCAAAACTGTAACCGTCACACCATACCAGTCATTCCATCAGCAATGTGGGGCAGTCTTCAGCTGTGTCATTCTGTTAGTGCAAATGACATTGCACTAGTGTAAACTAGGTTCTATCTAAACTATGTGCAAGAGAAGAATCCAACCAAAGTTATGTTTGTGCAAGTGTGATCATGCAGCAGCTTTGCATCATGCTTGTGCAACCCATTGCACAACTGCTTTGCACCCGTTGTGCAACAGCATTGCCCCTGTTGTACAACTGGTTGTGCAACCACTTGCATGAGCAGCCACTTCCACACAGAAAGGTTCATCAGAGCTCTGCTATCATTATTTGAGTTTCTGGAATATCAACGTTGGATACCGTCCCTGGTGTCTTCCGTATGTTTTGGACTGCAACTCCTATCAGCCCCAGCATGGCCAGGAATTATGGGTGTTGTAGTCTAAAATATCTGGAGCGATCAAGTTGTCTACCCTTGCTTCACTTCTATAAGAACAGATTTACATTGTGCCAGACTGACCAACAATTCCTTACCAGCAGTTTTCTGCCATCACTTTGTGGGTCGAGGAGTCGAGTCGCACTGTGATTGTGAACATATGTTCACACTGAGTCTAACTTGAGCTCTCTAACTGGAAGGGGACATTTCTTTGCCTTTAGGGCTTGAGGCAGAAGACTCAATGGACATGGTACTAAGAAGGGAGACTGACTGAGCTCTCCTAGTTCTCCACTGATAGCAGAAAGTTCACAATGCACCCCTTTTAAGCTCATGTTCTTTGAAATTGCATTTGACCTTCTCTTCATTACTTCTATCTTTCCTGGTCTTGCTCAGTCTTGGGGATTTCTATCTTGCCATCTTGAGAAATGTGTGTGGCATTTCCTGCCCTTCGTTGGTAGAAATAATTAAAGTCGGGTGGCAGATAGATAGCAAGATGGGGAAAGATTTCCAGTAACTGCACAACCTACATTTCTTTTTGAGCTGTATTCAAGAACTATCATTGTTAAGCATATCCATTGGCAGAGGGGGAGGGGGGAGCAGCAGATGCCTGTGGACATTTTTTTTCCTTCTGTGGGTTAATGACTCGAAGCACGGCATATATTTTTTTTCTCCTGTTTTTTCTCCAGCTTGAAATCTTGGATAATTACATTACAATTGGATTGCATTACCATTTCTAATGCTGAAATATTTGTTTCTTTTCCTCTTGGATTATAGAATGGCTGTTAATGCATAAGTAATAGAATGTTGACATGTAACAATGACAAGTCAATGACTAAAAGCTATAGCATAAACAATGGCCCATGTCAGCCCCTGTCGTGGAAAACAGCAGTAGGTCTACTGGCATTTCTTCGCTCAGTGGAGGATTAAAAAGAAAATCTTATCGATCCCAGATGCAATGCTCACAGAGGGTTATGGGTTTTTTTTCTTCAAGTGCAACAATTCCATTCCATGGTCATGTTAGTCTTCTGAAAGTATTGAGTGAAAGACAACGAGGGGAGGGGTCCTTTGCCTCTTTATTCGCCCTGTTGAGATCTTCCATTGTATCAAAAGCTCATTGCGGTATGTGAGCACATCTGCCAGAGGGTTGCTCTGTCAGCCACTAACATAGGGACATAGGAAGCTGCCTCATATGGAGTCGGGTTTGTCTATGTAGGGAAGAATAGCACCAAATGGCGTGGAAACTAAGAAGAGATAGGTGCTTGCTGATTGTGTTAAAAAATTGTTTTATTGTTTAAATCCAAAAATGCTCTGCTCAACATTTCAGACGTACTGTCCTTCGTCAGGAGCTATAACAAAATATACAGTTTTTTTAGTTTCTTCTTAGTTTCCATGTCATATGGAGTCGGACCATCCATCCATATCACCTGGCATTGCTGACACTGAGTGGAGTTTCAGGCATTTGTTCCTAATTCTGGAGACACCAGAGGTCGAACCTGGGACCTTCTGCACCACTGAGCTACATGTTTACTTGGCAGTGGGGATGGAGGAGGGCCTTCTTGGGTGAACTCAGTGCATGGGCAAGTTGATATGGGATGTGGTTGCTGTGACTTGTGTGAACTCGAAAAAGAGCTGCTGTGATTACACAAATAGCATGAGCTGTAGGAGATCTGGGTTCTAGTCCCCACTTGGCATGAAGCTCACCATGTGACTTTGGGCCAACCACTGACCCTCAGCACAGGGTTGTTGCGAGGATAAAGTGGAGAAGAAGAGGATCATGTATGCCACCTTGGTTTCCTTGCAAGAAGAAAGAAGATGGGATAGATATGCAAATAATAACAATAAATAATACAACATTGACAGATCTGCGTGATTCCAATTGAGTGATGGGTATGCCAGCATTGCTGACCTTAGTCATAGGCTATTGTGGGGGGATCAACAATTATCTGAGCAGGGCCATACGGTTCATAAGCAAGCCTTCTAGCTGTATGCTTGGCAGCGTGACAATGCCAGAGATCAACTCCACTGTGTAGTAACACTTTATGTCTGGAGAAACCACAGTTAAATATTTGTTTCTCATTAGCTAATGGTCCAGCTGTGCAAAACACATTCCTTGTCTTGTTAGCCCTGGCTTGTCTTCCTAGCCTAACTTGTACATTCCTGCCGATGATGCATCCATCCATCCCGCAAAAAGCACTAGGTAATTTCAGCAACTCAATGAGAATTCCAGCACACTTCTGACTTAGGATGTTGTTGTACCATATAACATAACAGTGTATTCTAGGTTTAACATTCAAGAGACCATATTATATTTATTTATTTATTTATATAGCACCAACAATGTACTTGGTGCTGTACAAAATATACAAATAAAACAGCGATACCCTGCCTAGAGGCTTACAACCTAAAATCACATTAAAACATATGATGGGGGAAAGGGGTTCACAATGCAGAAATAAGAGATTAATCATAGTAATAAGAACAGAAAATCAAGCTAAAATACCAAAAGCTATTGAAAACAAATGAGTTTCCAAACGCGTTTTAAAATCTACAATGGAACTCGTGGTACGTAGTTGCTCTGGAAGAGCATTCCAAGCAAATGGGGCAGCCAGAGAGAACGGGCGAAGCCGGGCAAGAAAGATAGAGACTCTTGGGTGGGAGAGCAACACAACATTTGAAGAACGGAGGGTACGAGGGGGGTGGTAGAGTGAAATGAGAGAGGAAAGATAAGAAGGTGCAAGACCATGACACGCTTTGAATGTCAGCAAAAGAAGCTTATACTGAATTCTATATGGGATCGGAAGCCAATGAAGAGATTTCCACAAAGGAGAAACATGGTCAAAACGACGAGAACGATGAGACAAGAAGAGGAATAATGAAGGGTAACTGAATTGTGGGGCAGACCCACAGTCCTCATACTCCATGTTTGAAGGTGTGAAATTTCACGTCTTGGTGTGAACCATATTGAATGCCACAGGCTTCTCTAGCTTTCATAGGTGGGTTGACTGCAGGAATCATTTTGTTTCTTCATAACTTTGTGCAGCACTTCAAATGGCCTCCCAAAAGTCTCCACCCTTTTCGTGGGCAAAGTCTTTGAGGGGGCAATTTCTCCGAGGGGAGGAGAAATTCTCAACAGTTTCTCACACAGTTTCTCAGGTGTGTGTGTGTGTGTGTGTGTGTGTTGTGTCTAGCTCCAGGGAAGAGGTGGAGCTAGTATGGAGCTAGAATCGCCTGGAAGTTTTCTTCCCCTGTGAAAGAGGCTTCCATTTTTCTGCCTCATTTTCAGGGTGTTTTATCATTTATTTATGTGGTGTTTGTGAACTCACCTAATTACTCTGAGGCGTTGGGGGTGCTGTGTGTATTTTCTTTGTATTATACTGTACATTCCTTCATTGCTCTGAATCCTCCTAGGCTGGCTGTGCTTTCTGATCAGAAAAAAAGCTTTCTGGGAGGAATTACCTCATGATGTCTTCCTCTGGGCTTTAATTGACATGAGGTTTACTTCCAAGATGATCCTCGTGTGGCGCAGAGTGGTAAGCGGCAGTTACTGCAGCCGAAACTCTCCCCACGGCCTGAGTTCGATCCCAGCGGAAGGTGGTTCTCAGGCAGCCGGCTCAGGTCAACTCAGCCTTCCATCCTTCCGAGGTCAGTAAAATGAGTACCCAGCTATCTGGGGAAAAGGTAACTGCGACTGGGGAAGGCAATGGCAAACCACCCCGCTACAAAGTCTGCCAAGAAAACGTCAGCGAAAGCAGGCGTCCCTCTAGGAGTCAGCAATGACTCCAGTGCTTGCAGGAGAGGTTACTTTCCTTTCCTTACATCCAAGACCAATGTCCCATCATAGAGTAAACAAACCATACACGGGGTTAGAATGTTTATCTTGGCATTGAGATTCTCTGAAATCCACCTTGAAGTTCATTTTGACTAATTCCCATTTCAAATTGAGATCTTCTTTTTCCCTTGGCACGAACATTCATGTACGTTTGCATGCCTATTTCCCCTCCCCCCCAAATGCACACGTCAATTATGTGCATTTTTAATGCACATAATCTCCCATCGAGTAAAGTGTGCTTCTATGCATTTCCCCCCCAAAGTACACTTTTTAAAATGCATGTTCTTCTAAGGTACTCATGTTTCTAATGCACGTTTAATTGTTCTGCAAATCACACAACAAGCTTGGAAATGTTCAGACACTGACTACAGATTACGTTTGGGTCCAAGAGATGTGGCTTTGATAAATTCTGATCAAAAGTGAACTGAAATGCATCTCTAATTTGTCTATGGAGTGCCATTAACCCTTCACACAACTCCACCCCCTGCCCAAGACAGTCTGTTACACTGCCAAAGAACTTTTACTTACAAGAAGTTTCTTCTAACGTTTAGCCAAAGTCTCCTTCCCTGTTAATTCCATACATTGGTTCTAGTCCTGCCCTCTGAAGCAACAGAAAACAAGCCTGCTACACCTTATGCACAGCTGCCTTTCAGATATCTGAAGACAGCTATGCTGTCTTCCCTTAATCTTCTCTCCTCTAGGCTAAACATACCCATCTCTTTCACCAGTTCCACTAAGGACTTGGTTTCTAGACCTCCTCTCCATTCTAGTCATTGTCATCTTGGGTGCACTTGTAGGAGAGTTGACTTAATTCATAGGAAATTTTGACTGCGTTCTCATGATGCAATAACCAATAAATAGTCAACGGAGGGTTAAATAGTCAGCGGTTGGTTATTGCATCATCTGTCGGAACTTTTTCACACCAATAACCAATGCAAATAACCAACGCCGTGCGGAGTTGATTATTTGAACAACCATTGGTTATCATGTTGTGCATTGGGCACCGCACACAGTGGGTTATTTTCGGTGACTACAGAGTCCCCTGGCAAGAGTGACTAAAGCGGTAGCTGCTGTTCTAGTCCAGCCAGCAGAACTAGCAATGGCTTATGAGATACCAGTGGGAGGACTGGTGGGGGGGGGGGAGATGGGATATGTCAATCAAACACATCATTGACTAATAGTCAACTTGACGCTGGCCTTAATTCACACCACGGTTGATTATAAACATGTCGTGTAGGGAGTACTCCCTTGATAATTAACCATGGAGTTCACTATTAACCCAAACTTGACTATTATGTTGTCTGAATGCAGCCTTTTGATTGCTTGTTTTATAGGATGCTACTGCTGGCATATAAGAACATGTGACTGCTTGACTGACAGATCCAACTGACTTGGCATTAACTCAGTAGGAGTGCAGAATGGGAAGGGATGGTAAATAAATGAGTAAATGGTCTTAAAGATGGGCTTGTCACAACCCTTTGCGGTAAATGCCGTGTCCCCTGTTTGTGTATTCCCCATCATGGCTTCTTCAAAGCTGGGATTTCCTTGGTTTCTGCAGTGATGTACAGAGCAATTTAAAAGTCCATTACAAGGTCACAACTGGGCCCTACAGGCAAACTAAAGCTGTAAGAAGTACAAATCCAAATTGCTTATAGGTTAGAAGCTTGCTCTATGCAAATTTGTAAAGGTTATTTCCATAAAAATGTGACCTCCATTTAAGGCTGATTTCATTTTTTCCCCTCCCTCTCCTTCTTCCCGGAGAGCTAAAACTAGAAGTACTATAACTGCTTTGTCTGCAGATTGAAGCAGGAGATGTTCTTCTAATCATTATCCTGGGAGCTGAGCGCCCATTCTGCAATTGAACTGAAATGCATGGCTCATTAATTAATGGGAAACCCAAACTGTAGCCGCTCCCCATTAAATACCACCTCTCTGAAAAGGTGAGGTTCCCCCCCCCTTAAAGCGTAGCTCCTGGTTTTAATCATTTCTTGCTGCTGTTTTATCCTCCGTAGTGGATGAGGCATCTGCTGCAGGACCAACAATAATGAGCAGAGTGTTTTAAATGCTTGCGTGGCTTTGTAGATGAGTCACAGCAAAATAGTCATTCGGACCGATTGATCTCTAGCACATCTACTGGCTGGAAGATGCTGACACTTGTCACCTCAAGTGTAAATGACCTCGTCTACACAGGTAATTTCACGACGTCACTTTACAGAACGTGGCTAGAGAGCAGCAAGGTGGAAAGAGGATTCCATTTTTCGCATGCTGCTGAAGCAAGTTCAATTTCTTTTGAATGCTGGGGGGTCCTGCCACCGCCCTCTTCAGCGTATACCACTGCATTACTGATTTTAACCACACACATGCCCTTACTTGTACAGGGCCTGTTCAGACAACACTCTAAACCATGGTTAGGCTGCTAACCTCTTTGCAGCAAATGGTTAGTGAGTGTGTTTAAACCATGGTTATGTAGCCACCATGGTTAGGAATGGTTCACATGACGTGCTAAACCATAAGTTTTAGCTGAAAATGCTTTATTTATTTATTGTATTTCTTTACCGCCCAATAGCCAAAGCTCTCTGGGCAGTTTACAAAATTAAGACAGTTCAAAGTATAAAACCATTATATAAAATACAGTATAAAAGAACAACCAAGATAAAAACAGCAGCAATGCAAAAATACAAATTTAAAATACAAATTTAGAACAGCGAAGTTAAAATTAATTTATAGACTGTTAAAGTACTGGGAGAATAAAAAGGTCTTCACCTGGCATCTAAAAGAATATAATGTAGGTGCCAAGCGAACCTCCTTAGGGAGCTCATTCCACAGCCGGGGTGCCACAGCACAGAAAGCCCTCCTCCTGGTAGCCACCTGCCTCACTTCCTTTGGCAGGGGCTCACGGAGAAGGACCCCTGTGGATGATCTTAAGGTCCGGGCAGGTACATAAGGGAGGAGGCGTTCCTTCAGATAGCCTGGCCCCAAGCCGTTTAGGGCTTTAAATTTTAATACCAGCACCATGGTGTTAGCTGAACAGGGTCATAATAGGTAGACTGAAAGGTGTCGGACTAACCTTTTTCAAAGAGTAGTCAGGGAGCTTGGAGTATAAATGTACTGCATGCTCTCTGAATTCTGTTAAAATTTGACCATCTTGTTGCCTTGACACTGGGATGGATGACCCGTAAAAGCTGGAAGAGAGTCAAAAGAGGTACCCAGAATAGACCTTCAGGGATGAAGTAGAGTGGTCCCACTTCCCATGCTAACAACTGCAGTGTTGTTGGAGAGTGTGATGGCTTTGGCGGAAGGGAGGCATACAAGGGAAATGGGAACCAATCACTTCTCTCATTGATGAGCCCCTGATGCCACAGGTAGACTTCCATGGTTTGGGAAATGATGGTGGTGGAAAGATGGATCCATTTACTAGAGCCATGGGATGTTGACCACATGGCTTGTGTGTCTGGTGTGTGAAGGTTACAGACATGTTAAGGCTGAAACTCTGAAGGTGATCTGAAAATGGAAAAAGAAATCAGGGAGGCAGGTGGAAACGTAGGAAATGGGTGACATCATCTACCATACTATGGGACTCAACGTGCTTACAAAACTGCCCAGGAAGTCCAATTTCACTGCATTATATTTCAGGAAAGGTTATTTCTTTTACAAAAGGAGGGTTATTTAGAAATGCTATAACAGAGCATGTGTCTTTATTGGGTTCTCCATGTGGCTCATAGCACTCCAACCATTGTATTCCAATAATTGATCCATCTTCAGGGCAAAAGTATATTTTTTGTTAGTGCCATTCAAGGCAGTTCGGCATCTCTCGTCTGCAGTCTGAAGTGGTCCAGTCTGTTCTACAGGCTTATTCCCATATAAATATGTCTGGGAGATCTTTGGTTCCATTCCTGGTATTGCTGATTGGCCTTGAGGAAGCTGCTGTCAAATCATCTTTAGTTCCCCCATCAGTAAAATGGGCATTGTGATTTCTTATGCAATGGAGGCTGTAGAGCACTATGCATTTACTGCTGCAGAAATGATAAACACTAGTATCTCCTAGAATTGAATCACTCCTGAAATAGTGATTCAAAGCGCTCTTTCTACAGAGAGAGCGAGAGCCTGGGCTTGATGGAGTATTGACTGACAAAGCTGTCGTTGCTTCATATAATCAAGCACTATGAGGGGAGCAATTAACTTGGGCTAGATAGATAAGGTGCAGTTTTTATTTAATTAATTTTAATTTATACCTTGCCTTTTGGATCTGAAGATTCCCCAAGGTGGCTCTTGCAGATCGTTAAAACACACAAACCCCCCCCCCCCAATTCATAACAAGCAAACAAATCAAAATAATTTATAACAGCCATGAACAATTTTAAACAGAAAACCGAATAAAAAGCAACAATAAAGTCAGAGTGGAAGAGCTAAAACTCAAACATTAAAATGGGTGATGTTGCTGAATTTTGTAATTAGTCTGCTCGCTGGTCGAATCTCATCCGTTTGTGATGCTCATCTTTTTAACAAGCCTGGACCAGCAGTTTTACAAATTTGTGATTAAGTTTGCAATCGATCACAAGCTTCTGAGCATGCACAGTGTGTATCGGAACAATGCCATTTCTGCGCATGTACTGTGTTAGTTGGATTAACCCTTTCCTTGCCTAATCTGGTGCTACTTCCATCCTTGCTGTTGATGCCTTCGTGAGAAGGAGGAGGACTTGGTAGCAGCACCCCAACATTTTTAAAAGTCCTGCAGTTTCCTCAGCAGCTCCCCCCGTCATCCCTGCTGCCACCGCAGCTCTGGCTCCTCTGTAATTCCAAACTTCAACTTCCAAGATGCACTTTGATATTGCACACGGGCAAAAGCTCATTTACATGGAAGGAGAGTTTGCTTTGAGAGAGAACTCTCATCTGAGCCTATACAGATGAGTTCGGTATTTTCTGAGCAAATAAGTAAACGCAGGGTAAGTTCACCCATCATTAATTAAAGTCCACTTCCAAGTAATTCCCTAAAGGCCTTACAAAACCCAACCCACAGAATCCAGAAGCAATTGGGACCAGAATTTGATGGGCTTTTTCAAACAGGATGATTTACAGTGAGAGTGCAACAAATTAAAATCTCATTCTTTCTTAGAGCTCCTTTTCTAACTTCAGTGGTCCCAACTATGCTGCCCCTTACTCCAAGGAGTTTAGGGCAACCTGTGAAGGCATCCAGTGTTATCTTCACTGCAAACAATTATACATGGAGTGGAGAATGTGGATAGGGATACCTTTTCCTTCCTCTCCCATAACACTAGAACCTGGGATCACCCATGAATCTGATTGGTGGGAGGTTCAGGACACATAAAAGGAAGGACTTCTTCACACATTGCATAGTTAAACAATGGAATTCACTACCACAAGATGTGGTGATGGCCACCAATTTGGATGGCTTTCAAAAGGGGTTGGATAAATTCCTGGAGGAGAAGGCTATCCATGGCTACTAGTCCTGATGTCTATGTTGAACCTTCAGTATCAGAGGCAGTAAGCTTGTAAACACTAGTTGCTGGGGAACATGGGCCGGAGGGTGTTGTTGCACCAAGTCCTACTTTTATTTCCTTGGTCAACAGCTGGTGGGCCCCTGTGTGAACAGAGTGCTGGACCAGATGGCCCCTTGGTCTGATCCAGCAGGGCTCTTCTGAAGTTCTTAAGAGATAAGTTGTGCTGAGTAATGGAGACTTTTCAAAACCACCCTGTAAGCCAAGGTTAGGGAACATCTTTCAGTCGGAGGGCCAAAATCATTTTCGAAGTGGCCAAGCCCCAGTGGGCAGGTTTGGGACCCCAGGTGAGCCAGATTTGGGACCTGAGCCTGGGCTTCTGTAAATCCTCGGAGTGGCCTGAATAATTCCTATGGCATTCCCTGCCTTTGGAGGTGCCAAGACTGTGTCGCTTCTGCCTCCTCCTGAAAACGTTGTTTCATCAAGCTTTCCTTTAGTGACCAGCCATGGTTTTCCCAGAACTCAGGTTTATCAGAACTCTGTTTCTTAAAAGAACTCTTTCTTCCTTTCTTTTCTTAATATGGTATTTTTATTCTTTTATCCTATATGTTGTCCACTGCTCCAAAATCTTTTGAATGTGGAGCGGTACATAAGTATTGTAAATATAACAAATACATACATAAAGTAATGGGCAAGGGGTGAAAAGGAAGGGCCGTGCTGTACCGCCTGTGCAATCATTTAAAAGAGTAAAAAAAGGCTCTTGCTATTATTTTGTATTGCATTCACAACTTTCAGAAGTGGCTCTTTAGTGTCTAAAAAGTACTCTTAGTACCACTTGTAAAAGCAGCCTTAGAGGTTTGATGTCCTAAAATCCATTCTCAGTTGGTTTGGATGGTTGGCAGACAGATCGATTTCTGATTTGTGTGTGTGTATGTTGGTGTTACAATTCTAGAGACTACAAGAGGATCTCCTCTCCTGATCTTCCTTTCCTGCTCATTTGTCTTGCATGATCTTGTCAATATCACTGGGAATTGCTTCTAAGTAAGACGCATAAGGTCAGTATGTTAGATCATTTAGATATGGATAACGCAAGGTAGTATTGGTCTCCCATTTTTAGCGGGGCTGAGCAGAAAAGGTGGAGGAGGTGCTTTCACATTAAAGCTTTCGACTGCGGCAAAAGATGCTTTGTGTCAATTTTCACAGAGGTTGCTCCGAAAGGGCTCCTCCAGAGTGACGGCGATACTGATCCAGGAAGTGTTGTTCTCAGTCTTAACTGTCATGTAGCCAATCAGGGTGTCTGTGTGGTTTTGAAGCCATCACGTTCACTATGTGATCCCTGACTAGCTGGGACTGCTCTCTCTTAAGAGTGTGCTTCTCCAACACTGTTATCGGCCAGGTGTTTTGGATTACAACTCCTAGCATTCTTGATCATTGACCATTCTGGCTGGGGCTGATGGGAGTTGAAGTCCAAAACATCTAGAGGGCACCAGGTTAAAAAGGCTGTACTAAGACAATGCTTTTGTTGTGTGTGTTTTGTTGTATTTGTGATAGTGATGGAGCTAGATCACGAAATGAAATGTACTGAAGGGGGACAGGTAATATTTTCACCCCTCTACTGAAAGTCTTAATTTTGCTTCTACTTTTCTCATTAATCATTGAACTTTTGAACCTTATTCAGACTTTATCTTCAGGGACACTAAACACACAGAGAAAGGGGTGTGCGGTTTTATTTCTGCCCCTGCAACTGGGTATGTCCTGCCCTTGAAGTATATATTCAGTTCAGTAAAACGCTCCCTATATGCTACACATAAGTATGATTCATGTGGGATTGGGGGTCCCATTTGCGTGGAGCACCTCAACATGGATAGAGTAGGGATACGAAAGGTTGGGAATTCTGTTCCATTTAAGCCTGATGGGATTCTGCAGTGTTTCCATTCCAGTAAGTGGTGGCGGACTGTAGCAGATTTTTTCTAGGGTGACCATATGAATAGGAGGATAGGGCTACTGTATGTTTAACAGTTGTGTTGAAAAGGGAATTTCAGCAGGTGTCATTCGTATATAGAGAGAACCTGGTGAAATCCCCTCTTCATCACAACAGTTAAAGGTGCAGGAGCTATACTAGAGTGACCAGATTTAAAAGAAGGCAGGGGCACCTGTAGCTTTAACTGTTATGATGAAGGGGAAATTTCAACAGGTTCCCCATATATACAAATGACACCTGCTGGAATTTCCTTTTCAATGCAACTGTTAAAGATACAGGAGCCCTGTCCTCTTTTTTCATATGGTCACCCTATTCCCCCCCCCCCCCACTTCTGATGCTGGAAATGTTTTGCACATTTTTTCAGATCTCACAATTTGAGTCAAATGGTGATCTGTGCAAGTGTGTAAGATCGCCAACTTTTTTTAAAAAAAAAAGAAAAGAAAAGAAATAAGACCCCATTTGTACAAATTTCAAAACAACACACACACCAAAGAAGATCCAACTTGCACAAATCACCATTTGACTCAAAAGTGTGCATGATTGCAAGCGCACTGATGTTTTTAAGATGTTTTAATAATGTATACTATGTTTTTAATTTAGTTTATGTATTTTATTCTTATTGTTGTTCCCCACCTCGATCCAAACGGAGAGGTGGGTAAGAAATCCATTTATTATTATTATTATTATTATTATTATTATTATTATTATTATTATTATTTGCTTTGTAGCCCCACAGAGGCCTATTCCTCATGTGCAAATGTCCTTGTCACTTTCATCCTTTCTAGCACATGTGGCGAGCACAGGGTTCAGGAAGCTTGCCTTAATAGGAGGATTTCTTGTGCATTTAAATAGGAAGAGATACAGCTCTGATAGACAAATGGGAGAAAACAACCCAGTACTAAAATAGGAAAAGGATAGTAATGCTTGAAGGCATCTTAAGTAGAAATATATATATATATATATATATATATATATATATATATATATATATATTAAATAAAAATAAATGTGCAGCTCCTTCTATCAGATTTATGCTTCTTGACTAACATGTAACAAAATTTAAATTCACAGTTAATTGGATTTCTGTTGCTTTTAGTGCTTTCAACACATTAGATTATCTTTATCAACATGCAGGCTATGTACTGCTTTGTGAATGGCAACTTCAGAGGTACAAATTCATATATATATATATATATATATATATATATATATATATATATAGGATCTTTTTGCACACCGTGCTGGAAACATCTCCCTCTGTGCTAAACATAAGCTCATGATGCTATTTATCTCCTCCTCCTCCTCCAGAAGGATTCACTCAGCAGGGGCTACAGGACTCACAGTTGTAGCATTCTGAAGAGAATGCCTGTTGCCTTGCACTATGGAATTGGCTTGTTCTTAAAGCAAGCCTTTAAAGTCATGGACTTTCCTCACTCATTCACTTCCTCACTCTGTGCCATTGAAGCCCATACCAACCTCCACAAGGTTGATATGCCTTCCGTTCTTCCTTCCAACCCCCATCTTTTTTCTTGCTCCACTGCAGTAGGAATCTCTGCTGGTTTACTAGGTGATCTTCTGGTTTTCCACTTTCCCCCTCTAGCTCAGGATTGGCTCTAGGTTGGATGGGCGAGGGAGAGTCCAAAGCAATGTACTCTCAGGAGTGCTGGGCTGGGGTGGCTGGACTTGCTGGTGCCGCCATTTTCATGCCGCTGTTGACCATACCTTAGTGGCATTGTGTTGTGGGATTGAAGAACTAAGCATTCAAAGTACTGGGCCTGGAATTCTAATTAGATCTAGAATTAGATCTAACCATTTCAATCTGATCTCTGCATAAAATGAATAGTATGCTGAGATATGCATAACAAACCCAACCTCTCCAGTCCCTCAAAGACCAAAACATGCAGCAAAAAGTATACCCAGAAAAATTCCTTGTAGCATAATCTCCCCCAGACTGGCAGCTGCCAGATGATGGACTGCAGGTCCTATTATAAGAAAATAAGAGCCATGTTGGATCAGACCAAGGGTCCTTTTAGCCCAGCATTCTGTTCACCCAGTAGCCAACCAGTTGCCCATGAGTGTTGTGATTCCATGCATTCCCATCAAAACCTGTATTCAATAATAATAACAACAACAACAACAACTCAAAATCTCTTCACACCTGAAGGAGCTATCCTTTAAGGTTAATTAGTCAAATAAAGCACAAGACAGGCTTTTACCAGATTCCACCTTCAGGGAGGGTTCTTGTGATGACCACCTCTGCCCTGGATTTACTCTGGATCATTCCTGTTGCCACCTCATGTGACAACCACTACTTTATACTGTTCCCTTATTCTTTCTGGAACAGCTCAGGTGCCTTCGTCAAGGGTTTGGGTTGCTAAAGCCATCCCTGTGGCGTGCCTTCTTCTGCTTAGGTCCCACAGCTATATAGATCCGCACCCTCACCCCAAACTTCTCCCTTCCGCTGCCTCCGTAGATTGACCTGTACCCCCTTCCCCCGGTACTCCAATGACCACACCAGGTGTAAATGAATGTAAGTTATTAACAAGACGTTAATGCAAATTCAAAAGCTTAATGGTTTCTCTCAGTGCACAAGTGTAAGGGTTTCAAAGTACAAAGTGCAATGGTTTCAGATGGTTTCAGACTCCTGCCTACTCTATTATTATTATTATTATTAGTAGTAGTATCCTGCCTTTTGTCCAATGCTGGGCCTCAAGCACCCACTCCACCCCTTCTAGGCTACACTAAGGAGGTTCGCTTGGCACCTACATTATATGCTTTTAGACGCCAGGTGAAGACTTTTTTATTCTCCCAGCATTTTAACAGTCTATAAATAAATTTTAACTTGGTGTTTTAAAATTGTAATTTTGCACTGCTGCTGTTTTTATCTGGTTGAGCTTTTATATTGTATTTTATATTATGGTTTTATATTGTTTTATACTTCGAATGTTTTTAATTTTTGTGAACTGTCCAGAGAGCTCCGGCTATTGGGCTGTATAGAAATGTAATAAATAAATAAATAAATAAATATTCTCTCTCCCACATTCTAATCCACCTAAACAACAAAACACGCATCTGTAATCCGAATCTCCTCTCTCATTTCTCTCTTCCCCTCTTTCTCATATATATCTCCCCACAGTATATATATCACACAGTCCTCCGCTCCTCCCCTTCTCTCACAGCCAATCCAGACGCTCCACACAAACATCCAATCAGCACTCTCCTTCCACCCAGCGCTCATTCCCCCCCCCTCTATGGCTTCATACTTACCATTCTGCCACAAACACACAGTAAGTACCTTCTTTAAACTCTGCAAACCTTAACAAACTTTTATATTACACTTAACAACATAGCCACATGCAGTAAAACATCACAGTTCTCAGGATGCAACTTCTGCCATGCAACTAGTCTGGTGGACCACCTCCGAATTCCTCTCAACTCCACCTGCTTGATCTTGTGGCAGACTCTGGGGTCTGTCAGTTCCAATGCTCCCTTTCCCTCCTGACAAAGACTGAGTTGTCTGGGGTTGGGGAAGGGGGAGATGGAAGATGATCTCTGCTCAATAAGCTCATGCACTCGTCAAACTATATCACATGACTGTTGGATGTACTTCCAGGTTATTGATCATATCAAGAACCATAAAGCAAACCTGAAGCCTAAAAAAAGCTTCAACAACACGTCAACAACAACAACCATCCCACGATTAACCGGGACAGAGTTTTTAATACCAAACTGCAAAACAGCCACAGCGTGTTTGTTATATTACTGGAAAGAGATTCATGTGTCACTACAACAGCACCATAATAGTCACCATTATACTTCATTGTCACTTAAAAAGATGTAGCATTGAATTGGAAATTGGAACGCAGTGAATAGTCAGTTGTTTTCAGAAACGCTATTAAATTCTCATAACTATCGCTCACAGTATCTTTTTTTAAAAAAATTCCTCTGCACTCTTATAGTTATCCCCCTCATGTTGTCCCCCACCTGTTTCTTCATACAAATAACTCCTTATTATAGCGAACTATGCCCTTGTTGAGACTGGTGTACCGTAAGCCATGATTCAGCTTTGGTACTGCCTGCAGCTCCTGATACACTGGGGCTACTTACTAAATTACAGCATGCTTCTGTTTTAATTAGTGCTGTCCTTAAAATGTCTTCCTCCCCTTTTTCCCCTTACATTTTCATTCAATTTGATAGAGAAGAAATTGCCTTCAAAAAGAAATTCAGCGGTGTATGAGAAATTATTGTGGGTTTGGTTTAGGTTTCCTGTATGTAAATGTCCTGTTTTTCATTGTGCAGTCACCTCCCTGGCTGCCGGCAGCTTCCTCGGCTTCCCACACTTCAATTAAAGCCCAAGACAAGGCATTGTGTGGTGAAATCAGGAAGTGCAGGCAGCTCGGGTGGCCGCAGAGCAATGGAGAGATGTGTAATTCAAAGTAAAACACACACACACACACACACACACTTGGCCACCTCACATTGATTGCATGAGCTCAAAAACCCCACAAAAAGACATTAGAATGCACCCCGAGAATGAGGCAAAATAATGGGAGGCCTCTTTGATGGGAGAAGACAACTTTTTAAAAATTGGAGGGCAGATTGAGACACAATAGTAACTCAGCCCTGCCCATCCTCCATTTTGCGTTATGGAGGATGCAGAATGGGGGCCAGCCAGCCAACAGAGTTGATGCTGTCGCCCCTTGCAGTGGCAGCACAAAATTCCCCAAACACCCATATGAAAAAAGAAAGCAGCTGTGTGAAGGCCCCTGCCAATGGCGAGCCCTCCCTGTGAGAAACTCTTGAGAATTTATCCTCCCCCTGGAGAAATTCAGTGAAAGTGCCCCCTCCTTAATTCACTGCCCACAAATAGGCTGGAGAATGCCAAGAGGTCATTGGTGCACAACTCTAGTTTGAATAGGAAGGTGCATTGTTAATAGCTATACATCCCAACCTGTAAATAAACAATAATATTAAAACAAGTGGGACCTGCAACATAGTGTTGCAGTGTGGAGTGCTCCTATTCCCAAGCTCCTTTCCAACAGTCTCTGGCAGCCCTGCCTTAAATATCTGGTTGGTCAGGGACAGAAACAGACATGGGCTCAAGATCCAACAGGTACAGCTAGTCTCCCATCAGCTCCTTCCCCTCAAGCTCCTCCCCCGTGCCCCCTATTCAGGGTCCCAGCCAGCCATACTCCATTCCATTCCCCTTGGCCTCAGTTCCCCCTTCCCCAATAGTCCACATTTGGGGCCTACTGAGCATGCTCAGTCAACTGTTCAGTGTTGTTCACCCCTGGGGTTTTTGTTCCTAAAAAGAAAAGGAAAGGTACATCTGTTTCGGGGAAACATTGACTTCTCACAAGCCTGCTGATACTTACCTCTTGTGTATGGATGGTGCCATTTTGTCTACGTTAAGGATGGGCACTCAGTGATCTTCAGCTGGTGGGTCGTAACCCAAAAGTGAGATCAATCCAGATGGGTCGTGGCAAAGTTGTTGCTGCCATGTTGGGCAATTGTGAAAGTGGGTCCACTATTGCAGGTTGGGAGTCTGAGGTGGGTCTCAGGGCTGAACCAGTTGAAGTACTGCTATAGGACGGCTGAGGTCTCACAACAAAATGTCACTTATGAAGAGGGTAGTTTTCTGCCCTCTGACCAAACAGCTGGAAGCCCTTTTTGAGTCACATAGGCTGACCAGAACAGGAAAGACATCACGCCTGGGAAGGAACCCTTTGAATCCCTGTAGTTATTTAAATTTTATTCCATCCTATTTATTTCTGCAAAGCTTGGGACTCCTCCAAGCATGCTGTTTCGTCACATTGTTTCTCTCTGCTCTATTTTGCTTCCATTTCAGTTGGCACCCGCCACCGGAGTTCAGTGTTAGAGGGAGTGAGGAGAGATTTTAGCCTTTTTGTTTTTAAGAGGTCTATGCAAAGGATTCCGAATTCAGTGCATCAGGCAAATTTGTATTGCGATGATTTCTACGTAGTTGTCAATCACATATGCTATATAACAACATCTCTGGGGTCTGTCTATGACCGGGTGTAACTTTATTCCTCATTGGTCTATTCCACCATCTTGGGACATGAGTCTTCTCTAACTATGTCTTCTTACCTTTTTCATCTCTTTGATCATTCAGTAACTATAGTCCCCTTTCCCTTCTCACCCTCTATTAAGGCCATAGCTAGACAGGACTTTATCCCGGGGTGAACCCCAGGATCGTCCCTGTGCGTCCACATGATGCACAGGGGATCCCAGGATCAGGGAGGGATGATCCCTCCCTTGCCCTGGGATCTCGCCCTCGCCTTTGGCCCTGGTTTTTCTGTGGTCCCGGGCTGAGCCCAAGACTGCAGAATATGTAGCTGGGTGCTCTGCATGATTCCTCACGAGGAGCTGGAACCTGCACATGGGGCGCAGCGCTCCTCAGGAGCGCTGCACCCATCAGGGGTAGGGTGGGGGGCACGGGGAAATTAATTTAAATTTAAAAAACACTTACTTTTTGCGCATGAGCGTTCGTGCGCTGCTGCCCCTTTAAAAATAAAAATGGCGGGTGCGACGCCTCTCCTTCTGAGGTCGCCGCACGTCACATGTAAACAGAGGAGGGATCTCGTGTTAACACAACGCGAGATCTTCCCTCCTCCGTCGCGGGATAGCAGGTAGGTCTAGCGAAGGCCTAAGTTTCCACTTAGTATATCAGGTTTTAAAATCACACCAGCATAAATATTGGGCACTAGTATAATCTTTTAGTTGCAACTTTGATCCTGGAATCATGCTTAACGGTGAGTTTTGATCATTAGCGTGGTCCGTACAGCCGTAACTCTGTTATACACAGTGCTTTATTTAACCAATATTCCATTTACATCTGTATTGATCAATGACACGCTTGAATTGTATTGAAGCCTTTTAAGATGACATCACTGAACCCTTCTAGAAGTGGATGATACATTTCAGCACCAAGTGTTGCTAGAGGTGTTTTCTGACAGCCCTTAATTAATATAGGTTAAATAAATGAATTTTAATTAAACAAACCTACTTAACCTCACTTGCCATCTCTGCCTCTTGGCTGTTCTGCTGAGTCACTTCCTGATGGTTGTTGCTGTATCTTCCCTTGGTATGACTATGGTCGTAGCTAGATGGGGCTTTATCCTGGGGCGAACTCCGGGATCATCCCTGTGTGTCCACATGATGCACAGGGGATCCTGGGATCATCCTTCCCTGGCCCCGGGATCTCGCCCTTCACTTTGGCCCTGTTTTTTCCACGGTCCCGGGCTGAGACCGAGAACACAGAGCATGTGGCTGGTTGACCCGACTCCGCACAATTCCTCCCACCACCCTACCCCATTGGGGGTAGGGTGGGGGGAGCGTGGGAATTATTATTTTTTTAAAAAATGCTTACCTTTTGTGCACAACCATTCGTGCGCTGCTGCTCCTTTAAAAAATAACAAAAATGGCGGTCGCGATGCCTCTCCTTCTGAGGTCGTCATGCATCCCGTGTAAATGGAGGACGGGTCTCGCATTAAACACAACGCAAGATCTTCCCTCCTCCGTCGCAGGATAAAAGGTAGGTCTAGCTAAGGCCTGAGTTGTTTCTCCTATCTGCTTTCCTGATTTTTGCTTGGTTGCACCTCCATTGAACCACCAAATGCTCTTTTTGACCATTCTAATGAGAATGGGAAATAGTCATATTGCGTAGCGTGCTTTCAATTAAATTCCATTTTAAATGGGTGAGATTTGCTTCGTCAATTACTTCTAGATGCAGCATTTCCAGCAGCTTCTTTGTTGTTAATTGATTAAACACTTCAATTTATTAGGATGGCCTTATTTTGTAAACTAAGATGAAGGCTGTTTGGTTATTGACTAATTCAAGTTTTGACAAATTCAGGAGGGATGCTGCATTTGTGCTATGAAGAATTTGCTACGATGGGTTCATCCATCTGTCTGTGGCTGAACCAACATTCTTTCTTAGGTTTGTTGTAATCGTCTAGTGATGTATCCTGGCTTTTCATAGAGCAAATAGCAGGATCTAAAGAGGGTCCATGTTGCCCTTGTGTTTGTTGCATGGTTTGGTGTTTTCAGGTTGTTGACATTTTTCTTAGAATCATAGAATCGTAGAGTTGGAAGGGGCCTATAAGGCCATCGTGTCCAACCCCCTGCTCAATGCAGGAATCCATCTTAAAGCATACCTGACAGATGGCTGTCCACTGCCACTTGAATGCTTCTTGTGCAATGGGTTATGTAGTGGAAGTCCTGGAACTGAAATTTGGTATTTGTAGTGTTCATAGGTAATTTTAATGGAAGTGTGGGGTGGAAAAAAGTGTTTTGGTTTTGTCCTGAATTCTGGGTCAATAGTTGTTTATAAGCCTATGTTGATTCCTCAATCTGGAAGCAAATCAAGGGTTGCAAATTGTTAAAATTAAGAAGATTAAAGCTGTCCGTTATATGGACATGCCTGCAGCTTTGCTGTGAATGCAAACCGCTGCTAAATTGCAGCAGCTCTGCAAAAGTAGATTAATGCCCTCCATGGTAAAACACATTCATCCTCTCTGCTAAAATGCCTTTGCACTCTCATAGAACCTTTATTCTGCCTTTTTTCCTCATCCTATTCAGAGTCTGTCTTACATTTTAGTGCCAACCAAACCAGCCCCACTTGGACTCAGTTTTACTACATAGAAAGCACCATGTTCGTTCATTTGTTTATTTATTTTAGCATTCTGGATTGTAGAACATTTCATTACAGTCCAATTTGCATTGCATTCTCATCCACTGTGTTGGGGTATAATGGTTAACAGTAGCTGGACTAATCACACTCTTGTAATTTACAGGAGGTATTGCTGCAACCTTCAAGATGCCTGCTGTTACAAGACACTTTGCAGAGAAATCACTCACATCCTTTAAAACTTGACACCACAAGCGATAACTAAATCTGTTCTGGTTGACTCTACTGTATCCTGGATCTGCATTTTCTACCACACTGACAAAACATACATGCACACTTCCACAACATCCCTGAAATTCTTGGTAGCTCATTGACAAACTGTACCAATTTTTTATTTTATTTTTTTGTATTATTATTATCTGAGTGTTAGAGAAATAGTCAGACATTCATGTTTCCAAAACTCTTTCGGGGAGTGGGAAATGTCAGCCCTCTGATCCCATGGAAACAGCTTGCTGTTTTATACCACTCCGGCGAGTGACACTGTCACTTCGTGTACAACAAGTGTCGCTAGTATCATCTGATAAATGTTGGAAGGTATGTTACTCAGACATATGTCCCATAGATTTCAGTGTGGGATTGGCTGCCAGCATGGATAAAGGCTGCTTTGACAGATCTGATAACACTCTGTAATCTGAGAGAACATCAGAATCAAACGTACAGAACTGAATGAGGGGTGTGTGGCTTTTAAAATACTCTACCCACTGTCATTTTTAAACACAAACCATCTGCTGTTTACAGATGTACCACTTCCAGTAGTGTTATTTGGTGGGTTTCTTGTTCTACTGCATCCTTCTTAAGCAAGTGGATCGTATTTTTGATTTTTTTTTTGGTTTGCTGGCTTAACAGCGTGTCTGTTCCAAATATTTTGCATGTCAATAAACTGAAGACTAATTGCCAATTTTAACCTCCCACAAAACCTTTGGAAATAACACCAGGGCATATTCTTTCTTTAGCAAATGTTACGAAGGAGGACGGTTTTGAAATAACAGAAATCTCTCAGAATCTGGGCATCTCTGGTGTTCTGGAATAAGCGACGGTCACATTTAGATCTTTGGGCCATGGCACAACAACCTGAACAACCTGTGGATTTAAAAAAGAGGCTGACTCCGGGTTCTAACTCTGTCTTGTCTGTCTCCCGAATTCCCAGACTGCCCATCATGCTAAATAGCCCAGGGATGGAATATCCCTGGGTTGTTGTTTTTTAGTCGATCCTGCTTGCTTAGGGAGTGATCGGGCAGTGTGTGTGAATGTACTGCCACTTCACAACAATCCAGGATTGTATGGTAAAGAAACACAGGGGGAATCCACATGTCGTTCCAAGATCGCTTCTAAGCGACCCCAGTGCGGTGTGAAAGCGAGCGTGTAACTTACCTTTTGAAGAGCCGACGAAAAGACGTCCTTCCCGCCGCTGCCGCCACCCAACTCCCTCCTCGCCGGCTGGGACGGAGAGCTCAGGGGAAGAAGGCGGGGTGGAGAGCTTCTTCCGCTCTCAACCCCGCCTTCTTCAACCGAGCTCTCCTTGCCGGTCGGCGAGGAGGTCTGCAGGGGGCGGCGGGGGCGGCGGGAAGGACATCTCTTCGTCGGCTCTTCAAAAGGCAAGTTACACACTTGCTTTCACGCCGCACTGGGGTCGCTTAGAAGAGATCTCGGAACGACGTGCGGATTCCCCTACACTCTCACACACCTGGATAGTTGTAACATGTGAACTGGGCCACTGAGATCAGTCCGTAAGGTTGATGCCTTGGCTAACAATCACCTAGTGAGATTATGATGGAGGAAGATTTGGGATCAGGGATTTTCTGTTGCCTGTCTCACACTCCCGTGTGTTATGCTAAAATGTTTCGGCTAGAGCAAAGGCAGCAAAGATCGCTTGTTGGCCTGGGCTTTAATTAGAGAAGTTTCTCTAATGTGTTGGAGATCCCAGTTGTTTGCCTCTGAGAACCCACGCTATGCTCTCCCGTAACCTGCCGCTGACTGTAAAGTGTCAGGCTGTCAGGCTCCTCCAAGATTCCTGCTTGCCTCATTAATACCACTGGAACAAATTATCACTTCACAGCCCAGAAATTTTGTGTAGCAGTTGAGGTGATTGATATAACAAGTCTAAAAAATAATGGTGAAATGCACGTTCCAGGAGACGGGATCTTCAAAGGCAATTAAGCGTCACACCTAAGGAGGCTAGCTAGGACATTATTAATATTTTCAAATAAATGGTCAAATAAAAGTATAGTCTACCTTACTTTTATTACTCTTAATTAACATTTGTGCACGGTAATAATACCTGGTAATGAAGAGTCCAGATCGGTTAAGTGAAAAGCTGTTCAATTTTGAGTAGGACGGAAAGAAGAAAATAGGAACAGAAGATGCTGGTTTTTACTGACTCCATCCGTTGGTCCATTTAGCTCAGGATTGCCTATAGGAGGGGTAGACAATATGGTTGCCATGGTCACAGTGTGCCCCCCCCAGTTACCTTTATTGATACCCACAAAGTGCCCCGTTCTCATTATTTTATTTATTTATTTATTTATTTATTACTACATTTTTCTTACTAGTAGGTGGAATTGCTTCAAACCAAAGGGTAAAACCAATGTAAGTCCTACCAAGAGTGATAGCACCCTTGAAATACTTAAAAAGGTTGTCACACAGAGGAGGGCCAGGATCTCTTCTCGATCATCCCAGAGTGCAGGACATGGAATAACAGGCTCAAGTTACAGGAAGCCAGATTCTGGCTGGACATCAGGAAATAATTCCTGACTGTTAGAGCAGTATGACAATGGAACCAATGACCTAGGGAGGTTGTGGGCTCTCCCACCCTAGGGTCATTCAAGAGGCAGCTGGACAACCCTCTGTCAGGGATGCTTTAGGGTAGATTCCTGCATTGAGCAATATAGTTGGGAGCCAAAGATGTGCAGGGAAGGAAAATAGCTACTGAGTAGGGTGACCATCTGGAAAGGAGGACAGGGCTCCTATATCTTTAACAGTTGCATAGAAAAGGCAATTTCAGCAGGTGCCCTTTGCATGCATGCAGCACCTGGTGAAATTCCCTCTTCATCACAACAGTTTAAGATACAGGAGCCTTGCCCTCTTTTGTATCTGTTCACTCTAGAACAGCTCCTGCAGCTTTAACTGTTGTGATGAGGAGGGAATTTCACCAGGTGCTGCATGCATGCAAAGGGCATCTGCTGAAATTGCCTTTTCCATGCAACTGTTAAAGATACAGGAGCCCTGTCCTCCTTTCCATATGGCCACCCTACCCAGTAGCTATTTTACTTCCTTGCACATCTTTGGCTCCCAACTATATTGTTTGGATCAAAAGCATTAATGGAAACCATTATTGTAAAGAACTACCTATAAAAAGCCATGTGTGGAATCTTTTTTTTAAATGAAATATTGTCCGTGATAATATTTAACTCTGAATGCAATAATGTTTGCCTCCAAAAGCCCCACCCCACCAGAATCACATATAACTTCATATAAAAATAGGGCCAATTATTAAAATATACTCTGTGTAGAACAACCATAACACTTCAGACTGTAACTCATCTTTATTGCTTATTACATGTCAGAAGACCATTCAAGGTACATGTAATTGTACTATTAAAATGAAAAAATCAACTTCCCAGTTATTGAGCATGGTAAATTTAGGTAAATTACAAAATCTTTCCTCGTAGTGTGATTTGGTAAACCATTCTTTCTATAAGCCCTCCCAGAATGGATAAAAATCAATGTGTGTGTGTAGGGGGCTGTTTTTAATTTGATTTTTAAAATTTAGTTTAGAGTAAATATTGGCTATTATTAAATCAGAATATTACAGCTAAACAGCAAATTTAGTCATTTAGCAGTGTGTTCTTCAAGATTAGTAAAAACTGAATTACTCGCATGCACTCATACACAGTGTAAACAATACTCTATAGTTTTAAATTAACATAGTTAATTAACCTGATTGCAAGTTAACATGCTGGTTGCACTCAGAGTTCCATCTTCGATTAGGAAATATATGAAACATCAGTGGAAAACCTAAAAGCTTTTTTTCCCCCTAGCTGATTTAAATCACCTTGATTTCACTAGGTCCATGTTTCCATGGGTGGGTTGGGAGAATGCAAATGTGACAGGCAGCCTGGAACAACATGAGAAGAGCCCTGCTGGATCAGTCCAAGGGTCCATCTTGTCCAGCTTTCTGCTTGCACAGTGGCCAACCACATGCCTATGGGAAGCCCAGAACCAGAACATGGACGCAACAGCACCCTATTGCTCATCTTGACCCTGTGCAGATGACATGCTAAGCCATGGTGGTTAAGCATTTTGAGCTAAACATTATGGCTTAGTATGAACCATGGTTTAGCATGTCATGTGAACTGTTCCAAACCATGGTGGCTGCATAACTGCAGTTTGAACATGCTCACTAACCATTTGCTGCAAAAGGGTTAGCAGACTAACCATGGCTTAGTGTTTTGTCTGAACAGGCCCACTGCCTATCAGCAAATATTGAGAGGCATATCACCTCCAATTCTGAAGGGACCGCTTAGTCCTCATCACCAGTGACAACTGATAGCTTTATCCTCCACAACTGCAGGGAGGAGAGAAACAGATTCAGTGTCAGAGCTTAATAACAAGAACAGCCAGAGGGAGATTTTTCAGGAACCTAGGGAATTGGTTATTTGTTCCAAGGGGAACTCAGTCTCAGATCAGCCACTTCCATGTTTTCTTGTGAACCACCCCCAGGCATAGGTTGATGCCTTAGGCTGAGACAAACCAATGGTCCATCAAGCCCAGTATTGTTGACACAGACTGGCAGCAGCTCTCTGGGGTTTCACACAAGGGTCTTTTCTACTCCCTTTCCAGAGGCCAGGGGTTGAACCTGGGATCTTCTGGAGGAGAAGGCTAGTAGTGGCTACTAACCCTGATGGTTGTGTGCTACCTCCAGTATCAGAGGCAGGAAGCCTATGTACACCAGTTGCTGAGGAACATGGGTGGGAGGGTGCTGTTGCACCATGTCCTGCTTTGTTGGTCCCTGGTCAACAGCTGGTTGGCCACTGTGTGAACAGAGTGCTGGACTCTGTTCACACAGTGGGCTCTCCCACACTAGAGGCATTCAAGAGGCAGCTGGACAAGCATCTGTCAGGGATGCTTTAGGTTGGATTACTGCATTGAGCAGGGGGTTGGACTCGATGGCCTTGTAGGACCCTTCCAACTCTGCTATTCTATGATTCTATGACTAGACGGACAGTCGGACTGATCCAGCATGGCACTTCTTAAGTTCTTAAAGGAGAACCTCCTAAGGAGGTTCGCTTGGCACCTACATTATATGCTTTTAGACGCCAGGTGAAGACCTTTTTATTTTCCCAACATTTTAACAATCTATAAATTTTAAATAACATGGTTTTAAATTTGTAATTTTGCATTGCTGCTGTTTTTATCTGGTTGAGCTTTTAGATTGTATTTTATATTATGGTTTTATACTGTTGTTTTATACTTTGAATGGTTTTAATTTTTGTGAACCGCCCAGAGAGCTCCGGCTATTGGGCGGTATAGAAATGTAATAAATAAATAAATAAATAAATAAAGCAGATGCTCTGCACGAGGCGAAAGTAAAGTTCCAGTACGTGTGTCAAGATTCTAGCCTTCATGGAAATAATCCAATGATTTCATAGCTCCTGATCAATTGACTAAATGCAGCAACAACAAAAAACGTCCCATCTGATTTTGTGAATGTTCTTTTAAGGTACCTTTTATTAGGGTGAGAGAGTATGTGATTAACTGTAGTCTGGAACACAAGTTCTGGCCTCTTTTTAATTTTGGAAGAGCCTAAGCCATCTGTTGTTTTGAAGCAGAGAGATTTAGTAATCAACTACAGTGGTAAGAAGGAACTTATCTGGGGAGGTTATTAATTAAGAAACTTGGATGGGCTTCAGCATCTTCTAGCCTTAAGGTCAAGCAACCCCGACAAGTCTATTGGAGAATTATTTTCAAAGGCAGGCTTAATCTAATCAGATGCTCTCCCTCTCTCTCTTTGCACTGACATTTTATTTGAAGATGCAGGAAAGATTTTGAATCTGGGCTCTATTATTGAAGGTTGGTTTCTTTGGAAAAAATAACCTGAACTTTGCTTTGAGGAAGCAACATGCAAATATATTCAGGTTTGAGTATAATTTATATATTTGCAATATAGCATATAGACAGATTTACAGTGCCTTACTTTCATAACTAGCTTTATTCAATAGAGTATATATTATACACTTCAATTGCTCCTGTTTACCAGTTTGCATGGTAAGATGGTTCAGAAGCTGCAACTTCTGAAAAAAACAGCAGCCAGATTGATAACAGGGACCAGAAAGTTTGAGCATATAAGACCGACTCTGGTCCTCTTGCATTGGCTGCCTGTATGTTTCCAATCCTGATTCAAGGTGCTGCTTTTAACCTGAAAAGCCTTACATGGCTCGGGACTGCAGTACTTCTCCTGGCTTGAACATACCCATACACTCTTCTCAACATCCTCCTCCAGGTCCCTGCTCCGAGGAAAGCTCAGAAGATGGATCAAGGAAAAGGCCCTTCTCAGTGGTGTCCCCCCCACCAATTATGGAATGATCTTCCCAATGGCCCAGCTTATGGGGCGAAGAGTAGCAGTGGCGGGGAGAGCACCCGCTGAGTGCCGGGCTGGCAATTTCGCCCATCCCTAATAAGGCTGTGCTTTACTTCAGTCCCAAAGCCTAAATCCGAGTTGAAGTGGGCTGATTCAGCTTGCCTCGGCCTGAATCTGTTTCGGGACCAGATTGGGCTGCCGTGGCCCAAAGCAGCTGAACCACTTCAGCCGGATTTGGCCTAACGGCCAGCCACTGCCCCCTGTCCGCTCGCTTGCTTCCATGGGACTTACCTGAGGCTTCCGTGTGCTCCAGCAAGCCGCTCAGCTTCCTTTCTGGACTGCCGTAGATTTAGTTTTGTAAACTATGGAAGCCAGAAACGGCGATTTGCAACACTAAATCTACAGCAGTCCAGAGAGAGCAGGCCAGGTGGCTTGCCAGTGTGCACGGAAGCCGCAGGTAAGTCCCACTCTCTCCCCTCCTCCCCACCTGCTGCCCCCGCCCACAGGACTTACCTGAGGCCTCCTTGCATACCAGCATCCTTTCTGGCTTACAGCAGTCCAGAGAGGAGTCCAGGCAGCTCACCGGTGTGTGTGGACAACTCAGGTAAGACCCATGGGTTGTTGGGCAGGTGAGGGGGGAGATAGCATCTGGGAAGGTATGGAGGATAGTGGCTGGGAGGGAGCAGCTGGGAGGCTGGGTCCAGTGGACCCCTGGTCAGCCTCACGCCCAGGAAATTGCAGCTGCTGCCCCTGCTTTGGAACTGAATTGGGGCCAATTTGGAAACCCCAAATGGGCCTCCAAGTTGAATTGTGGGGGGGGGGGGGGCTGCACACAGCTCTGTTTGGCATGATGTCTCAACTGAGCCAGTGCATTCACTGGATGACGATATTTTTGAATCATCAACATTATCATAGGCATGTGTGGGTATTATTTTCAATAGAAGCAGCACTATTATGTGGTACGCGTCTAATACAATGGAGAAGGCAAGGGAGCCTGAAACTGCAGTTGCCTGTTCTGATATGAGCAACCCAATGCTCAGCCTAGTCCATGAGTCCATAATATATATTCTATTTTTACCTTTTGTATAACTGGTGCTACCATATCCCAAAGGCTCAGACAAAGTTAAAATTAAATCTTGGAATGAATTATGCAGACAAAGGAAATTAGCCTGTGCTCACTTATTTAGTGGCTGCGATTCCACATCTATTTCTTTCTTTTTTTTAATGTTGGGTGGAATAGCGAAAGGAATGGAAGAGTGGTCTGGCAAAGTTGTTTAGGAAGACAGACTGAGATCCAGAAGCAGAAGATGGCAGGTGAACAGAGTTCTGCACATTGGATGGAATTCAAAAAGCTTCCAGAGAAAGAAAGTTAGGCTTGTAGGTCTGTTTTGCAAATATGTGCACAACTGCCAGGGCAGTGCTTTAATAGCAGTTATCATGCTTCTTCTTGTGCAAGTGATTGTGCAAGCACTCGCACAATCAAAACTTCATATCTGGATGCTCTAGCACAATGGTGCACAAAACATACAGCCCCGGCTGCCTCCCAAATTAATAGTTTTAATTAAAAATACTTTAAGAAATGGCACTGATAATAGCTACAGAGCACCCAAAGGGTCTAAATTAGCTTGTTTGCAAGCTAATTTGGACCCTTTGGGTGTTCCATAGCCACTATTGACAACATTGTACATATAATTTCTCAGCACCCAGGTGGACTACGTGAAGTTGTTTGCCCTTGCTCTAAGCACATGACATCAAACAACATTCCTGCAAGCAGAAGATAACTTCCAAATTTATTTATTTATTTATTTATTTACAATATTTATATACCGCTACCCACTGAAAATTTCAGAGCGGTGTACAAGATAAAATGAAAGGGAAAAAAATGAAAAGAAAAAAAACCCAGAATAAAAAACTTAAAACAGATTTTAAAAGAAGCAAATACAGTGACTCATGGCTGGACATTAAGGAAAGGTTTCCTGGAATAATGATGTTTTCAGGAGGTGCCAAAAGGAGTACAAAGTTGGCGCCTGCCTGACCTCCAGAGGCAGGGAAGTTCACAGGAGGGGAGCCACCACACTGAAGGCTCTTCCCCTGGTGGACTCCAAGCAGAGGATGGATCTATGTGGAACCACCAGAAGCAGACCCTCGGATGACCACAGTGACCGGGCAGGTTGGTAAGAGAGAAGGCGCTCTCTCAGGTATCCTGGTCCCAAGTTGTTTAGGGCTTTGTACACAAGTACAAGAACCTTAAACCTGGCCCAGTAGCAAATAGGCAGCCAGTGCAGTTCCCTCAGCAGAGGAGTTACATGCTGGAAAGGGGCAGCTCCAGACAACAGCCGAGCTGCAGCATTCTGCACTAGCTCCAGCTTCCGGAGCAGCTTCAAGGGCAGCCCCACATAGAGCGAGTTGCAGTAATCCAATCTTGAGGTTTCCAGTGCCTGTACCACCGTGGTCAAGCTATCCCTGTCCAGGAGAGGCCGTAGTTGGTGAACCAGCCGAAGCTGGTAAAAGACAGTCCAAGCCACCGTGGCCACTTGAGCCTCCAGCGACAGAGATGGGTCAAAGAGTACCCCCAAACTACGAACCTGATCTTTCAGAGGCAGTGCAACCCCATCCAGAACAGGCAATGAGCCTGTCTCCCAGACTCCCATCCGGAGACCTTCTTGGGATCCATCCCACTAACAAAATGAAAAGATTCACGAACTTCTGGACTTTGATGAGTTAGTGGCCACTGACTCCAGTTCACAAACTTGCTTGATTTTAATGTGGACTTTCATGAATTTGCTCCCAAATAAATTCTAGGAAGCATCTTTGGGCTGAGCTACCTTGTTTTGTTTATTCTTAAGGGCAAATGTGTAGTCATGCTTAGAGTAGACCCACTAAAACCAATGAGATGAGGAAAGCATGACTAACTGAAGCTCCCTTGATTTCAATGGGTCTACTCTAAGCATGACTAAGGTTGGATCCAACCCATTCTGTGTACTACTCTACAGGGGTAGAGATGGTTATCTAGGCATCTCAGTGGAATAATGTGAAAAACCTATTCAGCTCCCAATTTTAACATGTTGAATGATGCAACAGATTCCACTCGGCAACCTAGGTCCCTTCTTGCACATCAAAGCGATGTGTTCAAAAATACTGCCTGACAAAGGCTGCAGTCTGTCTAGTGTAATTTACTTCCAAGTAAGCCCTACTGGGCACAGTGGGAGAATCATCTTGAGTAAGCATATGGAGGATCAGGCTCTAAGGCCACAGCTAGACCTAAGGTTTATCCTAGGATCATCCAGGGTTCGCCCCTGCCTGAGCACTGCAGATTTGACCCCTGGACGATCCAGGGATAAACCTTAGGTCTAGCTATGGCCTAAGTCTCCTCTTCTTTAGATGTATGTAATTCTACGGAGGGCAACCACATTTTGAGATCAGCCCTGAGTTGTAGAGTCTTGGAACTCTTGGACTTCAGTCAAATCTGCAAGTGAAATAACCCCGCTTTGCTGTATTTGCCATTGTGATCTTATCTGAGACCAGAAGGCATACAATTGCATGCAAAAGCAATTAAAATTTGAGCCAGGAAGGTTGAGGTGCTTTTGCATTTTCTTCCAACGCAATTGATGATCAGATGGGACTTCGCGTCTCCAGGCCTGATTTGTACGTGTGACAAAGTTTGTGCGGGCGCTGCTAAATCTTGCAGCAGTCTGGGCCAAGCAAGAGGATGGAACAAAGCGCTGCTGTCAGGAATGAGCTCTCTGAACGGTGGGTTGACTACCGTCTGCCACCTGTGCTCCCATCTCTAGAGAGGTTCTCTTGGCTTCCCCTCTCAAGCTTCAGATGAACTGCCGAAGACCTTTTGTATATTTTGCCAAGCTTTCAGTGTGGCCTCGAGTGCTGTCTCCCTTGCTTTTATGGTGAATTGTTTTACCCTGTGCTCGGTTTTATTGTATGAAAATGAGCTTGGTAATTTGCATTCCTTTCTTAGTGGAATTTGAACTGCTTTTATTGGGTTGCATCCAGGTTCAATCAGTCCTTCTTTTGTCCCATTCAAACCAATGACATTCTGGGCACAATCCGATGCCAGTTTAGACAGAAAAAAGAATCCTGCAACTCCCATCATTTCCTACCCAGCATGAGAGCTATAGGACTTCTTTCTCTCTAAACAAGCATCGCATCACACCCTTGAGATAGCTAACTGGCCCCATTGATCTCAATGGGACGAAGCATGACTGGCCAAGTCTGGGACCAACCAGACTTCCTCTGTGTTTTATCAACTTTTCTGTAAGCTGTTTTGACTTGTTTGTATAACGAAAAGTTGCGTGAGGTTTTTTTTTTTAATCAGGATCAGCATCAAAGGTAGGTATGGTCTGGCGAAAGGGACCTTGAAGGTCCCTGTCAGCAGGTAAGTACCTGGCCGACAGTTGGTTGAGCAGACACACATGTCACCTAGACAGTTTTCTCCTCTATGGTGAGATGCACTATATTTCAATTTAACGTATAGTCATTGTTTCTATATTTATTTAATTATAATATTTAAATGCCGTTCCCCATTGAAAATTTTGGAGCAGTGTACAAGATAAAATAAAATAACAAACAGAGTAAAACACTTTAAAATAGATTTTAAAAGAAGCAAAATGTACAGTGAACCGTGGCTGGTCATTAAGAAAAGGCTTCCTGGAATAATGATGTTTTCAGGAGGAGCTGAAAGGAAAACAAAGTTGGCGCCTGCCTGACGTCCAGAGGCAGGGAATTCCATAGGAGGGGGCCACCACGCTGAAGGCTCTTCCCCTGGTGGACTCCAATTGGAGGATGGGTCTTTGTGGAACCACCAGGAGCATGACCTTGGATGACTTCAGTGACCGGGCAGGTTAGTACAGGAGAAGGCACTCTCTCAGGTATCCTGTTCCCAAGTTGTTTAGGGCATATATAAATGTGTCTATATACATGCAAATTAGAATATGCAAGTTTTAGGCCAATCTTTGTCATCTCCTGGCCTCTTTCATGGAGTTGATGCATTTCCACTTTTGGGGGCAGGTTTAAGTAGCCACCCTATATTTTCATCATATGGGCTGGCTGGAACACAAGTCCGTATCAACAACGTAGGAAGTTCTCATATACTCAAATGTGGTTGCATCCCCAAAGTAGGAAGACAGTGATTGAATTGAGGTAAAGCAAAGAGCCCAGACTTGTGCCTGCCTAGAACTTACACCACCCAGCCTGGGAGACCTTCCTCCTAATCACAGGGATGTGCTTGTGATTAGCAAGTAATGACAACACGGGCCAAAGTTCAGTGGTAGAGCACTCCTTGGTACCCACTTTTGCATGCCCTGTTTTTTACCGATACTTAACTTGCCTCCCTATGTTGAGCTGAAAGTTTATTGGCCAACATTGGGGGATTTGAAAATGGTGCTTTGTGGGACCAAATGTTCCATTAATCTCCCCTCACCTTATTCGCCACTGTGCCTTACATGGGTCGGTTACATGCTACCACTGCAACTAAGCGCCATTTTCTTTGCACATAAGATGATGGAATGAAGGAAGGAGGAATTGCCCTCGCTCCTATTTGGCTTCACTCGTATTTACCTTCACTCCTATTTGGCTTCAGTCATTTGAATGGTTTTAGTTTTTGTGAGCCACCCAAGGAGCTTCGGCTATTGGGTGGTATAAAAATGCAATAAATAAATAAATAAATAAATAAAAATGAAATTATCAAATAGCCAATTTGTATTCTGGCAATTGCTGGGTTATTTTTTTTTAAAAAAATGTGGACAACAGTAATCTGACTGGAAACCAGTACGCGGGATGAACATTTCCCCCTGTTTGCAGTAACCCCACAATTACCCAAATGTCCCTTCAAACTTGCGTACTGTAAACAAGATGGTGCAAAGGGAGAAAGAGAGAATATTTCGGAATTATGGTCTTAGTTTCTTTCTTTTTTTGGAACTTGACTTTTTACAATTGAGCAAAGCTAATATCTATTAATACTGGATGTAATATACAGTTTGTCTGAAGAGAGCAATTTTTGCTGTAGCAGAAAATGTATCTGACAGTTGAAACTTGCCAATTCACGCCAGCCATAATACAGACAAGGATGTTTGTGCTATAAAAGTGAATATTGCCATGCATCTGCAATGGAGGGGGAGGGGAGGTAATTTGCAAGCTAATTTATGAGCTTGAAAACAAATTTCATCATGCTCCAAGGATAACAAATACCTGTTTTCTCCCTGAATGTAATTACTGAAGCTGGGCCGAATGGAAATGGAGCAGAATGCATTCCCGCATTCAGTACTGTTAACCTATCATTAGTGGTTACCATAAATATTGCTACAAGGCCCTGCTATTTCAGCAGACCTATTAATGGCTATTTTTGTGTGCCAGTGGTGGCTTTTATCGTTAAAGAGACTAGCCTTTCCATCCGGTGTAACAAAGTATTCCTGGGTTCAGTGAGAGTCAAAATGTGTAGCTGACATAGATATCTGATCATACTTAATATCAGATTCATTAACCTTTAAGAAAAAAAAGATGAGATATTAAGGTTGCATTGTCGGCTTCAGTTTTGCAGATAAGCTGGATTGCATCCTATAAGGAAGAGCTGATAGCATCTGGGCCTAATGGGAGCAACTTTCTTTGGGTACCTGGAGCATATGTGCATTGAATCATACTTTATTCTATGCTTTCTGTGGTTCTACTGCACAAGCAGCTGGCATCCATCCCCACAGCCATGAGTGCACAAAATAGCAACTAGGGACATTGCAGGGTCCCGACTGAGTCCAGGAGTCTAACGGATTCCCTTGCGTCTGCCCCACACACATACAGACCCAGTCGGGCACCTGTGATGCTCTCATGGACCTATACTCCAAGTGCCTGTGAGTCCCAGTGAGTGCTCGACAGCTGTCTGCCCTCATCCGGAGGGCTGCCAGAAATTACTCATTTCCCTCCGTTGTGTACGTGGGGCCCTTACGGCCGCCATTTATGCAATGGGGAAATGTGCAATTTCTAGAGCCTCCATGGAGGCTGCAGAAATTGTGCATTTCCCCATTGAATGAATGGAGACCGTAAAGGACACATTTATGCAATGGAGGGAAATGAGTAATTGCTGAAGTGAGCGCTGATGATTGGTGAGCGCTCATCGGCCCTTGCTGAGCCTCAAAGGAAGCTCAAGTGTGGAGCAGTGGCGGTGACTGCAATCCTATTCATGTTTACCTACAAGTAATCTCCATTGAGTTCAATGGGATTTTCCCCCCCCAGGTAAGTGTGTATAGAATTGCAGCCTCACCCACATTCACGTCCATGTCATTGTTACAATGCCAGCATTTCTTTCAAAAAACAAAACGATCCAATATCTGCTGTATTTATCTATTTCGTCTGTCCACATGTTCAGTGCAGCTCAGAGGGCCTCCGAAAAAGAAATATTACATATATTAAATGCTAATAAAATTCTTAATCAGGGTTTTCTTTTTCAGCTTTGTAGAACATAGCTGAATATTAAAATCGCTGTTCTGTTCTGTTTGATCGGTGTCATCCTAATGTCCCCCATTTTTCTTCCTTTTCTGCGCTTGCCCTCTTTTTGCGAACAGACGTGGAGGAGAGAATTTAGTTTCAGAAATCCCTGCACCATTCCCTCCCCCCCGGGCCCCATCTTCTTCCTCTTAGCCTACAGTTCTCTATAACCGCATCCAAAGGATCAATGTGTGATCTCTAGCAGCTACGCTTTCGGCAGCTGTCCAAAAAAACTGAAACCCACAGCCTGCCTTCTGTTACTTAAGGCGTAATGTGTAGGAAATATGAATCCAGGCCAAATATCCCATGTATCATCAGGGTTGTGTTTATATTTTTCTACCCCAAATTCTTTCCAGCTTTCATTTCAACCCTGAGTAGAGCAATCTGGCTATTATAGCCTTGCTGTTTTTACTGTTTAAACGGATGATCCATCATTAATTTAACCACAAATCATCATAGGTTGGCTCTCTCCAGGTAACCTTATAAATTACTGACAATAAACTCCAATTGCGACACTCATGGCACGAATAAAAGAAATGGTATGTTGTATCGTCCAGTGGATATTGATCTCAAAGCCATCAGCAGATTGATTTTACAATAGCGACAGGATGAAATAAGTGCTGGGGGGGGGAGATGGTCATGATATTGCGATTAAAGAAAACAAAAAAGAAAGGGGAGGGAGGGAACCTTTGTTCTTGGGTTGAACATGAACGGCGTCTTGTTTCTATTTTTGAAAGGCTGAACTTCGATTGAACTGTTATTACTTTAGCACAGAAACTAATGATTATACAGTTTTCCATTCAATGGAAGCTGTTAAAAAATAAATAAAAAATAGAAAATCGCTCATCACTTCTTTAGTCTGCCTGTGGACCTGGAAGGTGGTAAGTCTATCCTGCATGACACCAAGTGGGGAGGGGGGGGCAGCAGATGTCATGCAGGGTAGAAAAGGGTATTTGATAAAGAGAGAATCCTACATTTTGCCAAACACTTGTGTTTGTTGTGATTCTCTAAGCCCTCCCACTGAGTTGCGAGACAATAAAAAGGTCTGCTGTGCAACCCACAAAAGCTTTATTCAGTAAATAGACATCCCTTCACATCTGAAGAGTGTGTGAATGCACGGGGCTATCCTCTAAGCTTAATTAGTCTAAGAAAGCAAGGCAGTTGCCTATCAACTGAATGGATGGTTTCCCGCTGTACCCAACAGTCTTTTACCGGACCCCTCCAGGGATGGTCTTCAAGTTGTAAATGCTGCCATGTGGCCAATCTGGTGGGCCACCACCCACCTCCTCTCAACTCCTCCCACTTGACTGCACAGTGGATTCTGTGGTCTGTCAGTTCCAATGCTCCCTCCCCCTCTGACAAAGACTGAGTTCCCAGGGGAGGGGGAAGAGGGGAAACATGACGTCTGAGCCTGGACCTCCTGTTCGATAAGTTCCTGGGAAGATTCCTCCTTGACTCCCCAGCTTCCTGACTCAGTAGGTCTTCTTCTTCAGCCTCCGATTCTAATTTGGAATCCACACCAGGGAGACTGGGCCTCATCCTGACACCAGTGGTTTGCATGCACTTATCAGCCCTCCCACACACACAGTCATTATTTTTAAACCGGAATTGAACATAAGAACATAAGAAGTCCCATGCTGGATCAGACCAAGGATCCATCTAGTCCAGCATTCTGTTCACACAGTGGCCAACCAGCCATCAGTCAGGGATGAACAAGCAGGACATGGTGCAACAGCACCCTCCCACCCATGTGCACACAGGCTTATTGCCTTGAATACAGGCTTATTGCCTTCAATACTGAACACACAACCATCAGGGCTAGTAGCCATTGATAGCCTTCGACTCCAGGAATTTATCCAACCTCCTTTTAAAGCCATCCAAATTGGAGGCCATCACCGCATTTGTGGTAGTGAGTTCAATAGTTTAACTCTGCACTGTGTGAAGAAGTCCTCCCTTTTATTTGTCTTGGATCTCCCACCAATCAGCTTCATGGGACCCCAGGTTCTAGTATTTTGAGAGAGGAAGAAAAATGTCGGGACGTTGGTCAGGACAATGCTTCAAATAGAGGATTGTCCTCTGTAAAAGAGGACACGTGGCCACCCTAAGAGGAATATAAGGAATTCCCATGCATCTATGTTCTAGCTGAAGATATGAATCTTAAAGGATATGTATATCTGTCTTAAATAGCAGGGTTTTTTTCCCAGTGAAGATACTTTAAATAAGTACAGTTTTTAGTAAGCTAGTTTGTTATGGTGTGCATCCTTAAGATTTTGGCCAAAAAACCCCAAAAAACCCAGACCAAAGCAGAATCAAATGACTTGCTAGCATGGTGAAGGAGGTCTGTGTCTTTTGTCTTCGAACACTATTTGGATGATTTATAAGATTTATGCACAGGATATTATATGTTCCTTCACTTTTGACCTTGTATTTGTGATGAGCAGCAGAAAACATATGCATACTTTTTTTAAAATCAGAAATGAGACTTACAGAAAATGGTGAGTTTTAGATAGTGTAGCCCAAAGACACATTTTTCCAGTGAAGTCCGGCTCATGTTATTAACAGGAGTAAGGCTGTGCGTTGCAGGGTTTGAGCTGAAACAAGTTCCTAATATTACATTTCCAATATTTCTCGTTTGGCTGTGAAAACGGAGTTTTGAGTTCCCCAATGTATAGATGTGGATACATCACTAGTAATGAAAAAGCTGGCATTTTAAAGCTCTGGAAATTCCAAAACATTAGTCATTGCAGTTGAGAACTTCAATTTTCAGGCCTTATCATTCCCAGGGGGAATTTCAGTCTTCGGGTGCAGGTTTGTGAGTATAAAGTTGATAGATATTTGCTTGGAAAACCTCTGTTGTATATTTTCCTCTCTTTTCTCTTTGGCCCTCAGGTCTCAGCAGGGATCCAACTGGACTGGAATTCCAGTCCGAAGGCATCAGACAGTGCCTTGGGTTTATTTCCAAAATTCTTTCACTTCGGCCCTTTATAAGTTAAAAGAAGACTGAAAACAATGGTATTTTGGTAATAATAATGAGTCTAGAACAAAGGGAGCTATGGAATTGATCTTTTTTATTTATTTATTTACTAGCTGATAGACCGGGCGTTGCTCGAGGCCCCTAAGATATATGTTTGTGAGGTAATCATCATAAAGTAGTAGCCCAGTGCTAGGCTTGTGAGTTAACTTCTATTCAAATTATATTTGTTCCTTTTTCTTCTCCTCCTCTCACAACAACCCTGCAAGGAAGGCCGATGCTAGGTCTGTGAGGTAACTTTAAAACAAATTAAAGTTGTTGTTTCTTCTTCTTCTTCTTCTTCTTCTTCTTCTTCTTCTTCTTCTTCTTCTTCTTCTTTTTTTTTTCTTCTTCTTCTTCTTCTTGTCTCTCTCTCTCTCTCTCTCTCCCTCCCTCCCCCCTGACACATGGCCTGTGTGCACAAGTCGCTGTGGAACATGGGTGGGAGGGTGCTGTTGCGCCATGTCCTGCTGGTTGGTCCCTGGCCAATGGCTGGTTGGCCACTGTGTGAACAGAGTGCTGGACTAGATGGACCCTTCGTCTGATCCAGCATGGCACTTCATATGTTATTATGGCCAGGGCCCCCTTGAAGCCTCCGCCATGATTTTCCTTGTTCCCCACAGAAAATGAAAACTACAATTCCCGGCATGCCTTTCACCATGGTGCCTGACTTGCCCAATGGGAATCCTGCCGCTGAGACTCATGGGAAGTGAAGTCTAGCTGAGCCAGTCCACACTGCACTGTGCAGTTGGTGCCTCTAGGTAGGACGTCAGGGAGCCAGCAGGCTTACTGACTGACAGTTAGCACAGTTGTTGCCATCAGCAATGGACCCAGAGCTTCACCCTCTTTTCCTCCTGCTCCTGATGGTGCCTAGCAACCAAGGCAGCTGGCCCCAGGTGCTTTCCCTTCAGGCCCAGAATGGTGAGCCACTACCAGATGATGGCTGCCAAAGGCTGATAAGTCTTCCCTCCTGCCCAAGGCATGCTGGTGTTGCCCCGCAAAATGAGGAGGAAGGCTTGCTACCCGTTGCATTATTTCCCAATTAAACACACAAGACTGGAGAATTCAACTTAATTCTTTATTTTCAATGCTGCAGCATGGGTGCTTTGGCAGAAATGCAAATCAAAAGCACACCAGAACACATACATATATAGGCTCTGGTTACAAAAAGTGCGTTAGTCTCTTCATTGCTCAGTGTCACTACATTCTAATCACCTTTTTTTGGCCAGTGTTGGGTTAGCAAGTTAGGTTACATTCAATGCCTCGTTGGTTACAGGTTTTCCCTTTGTCTGCTAGCACATGGTGTCTACCATTGAGGAATGTACGTTGGGCATGTAGCCACTTTTGGCAGGGGGGCAGTCCTCAACCTTTCATCTGGTACATAACATTCCTTCAGAAGATGAAATTCCCTCTTCAGACATCACTGGGAGTTGTAGGCATAAGCCTAAATCCTTGAATAATGTGTTAATCTTTGACTACCGTTTGAGGTGTGGTGGGATACAACGGGAGAGGGGGCCTTGTAGCACCCTGTTTATGGATTTCTTTTTCCCCAGGCAGACTGGCCTAGTGACTGCATTAATGGCTTTCTGGTGCAAGTGAAGATTTTATTTTTTCTCAAGGCCTTTTAACTTGATGAGATTTTTTTTTTGTTCTGCATTTTTTTCCTGTTATAACTAAATCACAACTTTCCAAGACAGAAGCAGGAATTACTGAATTAAGTGTATGATTTTTATGTAAAAGCCTGACTATACCATTGAAACAGAAGAGTAAATGGAGGAAAGACTGATGCCTGAAGCTACAGTGGAATGGCGGGCTGGGTGAGTGGCAGTTGGAGAGAGTCAGTTAGAAGGAGGACAAAGACAGTTAGACCTCGTTCAGACAACACACTAAACCATGTTGCTTAACCACAAAATGGTTAATGGAATGCTTAACCATGGTTTACGGTGTCATCTAACACACAATTTCCCTAACCATCTGCCCCGTTAACCACATTGACCCCGTTCAGACAACATGCTAAACCATGCTGCTTAACCACAAACTGGTTAATGGGATGGTTAACCATGGTTTATGGTGTTGTCTGACACACGTTTCCCTAACCATCTGCCCTGTTAACCACAAGGTTAATGCATTCTATTAACCATTTTGTGGTTAAGCAGCATGGTTTAGCGTGTTGTCTGAACGAGGCCATTGTGGTTAGGCTCACTAAGGAAAACAACCACAAAAGGGTTAAAAGTGTTGTCTGCAAGCATTCTGCATGTGGTTAGCATTAACCACAACTAAACATGGTTAAGCTAACCACAAAGCCCTGAGTGTCATCTGAACCAGGCCTGTGTGAGTTAGGATTGAGAGATAGTGACCTGGTTTGCACACAGCGACGTGGCTTTTTAACCCATGTCCAGAGTGCAGGGAATGGTGAGTGACTTGGTGGTGGGTTTTGGAGGGGGGAGAGCAGAATTTTGGGGTGGGGGGATTGCTTGGAGAATTATTTTCTGAATAGGAGTGATTCCACATTGCAGGATTTTGTTGTCCGTCCCTCTTGTTGGGAGATCATAGCATCATTTTCACTCTATCTGTTGCCACCTTCCCTGGAGGTACTTTTGTTGATAGTGGAGAAAGTGATCCTTGCTGGTTCTTTATCAGCTCATAAGATGCCTTTCAGGCTTCTCCACTGTATATCTAAGCAAGATGACGGCATCTTTATTACCAATTAAACTTTTAGTGCTCCCGCAATCTGGCATAGGAACACGCAGGCATTCATCGGCTGAAACCTGGTTGTAATCGCAGCAAAAAACGGAGGGCGTTTATGCTCTAGCAATGAAATGGAAATAGAAAATAAACAGAATATGCTACTGTACTCAGAGCGCAACATCAAAGTAAAGCAAACGGACAAGAAACCTTGCCCTTGGTGAAGGGGATAGCTTTCTTTTTAAGAAACTGAAATACTGAGATGGAAGATGTGTTTCCGTGATATTCCTTCACTTCTGTTCATAGAAGTGAAGGAGGGATGGTGTTGAAAAGTCAGTAGATTTATTAAACTCATGACCCCAAAGGGACATTTATTTATTATTTATTTATTTAATGCATTTCTAATCAATCCATGGATAATGTTCCTTGGGAAGATTACAACCAGTTTATGCAAAAATAAAAATACCATTTTAAACACAGTTAATTTATTTATTTACATTTATATATTGCCCCATAGCCGAAGCTGTCTGGGTGGTTTACAAAAGTTTAAAACAATGAACATTAAAACAGATATGCAAGATTTAAAACCACTAAAAGTATAAAAACAACAATATCCATTTAAACAACTATTCTCGGGTGCTGTTAAATGCTGTTAAATGCCTGGAAAAAGAGAAAAGTCTTGACCTGGCACCGAAAAGATAACAATGTGGGCACCAGGCGAGCCTCCTCGGGGAGATCATTCCACAATTGGGGGGCCACCACTGAGAAGACCCTCTCCCTTGTTGCCATCCTTCAAGCTTCCCTCGGAGTAGGCACTCGGAGGAGGACCTTAGATGTTGAGCTCAGTGTGGGGGTAGGTTCATGTTGGGAGAGGCGTTCCATCAGGTGTGGTGGTCCCAAGCCATGTATATAAAATATTAAAATACAGTATAATGTAAAGATTTCAAGATAATATGTCCTAGTCCCATCAGGGGTTAGCCTATAAAGAACCGCAGAATGTATGCTTGAAATCATAGCATTTGTTCCATGCAAAGATAACAGAAAACATGCACCCTTATAGTAATTCCTCTAGCTGTATAGGGTTTCTTAACTTGTATATTTTAGGGTGCAATCCTATCCATAATTAGAAAGAAAAAATGGACTACCAGCATGCCCCAGCCAGCTGGCTGGAACATGCTGGGAGTTGTAGGCCATTTTTTCTTTCTAATTATGGATAACTTTGTGCCCCCAGTGTGTGTTGAATACTAATTCAAAAGTTCTTTCTGGCAAAACAGATAACTGCATTCCTTATTTTATGATGATCATTTGCGCTTCGGCTATGGGGCAGAATAGAAATGTATACTTGCAGTCACCAAAGGGCTCAGTTAGATAAGCCACCCTTTCAAATAGGTCTAATGACTTATTAGAGAATGAAAAGGTTTACTAGCCGGTTTGTCACATGCACATGGACGTCAAATTAAAAAAAAACCCACTAAAAATATTTTTAATCGCAGTGTTGTGGGTGTTGTTGCTGTTCTTTACACTATTCTGAGTTGAATGGATATTATTTTTCAACAAACACATGAAACGGAGGGTAGGCTCCGTCATTTTATTCTACCCTCGTATAACTTCAAAGGAGCAATTTATTGTCTGTTCCCCCACAAAAGGAAGGGAAAGAACATAAGGGGGAAATCAAAATGAGGCTCAAAGTGGAAGCTGTGTGCTACAAGTGGAGTAGAAATGTATTTGTTCGTAAAAAGGTGATATATCGAAATACATTGAACATATGTTTCTTCTTTCAGCATCACGTTCAATCTTTGCTTCTTCGTTCTTCCTCCATTCCTCTGTGTGTGTGTATGCTTCTCTATCTTGCCCTTCCTCCTCTTCCTCCTTGCAGGGATGGTTTATATTCCAAGCATCTCTGCACTATTCTAATAGTCTACTTCTGTACACACACACACACACACACACACACACACACACACACACCTGGACAACTTGTTCACACCATCACAAAATGTAGGAAGTTCTGTTGCAAGTGGATCTGTGTGCCGTGTGCCAAGACTGTCTCCCCTCCACTGTGCCATGTGGATTCCAGAAACGATCTCTGCCCTATAGTTCACCTTCCCAGATCTAGAAGAGCAAATCCTTATTTGGAAACCAGTTTCTATATACCCCTTTCAGCCCAAGGTATAAATTCCATTTTGGAGAAGGTCTTGCATGCATCATTCCAGGGCAAATGGGACTGGAGTAAAATGCCAACACATTTTAACTTAAAGCTCTTACTGACCTTCATTTAGCCTTGGGGGAGGCATTTCAGTCTTTCTGAACTGGGGGGGGAGGGGGCTGCACAAAAGCTGGGGAACCACCAAAGAATGGGTGGTTGTGGAGGAGAAGGGGGCAGGAGAAGAGGAAGAGAGTGGGGGGCCTCTGGAATGGGGCCCCAGGCACCTTGTGTTACAGCAGTATGATCCCATCATGGTGATGCTACATCCCTCTTGCACATTTATACCTTGTAGCACACACACTAACATTTGCTGTGGTATGTTGGATAATGTGGAATAAAGAGCAGGAAATAGCACTCTGAAAGTGGTATATGGAATGTGTAATCTGCCTCAACAGTTATTGGGGAACTTCAATACCGCTATGAAGCAATAGTGTAGATCTAGCCCAGGCCAGATTTTGTCATGCCCTCAGTGGAGGAATCCTACTCAAAGGAAGAGCTGAAGCTCCCAGAAACTGAGAGTACCCTAGATCTGTCATTATCACAAGACCAGAAGGAGCCTGGGCCCTCAGGAGAGATGGCTGCAGGTCCATCCCCATCACACAGAGGCTGAACAACTCCCTAGCCCCCAGGAGCATTGTTGCCTGAAGCAACGGGCCAGTAGGGCTCCTGTGAGAAGGAGTCCTTGGTTGCAAAGAAAGAGTCCTCAGGAGAAAGTGACTTCTCAGGTTCTGAACAGGGAGGTCTGATTACTACAGCTGAGCTCTGGGTGGGGCTCAGCAGGGTTTGTGTTTAGAAGGCTTCACTGTAGACCTAGCCAGTGTAGGAACAACATCATTCATCATCTCCTGTGCCTTGCTTTCTGTACCTTGCCTTGTGATTGACCTTCAGTGCTACTGATCCTTGGACTCCTGTTTGATTCTGCTTCTGGACTGTGTATTGTAACTGACTGCTTAACTCTGCTTTGACCTTTGCTTGTTTCTGGCCCATTCCTGCCTTTGCCTGATCCCTTCCTGGACTGAAACTTTTGTGTATGATCATTTGCCCGCTCTGATGTCTTGCCTTTTGGATTGCCCCATAAGTTGCCTCAACGCTGGGTCTGCTGCAGCCAATGCAGGACAGATTTGGCCAACAGGCTAGAGGATCCCTACCCCAGCTATAGACAGATTGTGCCCGTTGGGATTGGTCCAGAAGCCAGATTTGCTTTAATATGGTGATCATATCACTTGTGGAACCAAACGTGTGGAACCAACCTTTGGAGTACAGGAGGTAACTATATCATTCTGAAAACTAGGTCACCAACAGCCAGGATGGTTTAGATCTTGGGGCACAATCCTATGCATGTTCTACAAGTCTTGCCAATGGTGATGCCTACCATTGATGGCCCATGACAGGTAGATAACTTTATTCCTGATAAGTGTGTTGTCATTTAATGTTAAGTACAATATGCAGTGTATCTTGTAAGTAGATTGACCATACAGAAAGGAGGACAGGGCTCCTGTATCTTTAACAATTGTACAGAAAAGGGCATTTCAGCAGGTGTTGTTTGTATGCATGCAGCACCTGGTGAAATTCCCTCTTCATCACAACAGTTAAAGCTGCAGGAACTCTGCCCTCTTTAGCTAGAGTGAACAGATACAGAAGAGGGCAGGGCCCCTGCAGCTTTAACTTTTGTGATGAAAAGGGAATTTCACCAGGTGCTGCATATATACCAACGACAACTGGTGAAATTCCCTTTTCTATGCAACTGTTAAAGATACAGGAGCCCAGTCCTCCTTTCCATATGGTCACCTTGGCTCTATGACAGAGAGATTTGAATGCACACACCCAGACATCTGGAATGTTGTAAAAGAAGACTGTACAAGGCTGCATCAGATTCACTTCGACATTAGAAAATCTGGATAATTTAAGTCTACCAATCGCTTTGGAGGTTTCAGGACTTTGCACCAGATGCAAATGTTGGTTTAGGTGGGTTTTATTCTTATATGCTCATGTGCAAACAACATTCGGCTATGCTTGATGAGATTTAATTTGCTACTCCAAGTTGTAAAGTGGTTCCAGGGTAATATAAACTCTGGTGTAACAGCATCAGCAGTTTACTGTACCCCGTTGACCACACTTGCCTGTCATTTGTCAGGTTGATGGCAAAGTATCTCTGTTGCTTGTTCATTTTGTTTAATTGTGTGTTTGCACTGAAGCTGAACTGATGAGGCAAAATGGTTTTACTAAGATTTAGTCTAGGAGAAAACTCGTTGTATGGAACATGTGGCTTGTATTGGGCTGCATGACTTGTTCAAAGAATGCTAGTAGAACTCTCCCATCAAAGCTATCTTAACAGCTAAGGTTTGATAAAGATCTCGACTTCCATATTTGCTCCTAGGGATGTGCAAAATGGCAGAATTCAAGCTTGCTGAAGATCTCTGAATTCCATCTCAAAGCTCGAATCACATCGCTTGGAAATGTATGGATTTTGACCACAGATTGCATCCAAATTTGTATTTGGTTCAGAAGGTTGTGAACTAGGAAAATCCTTATCAAAAATGAACAGGAACACATTTTTCATACATCCTTATTAGCGTCATAGTTTGTTCCTTCCCAAGAAAGTTAAGCAGGAGGATCTAGCAGGCCAAGCATACATGTTAGATAGGGTGACCCTATGAAAAGGAGGACCGGGCTCCTGTATCTTTAACAGTTGTATTGAAAAGGGAATTTCAGCAGGTGTCATTTGTAAGTATGGAGAACCTGGTGAAATTTCCTCTTCATCACAACAGTTAAAGCTCCAGGTGCCCTACCCTCTTTTAAATCTGGTCACGCTAGTACAGCTCCTGCAGCTTTAACTGTTGAAATAAAGAGGAAATTTCAACAGTTAAAACTGCAGGAGCTGTACTAGCACGACCTGTCCTCCTTTTCATATGGTCACCCTGTGATAGAGCACCTGCTGAAGGTAGTGTATGGTGACCAGATACAAAAGAGGGCAGAGCTCACGCAGTTTCAACTGTTGTGATGAAAAGGGAATTTTGCCAGGTGCTACATGCATGCAAAGGGCACCTGCTGAAATTCCCTTTTCTATGTAACTGTTAAAGATATAGGAGCCCTATCCTCCTATTCATATGGTCACCCCCCACAAGAGACCATCTGTCGCTCAGTGGTAGAACAGATGCTTTGCATGAAGAAGTTCCCACCCCACCCCCCCACTGTCAAAATTATCATTGTGCCCAATTCAGCTATTGGCAATTTTTTTCTTTTCTTTTTTTTAAAAACCTTTTCAATTTAAATCAAGGTGCCAGGCAAGTGAACACCTTTTTTTTAATGCCCGATTTCCTGGAACCCCCAAGGGAAATGCCAATTTGTACAAAAACACCTGCTCCCCACACACCTTGTTTTAAATGGGGAAAGGAAGGTTGGTTTTGCTGCCACCATTGTGCCACCAAAATCTAGTGGCAATTTATGTGCGGGGGGGAGGGGGGAAACGGGGTTGAAAGGGCCGCAAAATGTCTGGGGAGTGCATGTAGTACATGGGCTGCATGCTTCCCGACTGGTATATTGAGCAAACATAAATTCTTGGAGCTTCTGAATCTAGACTTGAAGGATTATGTCAGCCTGATGAGCTTCAGTAACTTTATCTAACTGCATGTATCCATGCTACGTTGAGCCTACCAGGGTCTATTATTATTATTATTATTATTATTATTATTATTATTATTATTATTATTTCTTACCCGCTTCTCCCTCCGGATCGAGGCAGGGAACAACATAGAATACAAAAAAATTACAAAATACATAAAACTGATTAAAACATATAAAACCAATACATTGTTAAAATAACAGCCAGACTTCTTAAAATTTGACTGGGTAGGTCTGCCCGGCCTTGTTCCTAATAACCATTAGGGATATGCTTACATTGTAATAAATAATAATAATTCTTCTTCGTGAATTCTATCATGATTCAGGGTCTTACAGGACTTGTTTAAATCTGTACAGCTGAATGTCGGGAAGAAATACATCCCGTCTTTCTCCGTTGACCTTGGATGCTCTTTCCACTGTGTGGATCTGTCAGCATATATATCACAGATTGCTAATAATAGGCTTCCTTGTGTATGAAACAATATCACAGTACTTCAAGGAAAATGTGAACTCTTTTCTTGTCTGGTCATATGCTATCCTTTTGCTAAGCACCCATTTGTAAGTGTTCGGCGGTGCACGTACCTCATTTCAGACTCTGGACTTAACAATCATATAGGGACCCACTTATATCTCTCTCTGTGTGTATTACACAACTGACATTTTCCCCCTTCCCCCATTTAATGCTTTACACCTGCTTCTACATTCCCAATACTTTAGAACAATAATGACGAGATTGTCTGCCAATCCTGAATTTTTTTAAACAAGAAACAAGAAAAGAATCTGAGCATGTGCAGCTTTGCGTTTTGCATTGATCTAAATCGCCATCATGACTACAAGAAAAGAATCATAGAATAGTAGAGTTGGAAGGGGCCTATAAGTTCATCGAGTCCAACCCCCTGCTCAATGCAGGAATCCACCCTAAAGCATCCCTGACAGATGGTTGTCCAGCTGCCTCTTGAAGGCCTCCAGTGTGGGAGAGCCCACAACCTCCCTAGGTAACTGGTTCTATTGTCGTACTGCTCTAACAGTCAGGAAGTTTTTCCTGACATCTAGTCAGAATCTGGCTTCCTGTAACTTGAGGCCATTATTCCATGTCCTGCACTCTGGGAGGATCGAGAAGAGACCCTGTCCCTCCTCTGTGTGACAACCTTTCAAGTATTTGAAGAGTGCTATCATGTCTCCCCTCAATCTTCTCTTCTCCAGGCTAAACATGCCCAGTTGTTTCAGTCTCTCTTCACAGGGCTTTGCATAAAATGGGGTTTGCTTCTACTCCCCTAATGGCTTCATCACGTGAGAGCCAGTGTGGTGTAGTGGCTAAGGTGTTGGACTGGGAGTCAGGAGATCCGGGTTCTAGTCCCCACTCAGCCATGGAAACCCACTGGGTGACTTTGGGCCAGTCACACACTCTCAGCCCAACCCACCTCACAGGGTTGTTGTTAAAATAGAGAGGAGGATTATGTATGCAGCCTTGAGTTCCTTGGAGAAAAAAGGCGGGATATAAATGCAATAAAATAAATAAACAAATTACCTGCTCTCTCTGGGTGCTCCTTTGCCCCCTCCCCAGGCTATGCAGCCTCGACTTTGGCTTCAAAGGTACTACTCAGGCTGCACCACTGCATGTGAACACAGAGGGCCAAGTTAAGTGTTCTGCTGGTGTGTACCAGTGACCAACCTGGCTGCCATATTTTGAACTAGTTGGTTTCCGGACTAGCCACAAAGATAGTCCTATGTGCAGTGCAGTGCAGATGTCGAGCTTTGAAGTTACTAGCATCTTCTAACTCTAGGAAGGGGTGCAGCTAGCATATCATCTATTTTAAAGGTTTACCCTTGCATAAATAGGACCTTTAAGGCTTCTATTGGCCTGGGAAGGGGGGGGGGAGCCTCCACCCCAACAATTCCTGGGTTAAACAACAATTCCTAGGTTAAACAACACAGAAGTGTTGTGACATGGGAACTCGGTCACTGTCTTCTGAAATCCTAGGTTTGCTAAGTTAATACTTCCATCACGTTGAAATGAGCATAATTTGCAAAGAACTTTGAAATATTTCTCTTGCAGCAGATGTTTAATTATACTGCCTGTCAACCATTCATTGATATCCGCTGCGGGCATTTGAAGGGGTGGTGTGGTGGTGTTATTGTCAGGAAAAGGAGATGAAGGGAGCTCAATATTGTAGCTAACCTTTGGAAAGCAGCTTGGAGGTCCTCACTAATTCCTTCCATAGATACGTTTCTCTTCCCATAATTATAAGTTTAGTGTCTTGCAAAGGAATATTAATAGAACTGCTTTGTGTCAATCTATGCGCTTTGTGGATTAGGTTTGCTGAGCGACAGTGAAACGCTGCAGTTGTCCAGGGCTTGCAAATTTAATCGGGTTAAGCTATTTCTGCTGATTTAACTTGGGTGATGTGGGAAAAGGGGAGAGGGATTTCTGCAGTAAACCCCGCAAGATTGCTACTGCTGATGCACTGCCCATATGAGAGCCACTGCGGTGTAATGGCTAAAGTGTTGGACTGGGAGTCGGGAGATCCAGGTTCTAGTACCCACTCAGCCATAGAAACCCACTGGGTGACTTTAGGCCAGTCACAGACTCTCAGCCCAGCCTACCTCACAGGGTTAGAATCATAGAATAGTACAGTTGGAAGAGACCTATAATGCCATTGAGTCCAACCCTCTGCTCAATGCAGGAATCTACCTTAAAGCATCCCTGACAGATGGTTGTCCAGCTGCCTCTTGAAGGCCTCTAGTGTGGGAGAGCCCACAACCTCCCTAAGTAACTGGTTCCATTGTCGTACTGCTCTAACAGTCAGGAAGTTTTTCCTGATGTCTAGCCGGAATCTGCCTTCCTGTAACTTGAGCCCGTTATTCCGTGTCCTGCACTCTGGGAGGATTGAGAAGAGATCCTGGCCCTCCTCTGTGTGACAATCTTTTAAGTATTTGAAGAGTGCTATCATGTCTCCCCTCAATCTTCTCTTCTCCAGGCTAAACATGCCCAGTTCTCTCAGTCTCTCCTAATCGGGCTTTGTTTCCAGACCCATGATCATCCTGGTTGCCCTCCTCTGAACACACTCCAGCTTGTCTGCGTCCTTCTTGAAGTGTGGTGCCCAGAACTGGACGCAATACTCTAGATGAGGCCTAACCAGGGCCAAGGCTAAAATGAGGATGATGATTATGTACACTGCCTTGGGTCGCTTGGAGGAAAAAAGGCAGGGTATAAATGTAATAAATAAATAAATAAATAAATAAATAAATAAAATGGAGTTTGAGAGTCCTCCAGCTCTATAAAATCCCATGTGTACGAGGTGGTGTGGCATTCCTCCAGATATTGCTGCAGCATTTTACATGGAGTCCTCAGGCACACAGAAGATGCCGAATGTAGCGTCAGCATCATTGTTCTATCTAACTCAGGATTTTCTATTAACAGCAGCTTTCCAGGGTTTCAGGCAGTCTTTTCCAGTCCTACATAACATGCCCGGGACTGAGCCAAAGAGATTTTGCTGGCAAAGCATATATTCTACCAATGAGCCAAGGCTCAAGCAACATTTTTGGAGTCTGATACACACTTGTAATACATTCCATGAAGAGTGAAAGGGGAAAGTATGCGATTTCCCCAGCCTTTCCCCTCTGCCGATGGGGGTCTTAAAGCAGGGGGGGGGGATACGGGATTTCCCCAACATAATTTTCACCCTACTGGAGGGAGAAAATACACTATTTCCCCAGCCATTAACACAGTAGAGGGAAAGGACTTAAGGCATGCACATGTCTGGGTGGAACTGAGTTCTGCCTGGACCTGTGCCCCTTTGTTCTTTGGCAACATTGGGGCAAAAATCCACCAGCCATGTCCATTGGAGCCCATGAAGGCCAGATGTGGGAGCATCCACTGCCCTCGTAGGCCCAGGCAGAGGATAGGACAGTCCGCCAAACTGCATCCCCTCCTCGGACTCTCATGACATCCCTACAAAAAAATGCATTAAAACCAAAATGAAGTACATTGATGAACTTCCTGATTAGGACTGTGATCTCAAACCATGACAGAAGATATAGACCATTAATGGAAGGAAGCAGCAAACATGGAAGTGGGGGAAGGAGAGATTTATTTATTTATTAAGAATTTGCTATTAAAGCAAAGTGCGTGATTATGTAATTACAGCGCTCTTCTATTGCAGCGCCTCTGTTTTCTCTCTTTGTGATAAATAATGTACAATAGTGCTTCTATCTGCAAGACATGTTGTGTCAGGTTGAGTTATTTATGTGGGTAGGGAGGAGGAGTGTACCCAGTTTCTGCCACTCTCGGCCCGAGCTAGGGTGAAATAAGTTGAGGCCCTTTGCTGAACTGTTATATTCTAGAGGGTTCCAGGATACAGGCTTCCATGGTTGTCTGCATGCCACAGATTCAATACTATAGATGATGATGACTCCATTATTTTGCTAACTAATAGGGCTGCCAGTTAAATATTAACCAAACAGAGCACATGTATTGCTAAAAAGGGGAGACAAATGTAGACACCAATTTTCATTAAATTTGCACGTGATAATATAATATAATAATAATAATAATAATAATAATAATAATAATAATACATTTATTTCTTATCCAACTCTCCGTTTGGATCGAGGCGGGGAACAACGATAAGTATAAAATACCTAAAATACTGATTAAGAACATACTATACACTGTTAATTTAGATGTCTAAATGGCGCCTTCCAAATATGCCCAGTTACAACTTTATCATCCCCGGTTCTGCTGGGTGAGGATAATGGGCATTGCAGTCCAACACATCTAAAGGACACCAGATTGGACATTTCATATAATTTGTGGGAAACGCTGCTCTAATCTCACCACCTACGCCTGCTCTAATCTCACCACCTAGATTTAATAAAATAATTCATGAAGGTAATATTAATTATAGTAAAACGAGAGTCATGCCACAGCCAAGACTGACTGCCAAAACTGAAAAAGGAATGAAAACATCTTTCTGGTTCAGGCAGTCTTGCCATATGCTACTTTCCTATATCCTTAGAAAGAAGGTACTTCATATGTCTAATTCATTTTGTGTGAGCCATTTTCATTCTGCTGGGTTTGCGTTCCCAGAAGCATTGAGTAAAATGAACAATATTTTAACTCACCTAGCAGCTAAAATTAAACACTATCATGATTCATTCTAGATGGTTTATTTAATATTAAAATGGAGATGATCCGTCTCACATTCCTTCAAGATGAAAAATTTACATATATGGACATGTAATCTGTCTTCTGCTTTACGAACCCAAATATCCCCCAGGGATAGTGTCACGTCCTCCAGGGATCCAGATTACATCCTTGGATCTTAGGCTTTGTCTTTGTGTGACTGATGTAGTCAAAAAAATGCTTCAGAAGCCATGCAACATGTTGCCTTTTTATCTATGCATCTGCTCTTCTTATTGTGCATTCATTAATCCACCTCACGGCAGGAATTTCATTTTTCTTTTACATTTTTTTCTTAAGGAAGAATGGGAGAATTTAAGTCTTTTCTGTTAGCAGGAGTTGAAAATGCCTGCTACGTTTTGGGGGATAACATTGTGTTGGAGCTGATGCTGAGCAGTCTTCAGAAAGCATTATTTAAAGTAGCTGACCTACTTCATGAACATATTGTCTCTTGCCTCTTCTTCTGAGGTGCAACATATCTTGTGTTCCATCTGTCAAGGGCTCCCCCTTAAACGATGACACCTTTACCCCATGTTGTAACCCATGTCGATGGCTTGAAACGTTGAAAGCTATTGACTATATTTATTTATTTATTGAGTGTATAAGAGCAACAGGGTTTCTTGCATGGCATAAGCACGCATCACTCCTGTCTTAGATTCACCCAAAGAATTCACAGTTTTTGGTTAGGCGAGCAGAAGATGTCGGCTAATTGCTTAGATGATTAGACCCATCTTGCTTTGAAAGCAAAATGCAACTGTTTACAGGAGCAATTTTATATACTTTACAGCTACCACCCTCACCCATACCCCAGATTTTTTTGTTTTATTCAAGAGCTAATACCCACATTGTCATTACTTAAATTAGCCCATGAATTCCTGTCTCTTGATTCCAGACTTCAGTGGCCAGTGGCACAACTGGGAGAGGGGCTATTACTTTTTGCGAGTGGAGAAGGAAGCGTAGAATAAGACACAGACACAGAGCTTGGGTTAAACGAGGGCCTCTTTATTTAACAATTGGGTAACATCATCCCTCCCTGGATCTGCATGTGGAAGTGCGGGAATTAATGTCCTAATCTCAGGCCGCTTGCCTGTTGATATGGGTGAGCCACCCTCCAAAGGAAGGAGTCGGGAAAATGGGCTCCTTCCCTATGCAGCACTTTCGAAGGGTTAGGAGTCTGCCCTATTCCACCCCCACTCACTGCCATAAGGACAACAAGTAGATGAAGCAGGAGGGTCTCCAAAGACTTACCATATCTTGACACGGGAGCCGCGCAACCCCCTAGGAGCAGGTCCTCCGGCTGTGCCAATTACCCAAAAGGTGCCAGAGTGCTCACCGTCCCTACCTAATATAGCCAATTCCCGCACCTTTTTGGCACCTCCTAACACCAATCAACCTAATTAAACACTCCTCAGCATAAGACTCCCAGTATGAAGTAGGCAAAAACCAGTGGAAAAATTCCTACTCAGCCCCTCCTCCAAAGGAGATGACTGGCTATTCCCATACTAGAAGAAGGGAAGGAGGGTGGGTCAGAGATTGAATGAAACACGCTGAAGCCTGGGCACAGGCTGCCTTTATAGGCACTGCCCCAGCCCCGTCTCACGTGGCTCATGTGCAGAGCCATGAGGAGAGCGTTCTTCCACTACTCCCCACCTGCAACGGCCGGCTTCCCACCCAAAGCCGTTGGCTGGGTGGATGCCAGGTGGTTTTTTTTATTGCATTTATATCCCAACTTTTTTCTTCCAAGGAACCCAAGGCAGTGTACATAAACCTCCTCCCCTCCATTTTATCCTCACAACAACAATCCTTTGAGGTAGGTTGGGCTGAGAGTCTGTGACTGGCCCAAAGTCACCCAGTGGGCTTCCATGGACAAATGGGGACTAGAACCCAGATCTCCCAACTCCCAGTCCAACACTCTAGCCACTATGCCACACTGGCTCTTCTATATAAGTATGGCCGTCATATGCAGGAGCAAGGGTTGATGAAGTATATGCTATTGTCGTTAATTCCTTTGAGAGGCTTCCAACATGAATCTGCCATTTTTATTTTCTTGACTGGGGTGGGAGTAGATGTGACTCAGACTTAAATTTCTAAATGCATCCGTGATTGAGTTGAGGCTAGCATGTTCATAGCATGAATACTGTGGCCCAAAATTCAATTACTTTGACAGAGCACCAGAGAAGTCAATGGGTCTGTGCTAGAATAGGTGACTTCCATATTACCCCCAATTACTGGGTGTTCGTCTGTTAATATGTTGTTCATCATGAGCCTGCATCACGCTCACATTGGTATGTTATTGGTTTCTCTGTAGTCTAGAAGTGCAGGACCTTGTATTTGGTCTTCATTGTCTCCCAATCCAAAGTTCTCCAGATGCCCTCACCCTCTTCCTCTGTCTCCACACCCTTTCCCACAACCAATTTTTCAGTATTTTCTCAGCTTTTGTGTAGTTTCCCCCCATTCTGAAAGCTTGAAATGCATCTTCTCAAGAAGAGCTTTAAGCTAAAAAATGCTGGTATTTCAGTGCTTCCTGAAAACTTATCTGAAACCGAATTTGTCCCTCAGGTGGAAAGACGTTCTGCACTTCTGCCATTGTGTTTCCCCCCCAACGCTTTTAAAACAGGGAATCATGTTTGTTGTGGATCCAAGTTTCTGTGGATCCAAGTTTCCATGTGTTGGTTGCACGTGTACAATAGTGCCCTAAATGTGAAGGCACTAATTGATCGATTTTCTTGCCTAATGTATTGTGTTGTAAAGATTGCTCTGCCTGGGCATTCTCTACCTATGACAGAGCCTGCTTTACAATACAGTGTTTTTGGATTAAGAAGATATTTGAGGCTCCATGTTGTTCATTTCTGCATTGCAGTTACTTTGTAATTGGTTCGCTTTTTAATTATCAACTAGGATTTCCACAGGGATGGAGGGAATATATTGTTTGTGTGTTAAAAAAAATTAATATGGAAAGAAGGTCACTGAATTAACTATGTTTCCTTCTCGAAAGGTCAAACATGTATTCCCAAATAACTTCTTTTTTCCCCTTTAATAATTCACATTTTGGATGCGGTCCAGAGCCATTGAAATAAATGCAAGTTTTACCTCTGAATGCAATGGATTGAAGATTGTAGCCTTTCTACTGGATCTGACTTTAAAGTAAACTTCAATAGCTAAAAGGTTGGGTTGGTGCCACAGGAATGCCCTTGGAGGCAGCATTCCACAAATGAGATATCATCACAGAGAAAGACCCTATCCCCGTCGCCATCCACTTAGCCTCTGAAGATGGGAGATCCTGGAATAGGACCTCAGAAGATACACAGGTCAGCATTGACCCAAGTTGGACAATCATTTAGTCCTCGTTTATTTTCCTGGTTTCTTGACTGACATCAAGGCAGAGTCCCTCAGTTCAGATGTAGTGGAACTGCAGCTTATTAAAAGCCAGGATCTTCACACTGAAGCTCCACGCTTCATTGTGGAGAGGAGAAGACCAATGATGGAAGAGGTTGCTCCCAGTTTCATCAACCTCCCCAGCTTCATGGTTTATGTAAGGTGACCATATGAAAAGGAGGACAGGGCTCCTGTATCTTTAAGAGTTGCATACAAAAGGGAATTTCAGCAGGTGTCATTTGTATATATGGACAACCTGGTGAAATTCCCTTTTCATCACCACAGTTAAAGCTGCAGGTGCCCTGCCCTCTTTTAAATCTGGTCACTCTAGTATAGCTCCTGCAGCTTTAACTGTGGTGATGAAGAGGGAATTTCACCAGGTTCTCCATATATACAGATGACACCTGCTGAACTTCCCTTTTCTATGCAACTCTTAAAGATACAGGAGCCCTGTCCTCCTTTTCATATGGTCACCCTAAGCCTGGAATGATCATTTAAACTAGACCATTATCTAGTGAGATAAAATGGTTATGTCAATCCATTCTTGCGTGAATTCAAAGGAGCAGAGGTAGTGTCTTGAGGATACTTTTCTATGACTATACTATTTATTTAATTCCTTGCAATAATTAACAGGCTAAAACATTTCAACAGAAGCGATTGTTATGAGTACATTTATGTCTCCCTGGACTAAATTTACCAGCCAAATTGCTTGCTGTTGGAAACATGCTTAAACCAACTAACCTTGAATCAAGAGAGTTATGTTGATCTTTCCTTTTTCTTCTCTGTCTTTTCCAGGACCATTTCTCTAAGGATTCCCCACCTGTTGTTTTCATGAACCTGGGCCTAATTAATCAGAGATGGAACAGATGGACTGTAAACCCTACCAGCCACTGTCAAAGGTTAAGCATGAAATGGATCTAGCTTACACAAGCTCTTCAGATGAAAGCGAAGATGGCAGAAAGGCAAGGCCATCTTATGAGTCCAGAGAAACTCTTAATGAATACGGCCAAGAACTCAGGCTGAATTATAACAGCCACAGCAGAAAAAGAAAAGCCGTCGATGAACCCACTCAAGGTACTTTTTATTCATTCGTTATGGCAAATGAGCCTCGTGTGGTGCAGAGTGGTAAAGCAGCAGTTTCTGCAGCCGAAACTCTCCCCACGGCCTGAGTTCGATCCCAGCGGAAGCTAGTTTCAGGCAGCTGGCTCGGGTCGACTCAGCCTTCCATCCTCCCGAGGTCGGTAAAATGAGTACCCAGTTAGCTGGGGGAAAGGGAATAACAGCCGGGGAAGGCAATGGCAAACCAGCCCGCTACAAGGCCTGCCAAGAAAACGTCAGTGAAAGCTGGCATCCCTCCAAGAGTCAGTAATGACTCAGTGCTTGCACGAGAGGTTCCTTTCCTTTCCTATGGCAAATGCTCCCAGACAACTGCAATAATGTTGTAAAAGTGGGTTGTTATTTCCATATCACACCAAATAGATTAAGACATTTTCCATTTGATACTTCTGTGGAGGGAGGGATTACTGTGGGATCTTGCAGCTACCACCAGTGTGCTTCAAGAAATGTCAGCAAACCATGACTTATACTAATGATTACTCTTGCTACCACAGCTGAGTCTCGACACGTCCCTGAAACATATTTGCCATGTTCATGGAATTGGCCCTTTTGGAGGCAAATGGGTCTCTGTGTGTGAGAATTTTGTTCTGGTGTGAGAGGAACCTTCTCATTCTGCAACATTGTTTCTATTCCTGCCACAGGATAAACTGCTGTTAGTTTTAGCACATAAAGAAGTGCACAACGAGGAAATTTGGCCAGGGAAGGAACTGAAATGAGATGACAGATTTTCCATAAAAGGGCTTTTGTTGACAAACTAAGGGCTTCTCCACACAAGGCTAAAATCCTGCATCCTTACTAGGGCCTCTGCTTCTGGATTTGTTGTGTGATTAAGATCACCTCCTTTATATTTTTTTTGGTGGGGGGTGTCTTTCTGGGCAAGTTCTATAAGTTTCATTTTACAGCTGCGCAATAAGTCTGTGGTGTAGCTGTGATATAGTGGGATTTTGGAAATTCCCTAGAAATTGAGTGCATTTCAAAACACAATAAAATTTCTTATCACATTTTTCCCATTGAGAATATTGTTGCTCCAATGGCCTGAAAGCACAGGAGGGCTCCTGGAGGTTGACGAAGTCATGTAAAGGACCCACAAAAAACCATGAATGACCAATCACCAATAGCGCATTTCTGCTGTGTGTAGAAATGCCCTAAATAAAAGGCAAATGACAAGGCAAATAATTGTGGAAGGCTATGCCAGATGTGAGAGAGGGAGAGATTGAGATTAGAGAGAGAGGGCAGCAGCAAACTGATGACCGCTGTGCACTGATGCTTCAATGCACAGGGGCAATGAAAGGGTGGTGGAAGTTATAGCAGCCATTAAGGACATGAGTGATAGAGGGAGGTCTGACTTTTCCTTTCTTAGGTTCTGTCATGAAGCAGGCTAGAGGGAGGAGAAAACAGGGTCCTGAGTGGCAGTGTCGATCCAAAAACAGGTATCCCAGGCCATGGTTGAGATTTTACTAGGCAGGATTATGTAGGGTGACCATATGAAAAGGAGGACAGGGCTCCTGTATCTTTAACAGTTGCATAGAAAAGGGAATTTCAGCAGGTGCCATTTGTATATATGGAGAACCTGGTGAAATTCCCTCTTCATCACAACAGTTAAAGCTGCAGCAGCTATCCTAGAGTGACCAGATTTAAAAGAGGGCAGGGCACCTGCAGCTTTAACTGTTGTGATGAAGAGGGAATTTCACCAGGTTCTCCATATATACAAATGAAACCTGCTGAAATTCTCTTTTCAATACAAATGTTAAAGATACAGGAGCCCTGTCCTCCTTTTCGTAGGGTCACCCTAGATTATGGAACGCAGAGATGCAAGAGTGAGTTTTGAACCACTGGTTTCCAGGAGTGAGTCAGGCAGAGTATCTGGCAGCAAGAGCACTCCCCAGGACTTTGCAGAGCTCAGCGGTCCATGACTACTTAGGCTGCAATCCTATGCATTTTTAGCCAGAAAAAAGTCCTACAACTCCCAGCATTCCCTAGCTATCCATAAAAACTGGGGAGTGGTGGGGGTTGTGGGACATTTTTTTCCTGGCTAAACACACATGGGATTGCACCTTTATAGTATTCAAAGGATAAAAAAAATCAGCCTATAGATTGAAAGAAGGATCCCAGGTGGACAGATAGGAGAGCGATATAAGAATTATGGTTAGGAGCTGCAGGAGTGAGCAGCTCTTGGCCGTTTCGCTTCTCAAATATTTTATCCAGGGAGAGGTACGTGTGGATATTTTTGAAAGGAGGAGGCATCAAAAGAAGCACATCCTTCTCTCACAGACTTCCAAACTTATCTTTCATCTCTCACTGCTGAACCAAAGTATGTGTTTGTGAACACACCAATTGTATAAGTGTTTTATTTTTACTTTGTGTGTGTGTATGTGTGTAAAAAGTTTGCAATGCCCTGAGAGTTTAATATTGGCATGCGTGTGATATGCTACTCTTCTCAAAAACAAATTACATAAGATTTTTGTCTGTTTGTTACCTTTGCCTTGAAGCAGATTTTCTCACCTCATCCACTGTTTCACACAACATGTTGAAATGTTTTTCTCCAGGGAGGACTGTTCATGATTTGCTTTTAAATTCTTCTTTTTTGTCTCGTCCCTGGCTGATTTCTCTCATAGTTGCTTGTTTGGAGCTTTAAACAAAATCAAAAATCAAAACTGAATACAGAATTGATCTATTGAGAGAACATTTTTATGTTCAGATTCTGCACGGCTGTTGGAGAAAATCGAATACTATGTTTCTTCTGGAGCATTCAGTTTCATGTCAGCTTTGAAAAAAAGTCACATTAGAAACCATCACTGCCGTGCAAGCAAGGACTGACCCCACCACCCCAAAAAATAATTTAAAGAGAAGATTGCAAGTATTTGGGCAGAAACGTTTCAAGAGAAAACCTGAAAGGAAACTGAGCCCCTTAACCCAAATTAAGAGAGAGAGAGCACCATTTTATTTTACTTTGTTTTATTTCAGCAATTCAAAATATGTGTGTTCGTTCTTTGGCTTAAAGAATTCCTACACAGCTTTTCAAAAAATAGGATCGATCTAAAAATGAAAAGAGCAGCGTAAAACATCTCAGAGCAGCAATCCAACATACAGTCAAATATAACTACAGTTTAAATAAATAAATAAATAAATAAATAAATACAAAGCGAGAGCAGTGTCAATTTAAAATCGATCCCATTCAGGTGTCGAGGAGCCCAAAAGGGCAGGTTCCCTTGGTTCGCTGAGTGGTGGTCAAAGACTCTCAAGACACAATTTCTCTCATTTTGGAAAAGTTTTATTACGAGCAGCCTGCAGTCCTGCAAGGTGGCAAACCCTAGAGGATCTGAAGGACTGCCCACTAGTTGCAGGCAAAGCTAACACACTTATAGGGTCAGTTCCCCTTAGAGACAACGGCAGAACCTTCCCACCAATCATAATACAGTTTTGCAATACAATAACCAATGATAAACAAGACATTTATGCATGTGCAGAGTGCAGATAATTCTAGGACTAGAAAAACAATACATACATGGGTATTACAATCAATTAGGCAACAAAAACCTCCAATCTGTTTCCTTTCTGTGGTTAGCTTGCTTTGAAAGTACCTCACTCTACACTCTAACTGCTGTGGTTGAGACACAGTCCTGTGACATGATTTCAACATAGACTGTTAGTAGTGAAAGCGGTTGCAGTCTTAAGAGACTTTAGTTACACTGAAAGCATACATCTTATGATTTATAATGAAAAGGCCAAAGCATTTTATTTTCTTATACCTGTGGGCATAGGTAAACAGACCACCTATCTTGATTTCCTCAACACAGGCATTCTGCATCTGAATTGGGCAAATATGTGCCTGTAGGAAACATGCTATTCCCACCCTTCTTCTTTGTCACTTGAGGAGGGAGTCTGTCTGAGATGGAGCTTCCTATAACCATGGATGTTCTCCACGTGAGCCAGAATGTGGGTTTTCCAACATTCTGGCTTATGGGAAGAGTCTCTATGGATACAGGAGGCACTGCTCTTCAGAAAGTTGCCCTCCATGAGGAGACAGCATCAGGCATGATGAAGGTGTAGGGCAGGGCTGGAGCACTCCCTCTTCTCCTGCATTTGCCCTATTCAGGTACAGAACACCTGAATAGGGATGAAATGTCTATTCCCATCTCTTACTCTCACATGTTCACACAACCATACTTCCATGTCTGGCTACAAAAGCAAATCAGGCAACCAGAAGCAGAAGGAGGCTAAACAGATGGAACTAAAAGAAGCTAAAGTAGGGTGACCATATGAAAAGGAGGACAGGGCTCCTGTGTCTTTAACAGTTGTATTGAAAAGGGAATTTCAGCAGGTGTCGTTTGTACTGGGAACCTAGTGAAATTTCCTCTTCATCACAACAGTTAAAGCTGCAGGTGCCCTGCCCTCTTTTAAATCTGGTCACTCTAGTGTAGCTCCTGCAGCTTTAACTGTTGTGACGAAGAGGGAATTTCACCAGGTTCCCCATATATACAAATGACACCTGCTGAAATTCCCTTTTCTAGGCAACTGTTAAAGATACAGGAGCCCTGTCCTCCTTTTCATAGGGTCACCCTAGCTAAAGACACCAGTCAATCCTCTAGGCCGTTCTGCAGGTGGCTCAGGCAATTTCACTAACTAGGGATGTAGGCAAACCTAAAAACAACAAGAGGACAATTATTTCAATACAGACCCTGTGTCTCTAGCAGTCAGCGGTGACGAAAAGCTGACAGATGTGCCATGCAATTCCAGTCCGTTGCTTTCAAAAGATAGTTGAGTAATATTGCCATTAGCACCGCTATATTCAGAAGATTTACAAAAAAGCGAGAATACTGCTGCATTATTTGATTAATGTTATTTCAAAGACCCAGGCTTGTGGCTTAATAACTTAATAGAGAATTCATGGTTTTGCAGTGAAAAAAAGTCATAAAAATAATAGCATTAAAGGAAATTGGTATGTTTATAAAATATTTGCAGCTGCGTAATTCTGTTAGAATTAAATAAGTCTGTTGCTGCGAAATCCAGTTCTTTTTGACTTGATGAAGTCCCATGGCGTATATGTCTTGGTTTGCAGAACCTTGTTGTCTGTGTGTGTGCATTTTATGCACAGATTTTGGAGCAGTTTGTGCAAATTTCTGAGCAGTTTTGCACAAGCGGTGGCCGAATTTGCGTAAATTGCTCTGAAATCCGCAACATTGCAGTGTGGTAAAAGAGAAAAGCCTCTTCTGGTTCGTGAATCAACTGGGACCCAAATACCAATGAACAAAATCCCAGCCAGGGTAAAAGACAATAATAGTTTATTCTTGTGCACAAGAAGACCCAGGCTTGAAAAGCAAGCCCTGAGTAAGTTAGAATGGAGCTGGTAGCGGTACATATAGGACTACAAGTTTGCTTAGCATGTGATGTGCGTTTGACCAATCAGGGCCACCTATTCTACTAGGCTGCATGCTGAAACTTGAGGAAACAAAGAACATTCTTGAGCTGTCGCTATAGGGACAAGGGAGACATTCTTAAGTAGGGGCTACTATGAGAACCGTGTCCAAAGTCGCCGTCTCTCAAGGCTAAGAGATAGAGACAGTGTGATTAATAGCAACAGAAATTGTCATACAGAAACATGACAAAAATCATAACAGAACTGCTGAGATGTACAATTTACAACAACAGCACCTGCTGGAGGGTTTGCAGAATGCCTGTGAAATCTGCAGATTGGCCAACTCACTGCAGACTGAGTAAAACAAAATAATAAATATGCATTTAATAAATAAGTAGACGCATGGAGCTGTGTTACAAATATGGATTGGAGTCTTTAAAGGGGATACTTCAGCTTGGGCCCACCTAAAAGAGAAGGACGGAGCCCAGCGTGCCTCCCGACATGATTGATCCTACTGGTGGGTCCATGAGATGGGCCAAAAATTGAATAAATGTCAGCTGAAATTCAATCACAAATGTCTCCAGCCAACCTTGGATCTACAGATCAGAGGGAAAAATCAAGTGATTCTATTGAAGTCTGTTCTTTGCTACAGTAATGCTGGGAATAATAAAATGCTTTGCAATAAGAAATTGTATTTCAAAGTGAGGGCATCTGGCAAAGCAGAGCTTAGCTGAACACAGACAGATGAGAAAGAGAGTGATTCTCTCCTTTTTCTTTCTTTTTGAATGTGTGTATTCCTTTGCTTCACAGGTTGAATTCTTGGGTTTATTTTGGGCGTGGTATACCTGCCATGATGTGATTTATTTATTTTTGCCTTCTGTTTTCCCATTGCTTCTGAATACACCCCCAATGTTCTGTCATCTGGAGTTCAACCTGGCCAAGTGTTTTATTTTACCAATGGCAGTCCTGTACTTATGAGAGCTGGCAGAGGATAGTCCTAAGAAGAAGAGCCAAGCTGGAGCAGACCAAGGGTCCATCTAGTCCAGCATTCTGTTCACTAAGGCCCTGTTCAGAAGACACCTTAAACCATGGCTTTAACCATGGTGCCTAAGCCAGAAAGCTGGACTGTGGTGAATAAAGCAAAAAGCCTTATTCACCATGGTTAAAGCCATGGTTTTAGGTGTCTTCTGAACACGGCCGGCTTTCTGGCTTAACCACCGTGGTTAAAGCCATGGTTTAAGGTGTCTTCTGAATGGGCCCAATCTGATTTTGTAAACAGTTTGGGGGTTTGTGGCTTTTCGATATTGAAGTACATGTTAGCTGTGTAGCGCAATCAGGGCACACAGGGACACAGCAGCACATGAAATTTTTGATTAGCAGAGGCACTGATGTCATCTGCCACCCCACTTCAGAATTCCTTTTCCCCATAGCTGCAGTCCTCACAGAAGCTAGGAGAAAAAGAATTTTCCCAGGAACAATATACGGTTCCCTGTAGTAATGAGCAATTAAGATTTGTTAGCTTTATAAAAAGGAATGATGGAAAAGAACACTGTTAGAATTGATTTGTTGGTATGGATCTATGCCACAGGTTTGCAGTTTTGGACTCTCCTTAGGGGCGTGGCTATGGTACTGTCTTGATGAGTGCCTGCACTTCAAAATTTACCACTACACCACGTGTGTGTGTGTGTGTTTGCTTGCATACACACATACAAGGACTTGATAAAACTGCAAGCAAATTGCAAGCTTTAATGGTTACCACTTTAATTATTTTTCTTAAACAATGCAAAATATTCATTTATTCATTCATTCATTTATTAAAATTATTTTTAGACTTCCTTTTCTCTGTAGATATCAGGGTGTGTAAATAAAATTAATCATGCTAAAAACATAACACACAACAATACAGAAAAATATGGTTGATTCATCTCATTTATGTAATAAATGAAGGTTAAAGGGAACTGCAAAAGCTGTGAATAACATAATGTAGAACCTAATCAAAGACAACAGAGACCGTCTTGATTTTTTGCCCTCCCCCACTGGAACTCAAATTTGATTTATCTCTGGATTGAGATATTGATCTAGCATTAATGAATGAATTAGTAGCTGAATAATTTGGGGCAAGCTATAAGGTAATGAATTTTGATACTATTATCAATTCATTATACACTACTAAGATGTTATCCTGATGAAATTAATTTTATAATCTGCCTTTTTATATTAAAGCATTAATGAATGGGTGGCTTATTGAGTTACTGGACGTATTAATAGACATGATATAGGAAAAGAATAACACATTAATGTGTATGTTAATGCATTCCTAAACTGAAGAGTGGTTAAGTGGTGGTATGAGGAAACAACTTAGCTTTTGTATTCATATCTAATGAATTGGAGCATTTGTGGGAGAAAATGTAACTAATAGGGAGGTTAACTGGTTGAGAGAGGGGGGATCCATACATAAATACAGGGCTGAGGTTTGAACGTGGAGGGGACTGGGAACAGTTCACAAGGTCCAGTCTAGAGAAAATTAGGGAGTCCATTATGCATATCAAGCTGATGGATGGTAATGGAAATTTGTTTCCCTGAATCTGGGTGTTTATTGGGATTTCCAGATTTTGTAAAGTTTCCTAGAGCCAATCAGAATTGCTTTCCCTTCTAAAATAAGAAAGAGAGAAAAACAGCACATAGTTAAATTATGGAATTCACTGCCACAAGTTGTAATGATGGCCACCAATTTGGATGGCTTTCAAAGGAGATCGGATAAATTCCTGGAGGAGAAGGCTATCAATGGCTACTAGCCCTGATGGTTGTGTGCGATCTCCAGTATTCAAGGCAGTGAGCCTGTGTGCACCAGTTGCTGGGGAACATGGGTGGGAGGGTATTGTTGCACCATGTCCTGCTTTGTTGGTCCCTGATTGACAGCTGGTGGGCCACTGTGTGAACAGAGCGCTGGACTAGATGGACCCTTGGTCTGATCCAGCATGGCGCTTCTTATGTTCATATGACTGAGTTTTTTGCTCCTGAGATTTATTTATTTATTTATTACATTTCTATACCGCCCAATATCCGGAGCGCTCTGGGCAGTTCACAAAAATTAAAACCATTCAAAGTGTAAAACAACAATATAAAACCATAATATAAAATACAATATAAAACCTCAACCAGATAAAAACAGCAGCAGTGCAAAATTACAAATTTAAAACACCAAGTTAAAATTTATGTATAGACTGTTAAAATGCTGGGAGAATAAAAAGGTCTTCACCTGGCGTCTAAAAGCATATCATGTAGGTGCCAAGCGAACCTCCTTAGGGAGCTCATTCCACAGCCGGGGTGCCACAGCAGAGAAGGCCCTCCTCCTGGTAGCCACCTGCCTCACTTCCTTTGGCAGGGGCTCACAGAGAAGGACCCCTGAGGATGACCTTAGGGTCCGGGCAGGATTATCTCTATACAAATTCAGGAACATTTGTTTTATTTCTTCTGGTGCTTTTTAAGGTGTTCATTACTTACCTACATCATGTGCTTTTAGACACCAGATGAAGACCTTTTTATTCTCCCAGCATTTTAACAGTCTATAAATAAATTTTAACTCGGTGTTTTAAATTTGTAATTTTGCATTGCTGCTGTTTTTATCTGGTTGAGCTTTTATATTGTATTTGATATTGTGGTTTTATACTGTTGTTTTATATTTTGAATGGTTTTAATTTTTGTGAACCGCCCAGAGAGCTCCGGCTATTGGGTGGTATAGAAATGTAATAAATAAATAAATAAATAAATAAATAAATTTGAAATGTAGAATCCAAGCAGAAATTCAGTTTTGCAATTTCTAACTAATCTTGATACATCGAAATGAACCCAGCAGGATGGATGGAGTATCAGGAGATGTTTGATGAGATTAAAAGATTAAGAGCAGGATCCAACCTTCTGCTTGCATGATGGGACTTCCTGCTCCACGCTGCATCCCCCAGTGCCCAACCAATCTGTTCTAGGGGGCCCTTCCCACCCCCCGCCCGCTCTCCAGAGCAAATTTTGAGCATACACCAGAGGCAGCATGGAGGAGAGAGAATCTTTCCCCTTCCTGTTTCACTAATGGAAGCAGTTGTGTCCACAAGAAAACTGAACTGGACACCACTCTAAAAGAAAACAAAGTTTCTGGCCAGGATGGCTTCCATGAAAAGTATTTCCTCCTCCTCCCTCCCAATCCCCTTTCCTTTTGTGTCATGTCTTTTAGATTGTATGCCTGTGGGCAGGGACTGTCAAGAAGTACTTTTGTAAGCCGCCGTGAGAGCCTTTTTTGGCTGAATGGCGGCATAAAAATCCTTAAATTGTTTTACTATGATTTTATTAGATTGTAAGCCTATGCGGCAGGGTCTTGCTATTTACTGTTTTACTCTGTACAGCACCATGTACATTGATGGTGCTATATAAATAAATAATAATAATAATAATAATAATAATAATAAATAAAATAAAATAAATAAATAAATATTGCAAAGCATTTGGTTCCATCTTAGGCCTTAGCTAGACCTACCGTTTAGCCCACAACAGAGGAGGGAAGATCCCGCAATGTGTTTATCGCGAGATCCCTCCTCTGTTTACATGCGATGCGCAACGACCTCAGAAGGAGAGGCAACCTGCCCACCATTTTTTTAAAAATTAAGGGGCAGCAGCGCACGAATGCTGATGCACTAAAGGTAATTTTCTTTTTTAAAAAATTAATTAGATTCCCCGCTCCCCACCCCACCCCCAATGGGTGCAGCGCTCCTGGCTTCTCGCGAGGATTCGGGTCAACCTGTGGCACCCAGCCACATGTTCCGTAGTCTCGGGCTCAGCCCGGGAACGTGGAAAAATTGGGGCCAAAGGGGAAGGTGAGATCCCGGGGCAAGGAAGGGATGATCCTTCCCTGATCCCAGGATCCCCTGTGCATCATGTGAATGCGCAGGGACAATCCCGGGGATCACCCGGGGATTTTGGCCAGTCTAGCTATGGCCTTTGTTTCACATTTAATACAGGCAGGATCTACACTGCTGCTTTAAAATGGTTTATAACCGTAGTGACAACTGTTGGGGCCCAGGACACACTCCATATACAGCTTTCAATCCATTTTCAAAGTGTCGTATCCTGCTTGGTGTAGATCTGGCCATAGCTGTGTAATTTCTGCATTTGGCATGTGATGATTCTTAAATCCTAGAGAGAGTGAAAACAGAAGAAAGTTCTAGCAAAAAGTGGATTCTTATAGGGATTCCATATTAAATACCAATTATAAAATACCAGCAGAAATTTTATTGATAAGGTTATAGATAATTATTTCCCCAGATATCAAGCAAGGTTTACTTGTTTATATGTTTTTAATCAGTTTTATGCATTTTATGGTGATCTTGTATTTAATGTTGTCCGCAGCTTCGATCCAAAGGGTAAGAAATAAATATTCTATTCTATTCCAAGATTCTGATTAGAGACAAAGATCAGTTAATATAATCAATAGCAAAGGAATGAATGGATACCCAATCTGTTTTCTACATTGTAGATGCTGCTAAAGCATTTGATAAGGTAGAATGGCTTTAATTGCTTAAAATTAAAGTTTAGGCAACTTACGTAGGAATAAGTCTAATGGAACTTAATGGGACTTACGTCTGAGTAGGTATGTATAGGATTGCACTGTTAGAGACTTATGACTCAACATGATTTCAAGGAATTGAATGATATTATAAATACCGTATTTCTTCGATTCTAAGAAGCACTTACCCCCATATAAACATCTCTAAAAACAGGGTGCATCTTATTGCGGGTCACGTGCTATGGGCCAGGAAGGCGCGCGGCCCGATTGAGCCTAGCACCCCCATGCGGCTCCGGGCGCGCCTCATGGGCCGCGCCCGTAAGACACACGGCTCACCTTGCCCGAGCACACCCCACAAGAGGCCCCAAGTGCCGGGTGGGCCCCGCCCACCACAGTGGGAAGATGACCCAGCGAGCGCACCCATGTGGCTTGGGCGGGTCACAGAATACGGGCTGGGAAGGCTCATGGCCCGACTGGGCCCACGAGCATCTCCGCATGGCTCGACCAAGCCCCCCCCACGCTGCCGCTGCTCCGGGCCTCTGGTATGCCCCACCCACTGCGCCAGACTCCCACCCCCAGAGGCACTGCTCAGGACCTCTGGTAGACCCTGCCCACTGCGCCAGGCGATGCTCGGTCCGGGCCTGCACATGTGCTCCCCGGTCCGCCCCCGCCCCCGGCAGGCCCCCACCTACCAGCTTTTTTTCTGTTGGTGGTACTGAAATTAGTGTGCGTCTTACAATTGATGGCGTCTTACAATTGAAGAAATACATTAATAAGCCAGCAGTTAGGTTAGCCATGATTTCCACTTCAAATGAATAATGTTGCAGGAGAACGGGGTCAACTTTCCCTATTATTTACTTTCACAATTGAACCATTATTAAACCAGGTGCCAAGGGCGAGAGCTGGGCAGGGTCCCGACTAATAATTGTGACCACGTATACCAGCAGTTTCTTTTCTAGGGCAGTCTGCTTCAGCCCCTGTCACATGTGCCTGCGTAACATCAAGATTGGATTACTATTAACATGCCATGCATGAGCTACCTGTGAACAGCATTCAGAAACTTTGATTGACCCAAAGTTCAGCAAAGAGAGATGCAAAGTTTCTTAACAGTGCAATCCTCTGCACCTCTTAAACAGAAGTAAGTCCTTCTGTCTTCAAAAGAACTTACTTCCAGCAAGGTGTGCGTAGGATTGCAGCTAATTAACTTAATTTGTTAATTAACTATATTTTTATTTATTTATTTATTTATTTATTACATTTTTATACCGCCCAATAGCCGAAGCTCTCTGGGCGGTTCACAAAAATTAAAACCACAGTAAAACACCCAACAGTTTAAAACACAATTACGAAATACAGTATAAAAAGCGCAACCAGGATAAAACCACACAGCAAAGTTGATATAAGATTAAAATACAGAGTTAAAACAGTAAAATTTAAATTTAAGTTAAAATTAAGTGTTAAAATACTGAGTGAATAAAAAGGTCTTCAGCTGGCGACGAAAGCAGTACAGTGTAGGCGCCAAGCGGACCTCTCTGGGGAGCTCATTCCACAACCGGGGTGCCACAGCGGAGAAAGCCTATATTTGTGCTTTTAACCTGTTGGTTGTTTTATTATGGTTTTAATTTTTGTGAACTGCCCAGAGAGCTTCGGCTGTTGGGCGGTATAAAAATGTAATAAATAAATAAAATTTATCTTGGAATCCAAGCCATCATACTTTTGTATGGATTTTAATTGCAAGCTACTTTGGGAGCCATTTTTGACTGAAAATACAGGGTACAAATATAATAAACAAGTGTGTGATTCCAATATGTTGCCATCTTTGTTGACTTCCAGGTTTTTTCTGGGCTCAATGCAGTGTGCTGTTGTTTACTTTTAAAGCTCTAAATGGCCTAGGATATGTGAAATGCAGCTTCCTCTAATAAATCATGCATGTTTTCAGTACTTTGTTTTCCACCCCCATCCCTGGCCAAACTGAACTGGAAAAGTGTTCCTCAGTAACATACCCCACTCGGTCTCTGGAATTTCCTCTCCTGGGAGGTTTACTATTCTCCATTTCTGGACTTTCAGCTGATTCTCTTTCTCTCTCTCTTTCCCACTGTTTTTGTTGATCTTATGATAGGCCTATATGGTAGTCAGTGTGTGTGTCCTAACAACAGATATATCTGTGATTATTTGTCTAAATTTATATGTAATATGTTAAAGGAAAATAGACAAGTATTAATACATTCATTGGAGGAACGCTAACAAGAAAGATAAAAGAATGTATAATACTTTTATAAATAGAGAAGTGTTATACAAATAAGCAATTAATAAGGTGCGTATAATTTTTAAATTTATAATGTTAGAAAGCTAGAAACACTGACCATTTTCTTTTCCTTTTTTATTAGTGTGTGTGTGTGTGTGTTAGTTGAAATTTAACAGAACAATAAAATACTGGTATTGACCAGTATACTTGGTCCATAATAAATTCAGTCTTCCCCTTCCACAACCCTTATAAAACTGTGGGACTCCGTTAGATTGAATCTTTTTTAAACTAATTGACATTCTTACATTTGATTCTCACAGGCACGTATGAAATAAGTAACTTTTAACATTATAGCTATTCCCTAAATCCTATAAAACCAGTTTGAAAGGAGAGGTGCAGCACTTTTTTTTTAATGCTTTTGCAGCATGTAATAAATGGGTAAATCATTTCGATGTCTGCTTTGTCCACACAATGCTCTAAGCAATTTTAAAGAACCCTCAAGGGTTCCTGTGATTTGTTCAATGTAAAACAAAACCAATTTTCATTTTAATTTTTATTCACATGTGTGTATAATCTCCATGCAACCTTGACTCAGATCATGCTTTAATTTAAATTTATTAGAGGTTGAATACCACTGATGAGATATAAATGTTTAAACAAATAAAATAAATAAAAATGTAGACAAACTAAGTTTACAACTGAGTTGGATCCACAGTAAGTTCTTTGAACACAGGTCCTATTGAAATCAGTGGGACACATTAGTCATGACTTACATCCTATTGCTTTCAGTGAGAAGGAAATGTAACTTAGTGTGGATCCAACCCATAGTTTCTGCAAGAACTCATTATTACAATTCAGGGGGATAATAATAATGATGATGATGATTACCTGCCTCTCCATTCTGATCGAGGCAGGGAACAACAATAAATGATAAAATACTTAATACTCAATTAAAACATAATATACATTGTTAAAAACATCCTAAAAAACATCCTAAAATCTTTTTAAAAACATCCTAAAATTCCACTGGATAGGCCTGCCAGAAGAGATCAGTCTTTATGGCTTTCTTAAATTCCAGAAGACTATTAAGTTGACAAGTCTCCTCTGGCAGGCCATTCCACAGTCTGGGAGCAGCAGAAGAGAAGGTCCTCTGGGTAACAGTTGTTAATCTAGTTTTTGCTAGCTGAAGTAGATTTTTCCCAGGGGACCTGAGTGTGCGGGGCGGATTGTACAGGAGAAGGCGATCCCGCAGGTAGCCTGGACCCAAACCATGTAGGGCTTTAAAAGTGATAGCCAACACTTTATACTTTGCTCAGAAACTAATTGGCAGCCAGTGAAGAGATTTTTAAAACATTATAGTTCCTTCAACTTTAACCTATAGTCATTCTGGAACCTTCGGATTGCAATGTTCGGAAGCTTCCAGCCTAGAAGTTAGGGGTTCAAAGGATGTGGTGGTGGCAGAACTACCAACACGTAGGAAACTTGGAGAGTCTGCTGTGGTCCAACAACACTAGGGTATCCATATGGTCTACTTTACAAAGGACATCTCTCTGTGAACGCTGTCTCTTTTCAAAGATCTGTGTCCAGTCCAAGTATGGTTGAATGATAAAGAACCATAATAAGGAAGATTATTGGCCTTGAAGTTGCCTATCAGGATTGAGCATCTTGACAAGAGATTGGCAGTCATGTACACAGGCCAAACTCTTCACCACTGTGGCAAGATGCATTGATTTTCTATTTACTTTTTCTTCATTATTTCTAAAATTGTTCATCATTTGTGCATCAATGGAACACGTTAGTCCTGACTAACGTCCCATTGATTTAAGTGGGAAGCAAATATAACTTAGCCTGGATCCATCCCATAATTTCTGCAGGAACTCTTGAACTCATTATTACAATGCAGGAGGATAATAGAACCCTATAGTTAAATCACACTTTATAAAGTGAATGAAGCCTCCCCAGAAGTATTAGCTAGTAATGTTTCTGGTAATATAAAATAGCAGGTCTCCTTATATATTCAGCTAAAAAGGAGGCTATGAAACTTAAGAACTTCTGAATAATATTTGCAATTGATCTGACTCAGTTGTAGAAATGTAATTATGGCCCTTCAGTGAAAGGAGTTGAGTTGAGAGATTTTGTTAAATGCAGTAAATTAAAACTTACTTGATTTTTCAGGGATCTCTGCAATTATCATGTCAGTCCTACCTAGAGAGTCTGTCTTATTTGTTGTACTTACTTCGTCAGGGTCAGAGAGAATTCTGAGAAGCTGAAAAGGATGATTACAGTTTTACCTGTGTAGAAAAAGAGAGAGTTTTGCACACCTTAAAAGAAATCAGGAGGAGGACTGTCTGTTCTGAATATGTGTTGCGTTATGCAACAGATGTAGCATTCAGGATAATTTAATGGCTTGACATATAAATGAGAAGGAAGAAGGAAAGAAAGAAAGAAAGAAAGAAAGGTGAAATAGCCCTAAAATGCAAGAGGTTCAATACATTACAACAGATAAGCACTTTGATAACAGCGGTAATTTGTGATAATGCTGTCATTGTAGCTTTGCTAAATTATTTAGCAGACGTAGTGGGAAAGGAAACTATTGTCTTGATTCAGACCTAAAGAAATAGAATCAAACTTCCTGGTAAATTCTGATTCAGCAATCTCACCCTGGAATAGCACTTTGAAATTCCTTTGGAGAAGATGATTACATTTGTTTAAGCCTGAACAGTATAGACAACAAAAGGCCTGGGGTGGGGAGTTGGAAATCATGCTTTAAGTATTGTCTTCTTGTTTATGAGCTCCCAAATTCTGTATCAGAACTTGGCTCAGGAGATCTTTGAGATCATCTCAGTTCTGCCAATTTTCTATGGGGGTGGCCAGTTACGCCTTGGCAGAAAAGAGGAAATGCATCACCAAAACAAGAAAGAAGAGGACAACAGTTTGCATAAAAACTACATATATTAATTTATGTGTATAGAAGCAAATTCCTAAAGGGTAAATGGAAATACAGAACTTCCCATAGTAGAGAAGTTAATAACCAGGTGACCTCTGTGTCAACTCAGTATGCTGCCCAGGTGCTGTCTGTGGATGGACAATTTCATGGTCTCTGCTCTCTGTTCTTATGGTTTTTTTTTATCTTTCAAGCAGACATTAACTGGTGGACAGCCCTTCAAATAGAGGACTGGCCTCTGTAATGTAGGACACATGGCCACCCCAATATTGTACAAGGATGTGTGTGTGTAGCTCATAACCTCTCAGATATTCCTCCAAATATGGCTGTTGCATGGAACCAGCATCCATGAGTGGGCACGACCCTGGTCTCTATGCTCATTCAGAGTAGGGTGACCATATGAAAAGGAGGACCGGGCTCCTGTATCTTTAACAGTTGCATAGCAAAGGGAATTTCAGCAGATGTCATTTGTATATATGGAGAACCTGATGAAATTCCATCTTCATCACAACAGCTAAAGGTGTAGGAGCTATACTAGAGTGACCAGATTTAAAAGAGGGCAGGGCACCTGCAGCTTTAACTGTTGTGATGATGAGGAAATCTCACCAGGTTCCCCATATATACAAATGACACCTGCTGAAATTTCCTTTTCAATACAACTTTTTAAAGATACAGGAGCCCTGTCCTCCTTTTCATATGGTCACCCTAATTCAAAGTAACAACTGAACACCCTAGTTCAAAGTAACAACTGACCCACTGCAGTTGGTGAAAACTGGGCCTGAGAGAAACACACACCAGTTCCTAATTTGTGAGTAGTTTCTTAAGGTCTTCCGTGCTTCTGTTTATATAGCTTTTGCATTCACCTGAGGGAGCATAAAAAGCCGATAGCATGTCAGTTGAACAAGGAAAACAAAACAAAAAAACATTAATTCCCAGCAGCCCAAAGCTATATGGTTATTGGCAGGCTTGGTCTATTGTAATCCATGGTCTTGGCAAATATAGAAAATTAGCTCTTGGCAAGTCTGCCCTTTGTGATTGTTTATTGGCAGGAGGAATTGGATTGCACTGCCTGATCTGCAGATGGCAGCCATGTTCTTGGGTGTGTATTTTGTCTTTTTTTAAAGAAACATACAAAATCTGTTTTCTATGGAATATGTCATTCATCCTCCATCTTGTTCTACTGTCTGAAGATTTTGCATTAGATCCGTTGCCATTTTAGAGCCTTGGAGCTGAGCTACACTTTACGTTAAATGTGTGTTTCTATTTGTATGTGTGTGGGTGAGTGTTTGGGTGTTCTTAATGTTTTATTTGTTTATTTTAAAAGGAAAAAAGGGATGAAAGGCAATAGGCAGTGTTACTTTTACATTTCGAGTTAGAAACAGTATATAGGAAGCAGTAATCCAGGGCCTGGTCTTCACGGTGCTGCAGTTTTACTCACCCAATGCCGAAAATGGAGTGCAAGGTTTCCAGTGTCCAGCTGGGTAACGGAGCCACCCCCCATCCTCTTCCTGGTGGAAGGTGACCAATCTCCCATTGCCTTCCACCAGGACTGTCCCCCCCCCCTGCAAATTGGCTCCAGATTGGCGGAAGGGACATACTGACCTCACTCCCAATGAAAATATTGGAGTAAGTCCCTGACTTTTTCAATGCACAGCTTCATGGGAAAGCCCCGTGGCAGCTGTGAAGCTGTGTCTGCATCATATAACAGAGACTGCGCAGATTCATAGTCACCACGGGGCTTTCCTCACATATAAGCACCCCCCAGATCTCATGCTACTAGTGTCAATAGTAACTTTCCTCTGCAGGCTAATATCAATTTTATGGCAATCTATGTGATTTTTGTGGTGTCTCACCATGATCACACATGCCTTGTTTCTACCAAATTATTTTATGGTAATGGTCCGCATAGTTAAAGCAATGGTATTCCCCGTAGTAACCTATGGCTGCGAGAGCTGGACCATAAGGAAAGCTGAGCGAAGGAAGATAGATGCTTTTGAACTGTGGTGTTGGAGGAAAATTCTGAGAGTGCCTTGGACTGCAAGAAGATCAAACCAGTCCATACTACAGGAAATAAAGCCAGACTGCTCACTTGAGGGAATGGTATTAAAGGCAAAACTGAAGTACTTTGGCCACCTAATGAGAAGACAGGATACCCTGGAGAAGAGGCTGATGCTAGGGAAAGTGGAAGGCAAAAGGAAGAGGGGCCGACCAAGGGCAAGATGGATGGATGATATTTTGGAGGTGACAGACTTGACCTTGGGGGAGCTAGGGGTGGCGACAGCCGACAGAAAGCTCTGGCATGGGCTGGTCTATGAAGTCACGAAGAGTCGGAAGCGACTGAACGAATAAACAACAAACAACAAAATGTGTTCTATGCAGGGTGGACCTTGAAGACCCTGGTGTCATTCACAGGGATCTCATTGTCACAATGTAGAGATGTCTTTACTGGCAGCCAGTCTATTATTGGGAAGAAGAAGGGGAGGTAAAGGTGCTGTTGACCTCTGGAGCCCAACATGGCTCAGGTCTAAGGTACCTTAGAGAACAGCACCTCCTCTCTGGGCCTCCCTATAAATTAGGATCTTCTGCCTTCCCTACCTGAACTGGTCCTTACATCCACTAGGAACTGGTCCTTCTGGAATACTCTCACTCAACAAGGCCTGTTTAGCTCCCTTTTGGACTTCCGGAAATTACGTTTTGTTCCATTGGTCCTTTGGGGAATATAATTTGGCTTCTTCAAACTGCTTTTTATTTCAGAAATTGAATTTTATATATGGGCCAAGTCGGAAATTCAAACTGTCAAACTTTTAGATCAGTTTAAAAATAATCAAAATGGCCACCCAAAAGTAGCAGGGATGGGCTTTCAGCGGGTGAAAAGGTGGTTTGTTTTTCCCCCCAAACTGGGGTGGGGGTATTTACTGATGCATTTTGCAGCAGTTTCTCACCTTTTCCAAAACATTTTCTAAAACGTCTTGCAGTTGTGTGGGTTTGGCAGGTACTGAGAAGAGTGAGACTGTCATCAAAGACGATGGCAAAAAGGAAGTAAATAGGAACCAGCTGCCGCAGCTCTGATATCAGTAAGTATCTCCCTGAATAGGGATGTCAGAGGAATCCAGTTAGAGGGGTGAAACTTGACAAGCTTTTGTCAGCTTGGCCCCCCAGACTTCGTTCCAACTCCTGTTAATTTGCGCAAGGAAGCAGTAATCCAGGGCCAGGTCTTCACGGTGCTGCGGTTTTACGCACCCGAGAAGGGAGTGCAAGGTTTCCAGTGTCCAGCTGGGTAACGGAGCCACCCCACATCCACCTGCAATTTACACAAATTAAAACAAAACAAAAACAAGTTCCTGGATTTCCAGAAGAACCCTTGGCTCAGCTCACAAACACAAGCCAAGTTGGGGGCACCATGGAAATCCGGTGACCCCCCAAAATGCCGGCATCAGACATCCCTTCTTCTGAAATGCTTTCAAAACAAAAAACTCCCCATTGACATAATTAAACCCCATTTTGTGCCATCTGCAAATGGGTTATCATATTTGGTGTTAGAGGGATTCATTTCCATTTTCTTATTTTCAGTCATCATTAGTGGGTGATCTTGGTCTATTTTTAGAGACTTGACAATTGCAAGTTCCCTTGAGGACCTGTTGGATGAACACGACCCATTCATAAATGATATCTCAATGAATTGTACTGAGACGCCAGTTAATAAATTCAAACGGCATGTGCTGTGGCCATAAATGGCAAGGAGAAAGGTGAAGGAAAGTGAACGAGGAGGATGAATCGGAAATGTGAGTCCTAACTGGGAGCAGTCAGTCGATAATTGTTGCATAAAGGTATAATGAGTCTCTGGTGAACTCCTAGGAAGCTTCTGTAGAAGTGAGTTCTAAAGATGATGAGAGATTTGCCTGGACAGATTGAGAAGGTCAACTGTGGACATGCTTGTAAAAAGTGTAATGGAACAAATTAGGGAAAGTATTCAGGAGCATGGTAGTTTGGGAAATCCTGATGTGTAAAGGCCAAGAGCATGAAGCAGGTGTAGAATCCTGCTCTTTTAGAGTAGAATCATAGAATAGCAGAGTTGGAAGGGGCCTACAAGGCCATTGAGTCCAACCCCCTGTTCAATGCAGGAATCTACCCTAAAGCATCCCTGACAGATGGTTGTCCAGCTGCCTCTTGAATGCCTCTAGTGTGGGAGAGCCCACAACCTCCCTAAGTAACTGTTTCCATTGTCGTACTGCTCTAACAGTCAGGACATTTTTCCTGACGTCCAGCCGGAATCTGGCTTCCTTTAACTTGAGCCCGTTATTCTGTGTCCTGCACTCTGGGAGAATCAAGAGGATCGAGAGTACTTGGCTTGAAGACTGAACCTCACATATAATACAAGCTCAGTATTACTTTAGTAGGTCTTTCCCCTGTTCTGAGTGTTGGGTAACATAGAGAAACTAAAACTTTCAGTGCTACAGAGTTCCTTCTGGTTCATTGCATATTGTAGTATACAAACAAGCTGAGGGAAATATTTCCTGATAGGACAAGCATTTGAATGCATGTCATGGCCACCTCTATTAATCCTAAGAAAGATAGGCATGTGAGGATAGATATCTTAGACAAATGTTTATGGTTCCTTCAAGGCTAGTCTATTATTCCGGAGTCTGGGTGTGGAGGCAAACCATATATTAGTCACCACAGAATCTAAATCTTTTCAGGGGCAAGTGGAATCACCTAGAAAAATTGGAAACTAAACACCCACAGAAGAAAAACCTATCTATTTTTTTTTCATTTTCTAGTTAAGAGGACATCTTGCGTTTCCTCCTCCCTCACTACTTTCATAACATGAAAAGAATAATACTGGATTCCTACTGGGACAGAGTCAGTGAAAAAGGTTTAATAAATTCCCCTGAGGGCCATCTAAGCTTCAATGTCCATAATGAGGCTCAAATACTTGAGCAAGCCATCCTTTGAAAATAGGTTAGAATAACGTTAGACGTTGCTGCTGAGGCCAGAGCTCCCATGTTTCTGTGGGTCTGTGGTTGAAGTTTTCCTTCACTGATGGTTTGTCCTTTCTTAGGGAAGTAGCCTTTAGACCAAGCAATGGGTGGAGCTCTTCAAGAGCCCCTGAGAAAGATTTTAAGCCTGGGATTTAATAGGCCTGAGGTCTTCCTGTGGCTGCTAACTGGGAATTTCCACACCTCACAGTGAAAGGAGACCTGGGTGGTGGTTGCAGGTATCTCCTCCTGTAACTGTCTTGGCAGAGAGTGTCTCTCTGCATTTTTGTGAGCCAGTCTGCCTTCCCTTATTCCGCTCTTCCCAGCACCCTCCTTTTCCTGCTCCTTCCCAAGGCTTTATACCAGCATCTTGATGGGGGAGACACTTCTCTCCCTCCCTCCCTCTCATAATACTCTAGGGATCATCCCCTGAAGCTGATTGGTGGAAGGTTTGGGACAGATAAAAGAAAGGACTTCTTCACACAGCATGTAGTTAAACTATGACATTCACTACCACAAGATGTAGCAATGGACAACAAGTTGGGTGGCCTTAAAAGGGGGTTGAATAAATTCCTGGATCAGAAGTCTGTCAATGGGCTACTAGTCCTGATGGCTATATGCTACTTCTAGTAGCAGAGGCAGTAAGCCTATCTACACTATTTGCTGGGGAACATGGGCAGAGGCTGGTTGGCCACTGTATGAACATACAGTGGAGTAGACAGTTTGTGTATAATAAACAATAGTGATAATAAAGTTCAAGAGTGATTGTGTGAGAGAAAGGAAAGCGTGTATGTGAATGGGTGAAAGGATTGGATGAACGGTTTCAAAAAGGTTTTAAAATGTTTTATTTTGAAACAAAGCTTGTGAACTTTTAAAATAAATTTTAATTATTTTGTTTTAACTACCACAAAAATCCCACATGTCTATTTGGCATTTATCATCTAAAGTTTATTAATTTAACACCCACTCTGTCAATAATTCTCCTCAGCACATATAATTCATAGCGCATTGTTTTATTATTGAAATCCTTCTCCATTTAACCCCTTTCTCCACATAGTTTGGAGGAAGGTGGTTTTTATCCCTCGCCTCAGGCGTATCAAGCGATGGTGCTTGGCTTGAGCAGGGAGTAGCCGCGGCCGGGCCTGGTGTTCAGAGCCTGTGTCATGGCAGATTTCCCCTTGAATAATTTGCAAATCAATGCAGAAATGGGTCAGAACAGATTTAGCTGCACAAATCTGATGTGCTTGCTGAAAACGACAGATCCCCCTTTCTATCTGTATAAAACTGTGGGTTGGATTAGATGTCCTATAAGCCCCTTTCCACCTCTATGAAATTCTAGGCTCACTTTTAAAGTTGTAATTCATTCTGTCTCAATATTTTCAAACTTCCATGTTACAGCTGAGATAGCATTAGTACTTTTTAATGTTACTTCAGCTCTAAAAAGCAGTTTACTGTCAGGAAATTTGAAAGTGAGAAGTGCATATTTCAATATGCTTTAGTGTTCAGAAACACTTAGCAAGATTTTAATTTTTCATGCAATCCGTCAGGGCTGGTTAGTGTTTAAATTCAGCATTACTGAGAGGAAAAGGCCTTTACTAGACTGCTCTATTGTAGATGGGGGATTGCATGTTTGGGTATTTTCTCATGGGAAAACACACAAAAAACCCTTCTCTCTGTATAGAGAAAAATAGCATGACAGAGGGAAAGCATTCAGACTTTGTATAAACCGGCCCCAATAAATTTGTCTCCCAGGGTTTGCTGGCAAGTCCAGAGAAGAGATCAATGGCTACTAGCCCTGATGGTTGTGTGCTACCTCCAGTATGAGATGCAGTAAGCCTGTGTGCACCAAGTGCTGGGGAACATGGGCAGGATGGTGCTGTTGCACCGATGACCTGCTTGTGACTCCCTGGTTGACAGCTGGTTGACCACTGTGTGAACAGAGTGTTGGACTAGATGGACCCTTGGTCTGATCCAGCAGGGTTCTTCTTATGCCCTTATGTCTTAGTTGTTTTGGACTACAGCTCCCATAAGCTGTTTAGGGCTTTGCCCTAATACGTCCATTTTTGTGCCCACTTTGCCCTATTATTGACACTTCTGTGCTCATTTTCACCTATTATATGCATTTTTGTGCTTTTTCAAAAATAGCAAAACGCTTTGCAAAATTCTGGTTTGGAAAATGTGAATGTGTTTAAATGGACATTCAGATGCAACCCCCCAAAAAAATTCTCACCCATCCCTAGTGAGAAAGGGACATCCAGCTCATAACCAATAGGAGAGAGATTTACCATGACCACGATTGGTTATTTCTGTTATTGTTACTCAGGTTTGCCTTGTAATTCATATCAATAGAGGTATTGTTGCACACTTCCTCTGGAGAGAGCGTGGCTGAGACCCTCCCATCTGACTCTACGGCAATATAGGATAAATCAACTAAATGAACATACTGGGGTTTATTAGCAAAAGGTTGAACAGAGGAAAAACAAACAGGTCTAGGATTATGGGATTTACCAATATAACAAAACAAAACATTCTCTCTCTCTCTCTTCTCTCTCCCCACCAACTACATGCTGACATTTGGTCTCCATCTGTAAGGGGGAGGGGAAATCAAACTTTTAGAAAGAAGTGATTGACACCTTGCTGCACTCCCTTGCAGCCTCCTTCAGCTTAAAGCTTCCACAGGGAGTAGGAGACAGTTGCAGGTGAGAAGTAGAGAAGAGGCATCCAGATTTCTACTAATGGAAAAAAAATTACAAGGGATTCCCTGGCAGGGTTGCATTGTGTGATGTTTTGTGTGTGAGGGCTAAGCTGCTATATAATGGTGAAGCTGCAAGCCTTCATGGTAGGCAAGACATAGCATCTTAGGCTAACTAAGCCTGAACTTATATGTGTCACTTTAAGTGCCTGATGTTGTTGTTTGAAATTGTTAATAAATGCCTCTGCGTGTGTTTGTTGGGATTACACAAACACCCCCCGCCTCTGAGTTTTGCTTTCTGCTGTGTGTAAAAGCTGGCATGTGAAGGGCAACCTCTCACTGCCAAAGGAGAGAGACGGGTCAGGTTAAATCAAGAGGATGTGAACGTAGTCCTGCACATCCCAGAGTGCAGGACACGGAATAACGGGCTCAAGTTACAGGAAGCCCGATTCCGGCTGGACATCAGGAAAAACGTCCTGACTGTTCGAGCAGTACGACAATGGAACCAATGACCTAGGGAGGTGGTGGGCTCTCCCACACTAGAGGCATTCAAGAGGCAGCTGGACAACCATCTGTCAGGGATGCTTTAGGGTGGATTCCTGCATTGAGCGGAGGGTTGGACTCGATGACCTTGTAGGCCCCTTCCAACTCTACTATTCTATGATTCTAGGTGTGTTTCATCATATAAGCAGTTTTATAATACTGTCGATCTAAACAGGATGTGTTTCACATAGCTTGAATAAAATTGCCTGTCAGTCATTAGAAATTTGGTAGCCTGTTTGCAAATATTACTTTTGAACTAAGCGCGGGGGGGGGGGGGTTGGATGAAAATAGACTGGAGAGATAAGAAACAAATGGGAATAGAAATTTATGTTTACCTGCTTAACGTAAGGCTTGGTATATTCCCTATTATTGGCTCACAGGCACAGAAATAGCATGCTATGGGCCTGTTCACACGCAACTGGGGCAAGGGTGGTTAGGATAACTATGGGGTGGGGAGAGTTAGCAAAACCACAGCACACACACCCCTCACATGATCGGGAACTGCATGGTGCTGCATAGGTTACTTACAGCTCCCTGCTCTGTAGTTACTCCATTGGCCTGATGCTGCTTGCGGCTGCAACTACCAGTGGCAACCATGATGGGAATTAGGTCACCCTGGATGCTGTAGACAGCACACTGCGAACTTGACCATTGAGCAAGTCTGCACTGGCTAGAGCATCGCCAGATGTTGCAGGCACTCTAGACAACTGACTCTATGGCCGCCACATCCCCCCTCCCCTATGAAACGGCCGTTTTAAACCATGGGGAGCCCAACAAATGACATGGTATGCCACCCCGGGGGGCCATAACTCCCTGCAGACAAAGGACTCTGAAGGAATACAGCTAATTAATACTTAACATGTGAGAAAGCCATAGGTCTGGTAAGACAAATCTCAGTTGATCAACATGCAAATCAATGAACAAAGACAACTTTGGAAAAGACTAGAAGCAATTGCAGCAGCCATTTTGAAAACACAGAAATCACACACATCTCTGCAAAAATAACACACACACACACACACACACACACACACACACACACACACACATGCTCTGAAAAAGAACTCGGGCCATTTTAAATGAAAATCTTGAGGAAGAATGACTCACATATACTCTTTCAAGCTGTACGACTGATAGCAACTGGATATGCCCCTGACAATTTGCTAATGTGAGGACAAACCAGACCTACTAAAGACTATCGTTCAAAGTGGCTTGACCTGGCAAAAGTTGCCTCAGATTATCAAGCAAAAAGACATTATAGGTGCTTCTATGACCACTGAAATTCAGAGCTGCGAGACAAAGAGTATATTTCCAGCTTAGTGGGGAAAAGACATGGCAGGTACTAGCTACTAGATGGGAGTGGTGGTAGAGACTAAAAACACTTAGATCATAGTCTTTTGAGATGGCACATGGAATACTTGACAGGAGTCAATGACATCTTTTCCCTATTTCTGAAAAGGTCCGATCTATCATGTCTACACTGGGCAACCCAGATGAGACACTGTCACCAGACTAGGAGAAGCATGAGCTCTTGGGGAAGATGAATGCAGGCCCATCCCTGCCTGAGCCAGAGGCTGAGCAACACCCTGCCCCCACCCCCAGGAGCATCTTTGCCTCAAGTGACAATTTATATTTATTATTTATTACATTTATATACCGCCCCATAGCTGAAGCTCTCTGGGCGGTTTTCAACAGTTAAACAAGCCAGTAGGGCTCCTTTGAGAAGGAGTGCTCGGTTGCACAGAAGGACTCCTCAGGAGAAAGTAACTCCTCATGAGTAGGGCTATGACCAGAGAGCTCTAATGTACTGCAGCGGAGTCCTGGGTGGGGCTCAGCAGGCTTCTGTATTAAAACCCTTCAGTGTTTGCCTTTACCAGCTCTTGCTGTTGTGTATCTGGGTTCCCTAATATTGCCTTGAGATCGAACCTCTGATCTTGGGCTCCTGCTTGACCCTGCTTCTTGAACTGTGTATGGTAGCTGGTTGTTTTTCAGACCTCTCTTTTGGATTGCTTCTTCTTGCCTGATAAAACTGTGATTTTTATCATTGCCTGCTGACTGACTTGCTTTTAAATTGATCCTTAGTTTAATCTAAGCCTGATCCAGCCATGGCAGCACACAATTGCCAAATGTAGATGCAGTGCCTGAAAACCCAAGTTCATCTTCTACTGAACTCCTCTTGATCCATCTTTGAAGACATTGAGTGATGTTGCTACTCAGTTCATCACTCGCTCCAGTTAAGTTATTCAGAGGCCTATGGGATTTAGAGTCAAATGATTGAAACATTTGATATTTTATGTAATCAATCATGCTGATCTATTTAATTGTTGGGAGTGTGTGGATATGTGTGAGCTAGGGATCTGTGGATAGTATCAATTTAAGGTTTAGTCAGCAGTTGGCACTAGACTAGGTTGCATCTCGCTGAATTCAGGCTTTCCTGTTTAGGGTGACCACTTATGAATTGCTAAGACAGAGGAAACGCATGAAACCCCCCCCCCCCCAAAGGAGGACAAAATATTTGTGATTCACCTTCTCTCTGCATCTGTTAATTTACATGTATAGGTGCACATTTACAAATAATTACTGTATTTAATTAGAAATACAGTACATCACACCACAGTGCTAAAGACTGTGTCCGGGGGATTTGTGTGTTTGCCTGTTCGGTTTGATTACTAGATTCTAACACTTCATCGGTGACTTCAAGGCCCCTTTTCTCCCTTCTTGTGGTTCTTCAACTTTAAATTGAGGACATTCCTCTGGCAGCCTCTCAAGTAGAGAAATATCCTATGTAAAAGAGGACACCTGCCTGTTCTACATCCTATCATGGCCTTGTTTAAGGTATACTATGCTGGTATTTTGACTCCAACCATTTTGCGTTTGGCCCTGGATATTTATTTATTTATTTGCCTTTTCCCTCCACTGGAATGTGCCCCCCAAAAACTTCTCCAAAATGTAATTTTGGCCCTTAGCCTGAAAGAGGTCCCCTGCCCTCTTCTGCTGCACTTAGCTATGTTGTGTCTGAAGCATGACCCTGGCAAGGAATGATTTAGCTAAACGAAGAGTCCTGCATATCCTCTAGACTATTTCAGTTGTTTTCTCCATGTTAGTAACCTTTGTCATAAGGAGTTGCTCCTGGATTTTTTGATCATTAGTGTTCATGAGAACTTGCAAAGGTAGCAACTGCAAAAGTTGCCTTCAGTTCATGAAGGGTAACTGTATGCTGGTCAATGGGCTGAGAACAAGAGTAGAATTTTAAGAGTTATGATACAACGTTGGATTAAAATGTTCAACCGGGGCCTGTATGGCCACATCATAAGGGTGGCAAACTACTGCCAGAAGGAAGACGCTTGAAGCTCTTCTGTCCCTCAGAGCCGAGGTACCATAGGAACAAAGCTTTTTTGAGAATGAGGTCAGTGGCTTTTCTAGCTAGCACATTACTGATGAAATATGAATGACCCTGGACCCATGGGAGCTTGGGGATCCCAGGAGATGGCAAGAAGGAAGGTGGAATCAGTGACAGTGTGGGAAATTTCACCAAGGCAGTCACTCAAACTGCTTAGTAGTGTCATTGAGATGCAAGAAGAACAAAGCAGAGATGGAACTGTACCATTTATTGTCTGCTGCAGCTATTCGGTAGCAACTCCTGGCAAAGTCTGAAGCGAGTAAGGAGTGTTTGCAACCACAGCATCCAAAGACTCATTGCTTAATCATTATGTTCTGGGGAAGGAGGATGAAGTTGTAATGACTTGGCTGAAAATCATCTATTTCTGGACTCACCTCTGTCTCGTGTTTCTCAAAACCTCCCGCCTTCTTGGGAGACAATAACGAGGCCTGCTAAGTAATCCACAAAGCTTTATTCAAGCAATAAACATCTCTTCCCACCTGAAGGGAGTCTAATCTCTAGGAAATTTCTTCTAGGCAAAACTATGCAAACTAAGTGAGACAATTGTCCTTTCAAGACGACGGGAAAGCCCTTTCCCAAGACACGTTAACTTCAGAGATACTAGTTCTGAAGCAGCTTCTGATGGGACGCCAGCCTGGGTGACTTTCTCTCACCTTCCTTTAGCTCTGTCCATTTTAGTCTGTGGTGTACTCTAGGATCGGCTAACCTCTCCATGCCCCTTGGAAGAATGTTAGCTTCCCACTGACTCTGTATTATTTGCCCTTGACGAGAAAAGCTCTGGAGAGGGTTCACTCCTAGCTGGTGAAAAGCCCATGAGAGCTATCTCCCCCACTGGTGCAGGCTGGCCTGTTTCTGGTGCCAACTAGTCTTCTTCAGAGTCTGATTCCGATTGATCACCTGAAACACTTTCTTCCAAACTAAGGGAAGCAGGGCTAGACCTGACACTCGGTTCCTTGTAGTTTCTATCTTTCCCTCTTCCCTTCATTTTTCCTTTCTCCTTCTTTCTTCCCAACCCCTCATTCTCCTTAGGCACTATAACAGCCTTCTCTCAGCTATTGCCCTCCAGATATTTTGGACTACAACTCCCAGCATTCCTGAGCATTGGCCATGCTGGCTGGATCTGATGAGAGTTAAAGGACTATAGGAACAAACTTCTGAATAACAAAATGTGAAGGGGCAGCAGCTATCAGGAAACAACAGATGGCCAATACTCAGACCGACACAATATATCTGGCAGGGTAACATTTCTCCCCCACCCTCACCTCAGCAGGCAGAAACGTTCCAGAAAACCTTCACCCAATTTAAAAAGCCTCTCTATACAGGAAGCTTAATCTTATAAGTTGAAGGCCAAGCTGACAAGCTTTAAAAGCCCATCTTGATTTAAAATTCTTTCAGCCACCTTCACCCTGCTCCAATTGAGTCCCTCTAATAATTCTAATCTTATGAACTGATGGGCTCGTTGCCAGGCTGTACATCTTGGTTTGGAAAGCTATCTCTGAGTATGTCAATGATCTCCAAGAAATCTATAACGTGCCATTACTTAACCAAAAAGTGCGCAGACATTTTGACACTTCTAAGTGCTTTGGGAAGAGATGTCAAAAAATGGAGGTAGACGTCTGAACTAATGTAAAGACAGAATGACAAAGAACTAACTAGCACACTGTGTTTAAGCCAAAGAAAGAAGAAAGAAAATATCTATGCAGCGTTACCAATTTATCATATTTCGAGAGAGATCGAGATAGTTTTCTTTACTGTCAGATATCTGGAGACAAAGGAGAGAGCAGGGCTTCCTTCAAGAAAAGCCTGATGTGTTTATTTTCAAGAATAGCCTTTCTCTCTACGCCCTTGTGTCTTGATTATATATTTGTGAGACATTTTGTATTATCTACTATTACTATTTATTTCTGCAAAAAGGGGAGAAAGGGGGGGGAACCAATATGTCAAGGTGAGCTGTTAAGTGGTTCCAGAGAGGCTAAATCCACAATTAGTTCCAAAGCTACACACCAGTCCTAGAAATTACTTACAGTTCTGTCCAGGGGGGAAACCAGAATGAGTCAGGGTGAGCTTTTAAATGGTTAGAGAGAGGCTGAATTCACAGTTACTTAGAAAGTTACATGATAATGCTTTTACTTAAAATTTTAGCCTGATTTCACAGGCCTTTCACTGAATCATAAAATGTACATGAAATGTTTTGGGTGTGTGAACAATAGGTCCCTCATCACCTATGTGACTCATTTAGAAAATTTTACAAGAAAAGATCAAAATATGATCATTCAGCTGTGGGTTTGTCACTGTATAATTTCCTAAGGATTAAAGAGTGTTCCTTTTCACACAACTGAAAAGGGATCTACGCTAGTCAAGTTAGAATGTGTCTAATCGTTTTTAAGTGTGGATTTGGTACTATTTCGCCACGTGATGTTCAGTTTGACACGTTTTATTGTTGTCTGTTCTCTGTTTTTTATTTTGAACTTCTCTGAAATAAGTCGTTCTGTTTGGTATGATGTGGCCGATTTCATCGTATTAAATGGGTTTCCTGTAATTCTTAATTAGCCAATCGCATTCCTGGCGGCATGTATATGTAATTTCCATGCCCAAAGTTGGAGCCTTTTTCCCCCCCAAGCCTCTTTTTTGCAGTCTTTTTTGAGTTTCAGTTTTGAGAGGCTGCTTCCTGGTTTGTTTGCTGGTGGAGGGAAGAGGAAGTGGGAGGGGAAATTGGCAGACAGGGGAAAAAGAACAAACAGATTTGTTTTCTTAGTGTGGCCAAAAGGAATGCATTCCCACGGAAAGAGAAAAGTAAGTAAACGTTTTTAAAACTGCTACGTTTTAAATCGTTCAAAAACAAAACATTCAATGACTGTAAAAACACGTTTCATGTACTAGTGTAGATCCCCTCTGAGACCACATTCAGATAATCAAATCTTGGCTTAATAAGTAGTGATATTAAAAAGTTCCATGTGACTGCTTTGCACGGGCCTTCACATGAGCAAGAAAGCAAGCCAGGAACTCACAGTTGACCAGAGCTTCCCATTACATCACAGCCAGCAAACTATGGTTGATGGCTTCCAAACAAGCCAGGATACAGAAGCCTTCATTAACCATAGTTTCCTGGTTTGGATATAATGTTAAGCTGTGGTTAATGGTAGCTTCTCAGCTTGCTTCTACACTCACATGAAAGGGTAACTGAAACTGGAGGTTCCTTGTTATCACAATTTATGAAACTGAGGCCATAGCTAGACCTAAAGTTTATCCCTGGATCATCCAGGGGTCAAACCTGTTCATCTAGGTGACACACAGGGGATCCAGTGCTCAGGCAGGGGTGAACCCTGGATGATCCCAGGATAAACCTTAGGTCTAGCTGTGGCCTGAGATTTGATTGTCTTGATACTGCCAATGTGTGTACACTCAACAGGGATCCATAGTTCATCGCTGCAACCTAATGACTGTAGATGTATGGTGCATGCATGTGGCACATGCACACTTTATATTTTTAGGTGTACACCTACAACATCTTAGTGGTATTGCATTGGACAATGCAGTGTACGAAGTTGCCCAGAGATCAGGAAAAAAGGAGCAATATAGAAAGCTTTATGCCGACTCCTCAGTTCTCTGAGCATTAACTTTTTCCTGACCTGCAAGTATGTAATGTTGAAGTGAATAATAAAAGGAGAACAGTTAAAAATCAATCCCTGCCCCTGTTAAACTTCTAAAATCAATTCTTGCTGCCGCTAACCTTTGCAATGGAGAAAATTCCCGAGTCAAGTCACACTGGTATATACCGATGTGCGCTGCAAGTCTTAAACCTCCAAGGTGAATTTAATTTCTTGGTGTTGTGCCATTCTTTATTTTACAGTGTCTGGAATCGAAAGAAGTGTGCGGCTAGGTTCTGCATGCCCAAGTGGTGGGGGGCGGGGGCGGCTGGGCTTGCATTTCACCTCCCCCAACCCCCCAGCGAGACATATAGCAAACCGCTTTTGAAAACTAAGAACACTTTTATAAGTAACTTGTAGTATGGGGGTGTTGAAAAGCCTGGGAGAACCTGCTCCTTCCACAGTGCAAAATGATGCCAAACAGAAGCGGACCTGATTGCAAACCTGTGTTCGTTTATTTATATTTTACAGGGCCAGTGTGGTGTAGTGGCTAAGGTGTTGGACTGGGAGTTGGGAGATCCGGGTTCTAGTCCCCACTTGGCCATGGAAGCTCACTGGGCGACTTTGGGCCCGTCACAGACTCTCAGCCCAGCCTACCTCACAGGGTTGTTGTGAGGATAAAGTGGAGAGGAGGAGGATTATGTAGGCCGCCTTGGTTTATAAATGCAGGATATAAATGCAATAATAAGTAAATAAATAAATTTCTGTACTGCTCCATAGCCAAAGCTCTCTGGGTGCTTCCCAACAATGCAAGGGTGACTCATGTAGAAGTATGAAAAGTGAAGGGGCTTTTTAAGAAGGGGCTTGCGTCATGGCGTAACTCCTGAAGGCTGAACAAATCAACGGAAGCACAGGACGTTTTGCACACAAGCTACAGCCTCTGGTTGTTACCATCTATTTTCCAATTACATTATGAATTAGATAAGAGCTTGATTAAGAAGCCTGTGAAATTCAGGTGTGTGTGTGTGTGTGTGTTTTAATGTAGCCTGATACTGTGTTTTTTAAAGCCTGTTTTTGTTGCATTGTGGTGTCCCACTAGTAACCCGTGCAAGTAAAAAAGGACAAGCGTGGATGATTCTTCTAACGTGGGCTCATGCTTGCAGCCAGAGTTATTTCCATTCAGTTCTTTCTCCACATCCCTAATTATGGGGAATGGGAGTCTGATGCCCAGCCCTCGTATCTCTGTCCAGTGCCTCTTGAGCTCCGAAACTAAAGTAAATTGAACAGTTACTCAAGGCCGGCGTGGAGACGTGGAAAGCTGCATCAAACTTTTAATTTAACCCTGCTCACACTTTCCTGCTGTCAGTAACATACATTCAAATAAACATTCGCTTGATTTCACGTTGGTTTGTAGTAGCCTGATTAATATAGTCCGGGCATGTGTTTGACCCACAACTGGGACAAAGCTTAAACAAAACCTCAAAGAATATATTTATTACTGGATTAATGGATAATTATTGGATTAATGGATATATGGATTAATGTATGTGCAAATGAGATTTATTTATAGACTACAGGTTAACATATTGCTGTAATATAAAAGGTTATAACTTCAGGTATTCTTCCTTATTTATGCTTGGTAAAGCTACCAAGAAACACGGGGGTCACCTTTGCTTAGTTAAGCCCCTTTTTAAATTAGGGACCTAATTTCTTTATTTCTCTCCATCCCATACAGCACTTGCAGAAGAGGGTTCTGCATTGAAGTCTTCTTTCAGGTCAAGCCTATTCTCTGCCCTTCTTTGGCCTGATGGATGTTCAGTCAGGAGAAGAGGCTGGTGGGTCTGATTGACCAATCAATCTGTTCTAGATTTCAGGCAGAACCAGACAGAACTCTAAAATTCATGCCTCTCCCGACGTGAATATACCCAGTCACTACGTTCAACAGCTAAGGTCCTCCTCCGGGTGCCTACTCCGAGAGAGGCTCGGAGTGTGGCAACAAGGGATAGGGCCTTTTCGGTGGTGGCCCTCAGACTGTGGAACGATCTCCCTGACGAGGCTCACCTGGCGCCAACGCTGCTATCTTTCCGGCGCCTGGTTAAGACATTCCTCTTTGCCCAGGCATATGGCGGCACATCTTAATCACCCACATGTTTAGTTTTTTAACGGTTTTTAATGCTTTATGTGTGTATGTTCTGTGTTTTAGAATTTTAAATTTTGTATACTTGTTTTTATCTCAATTTTAGAATTTTTGTAAACCGCCCAGAGAGCCCTGGCTATGGGGCGATATATAAGTGTAATAAATAAAGAAATAAAAGAAATAAAAGAGGTATTCAAGGTGCTGAACCTATTTTGGGGATAGGGTTTTGCACCTTGGATATTTCCTTTCGAGTTCTTAATGAACCCCAAAACGGAACCAGAGCTCTCTTGATAGCCAGCTGCCACTGTCATTCTGGATGTGGGCTTCTTTTTGAAGAGAAGGACTACCACACTAAAGACTCTGGCTTTACATTCTGCTGTCTGCTTAATGTAGGTTCTCTGCTTCTTTTAGCACAATTCTTTTTAAACTCTTGGTCTACTGTGTTCTGGTACGTCCACTTCCAGGGTTTGAGTCTTCCTCTCATACTCTGCCTTATTGTCTTCAGCTCTGCCTCTTCTTCTGCTCTTCCTAATTTAGTCTTTTGACTTCCTCTCTCAGGCTCTTCTCTGACTGACTCTAGTCCCATCTTCACCTGACAGTACTGTACCTTACTCTAAATTCTGCTGGCCACAGCCTCTGGCCAATAACATATGCCCACCACACAGGACCTCATTCTTTTGGTCTTTACCCAAGAACCAGTAGAAGTTTCTTTTCTTTTCTTCCAGTGGTAGAGCCCATATTTTCTATGCAGAGGGTACCATGTTTCATCCCGGTATCTCCAGATAGGACTGGGGAAAAAACCTTCTGTTTTAATATTTATTGCTGCCAGCCAACGTCAACAATAATGGTCTGATGGCCCAATGGTCTGATTCAGTGTAAGGCGGCTTCCTAATTTCCCATGACATCCACTTTCACTGCTGCTAACTGCCAATAGTGCTGCCCTCCTTAGCAACTGTAACCAAGGCTTGACAGCTGTCAAGCCTTTGTACATTATAAACATTGCTGGGGTTTGAGGCCTAGTCAGATACATTCTTAGCTCATCGTTCACTTCAAGCTGAGGGATTTAACCATTGTTAAAAAATGGTTATGAAAACCTATAGCTATTAATAACCCTAAACACCTGTCATTTTTATAGAAATCAATTGTTTCCTCACAGAGGGTATAGGGCAATTGTATTGTCTGTGAGTAGCCCTGTGTGAATACCAGGGTTCGGTTGATCTCAATGGGGATCATCCCACCCATGACACTACACAAAGAACTATCTCCATAGTATTTAAAATAATCCATGGCATGATCTACACTACTGCTTTAAAATGGTTTATAACAGTAGTGACAACTGTTGGAGCCCAGGACACACTCCATATACAGTTTTCAAACCATTTTCAGAGTGTCATATCCTTCTTGGTGTAGATCTGACCCTTATGTCAGAATTCACTCATTTTCTGTATGCTGAGGGTGTTGTTCACTATGCTGGATGTTTTGCAAGCTTTTCTTCTTTGGTTATTATTGGCAGGGCTTGGGAGATTAATGTTGAGGGTAAAGAAATAAATTCTTGTTGAACTGTTTCTTAAAGCCTGTTTGTATTATCCTTGGAGCATGTGGCAGTACACACACACACACACACACTATGTCATCTTTCAGCTGCACATGATAACATTCTATCAGCACTATGTATGAAACGTGGATTGTTTCTTCTCAGTTCATTATGGCCTTTTAAGTATTGTATTTATTCTTTTATTTGTTATTAATTCAACTACAGTAGAAATTAATACTGATAGAAACATATTACAATTAAAGTCCGTAATATATTTGTGGTCAGCATTCAATCTGTCAGGATTCTTACTTGATCAGCTGGAATGTTTGTGAACATTCTATACAAACAGTTGGAGGCTTCAAAAACACAATACAGTGCAAAGTAGATAGATTTGAGTTTAATGTATTCAAAACCATCTATTCTTAGTATCTTCAGAAATAATGATATGATAGAGTAATTGGCATGGACTATAGACCATTTTGATGAACTCTCTACCACCTTCAATAAAGGGAGCATATAGCCTGATAGCTGTAGATGAAATCCACATATTTCAACACAAATCAATGAAACAGTCGATTGCAATATTTTCAGAGTGTGACTCACACATAGGAAGATCTTAAAATATTGAGTCTTCCAGATGGAAAATCTAAAATAACAAGATCTGCTTTCTCTGTCTTTTTATAGAATTCCTAGAAATGCAAATTTAGTAAATGGTAATGATCAGTCGTTTACTGGTATGTTAATTTCTTAATGCATTCAATTTATCCTCAGCAGGTTTTTCACTAATTATAAGGTTGAAAAGCCTGATTGTCTTTTCACAGATGAATTGTAGAAAATTATATTACATGGCTTCTTTCAGTAATACCCAAGACAGGATAAATATAAGTAAATGACTAATGATGAGAAGAAGTAAGCCTAATTTTTACAGCCGCCATTTGCCATAAACAAAAGTGGTAGTTTCTGCTGTTCCAACTGTGTTTGTAGCCATTTTAAATAAGCAAAGGTGCCTCTGTGTAGTCACTCACTGTAATTTCATTGAGGTTTCATTAGTTTGTTTTTGTTTGTTTTGGGTCATACTATCAGTGTTACATACACACAGACTTTTATGAGCTTACTTTTGAGTAGGGTGACCACAAGGAAAGGAGGACAGCAGGTGCCATTTGTATCACAACAGCTCAAGCTGCAGGAGCCCTGCCTCCTTGACCAGATACAAAAGAGAGCAGGGCTCCTGCAGTTTTAACTGTTGTGATGAAGAGGGAATTTCACCAGGTGCTGCATGCATGCAAATGGCACCTGCTGAAATTCCCATTTATATACAACTGTTAGATACAGAAGCCCTGTCCTCCTTTCCATGTGGTCATCCTACTTTTGAGGAAATGCTTTACGAAGGGGTGGTGTGGGTGTTCTTATTCCTTTTTAAAAAATTCCTAAGGAATTAAAAAACAACAACTGCTTGCTTGCTGATCAAAGTGAATGCTGAAGAGATCTTTAAACATTTAAAATGAATCAGAGGCAATATATGTAGGGCTTTCTCCCTTCAAAGACAAACATCATGTTAACAGATCTGATTAGTGAGGTCCCTTTTAAAAAATTTAGTTCCCTGTGATATTTCCAGAAAGGCAACTTTGTAATCTGTTTTGCATAAAATCATAACATTTAGCAAAATAGCAGTGACTGTTGATTTATTTATGACCACTATGGGCTTTTGGGGGTGCCATTTTTTGCTTATCAAACTGCCTTTTACAGAGTTTTGCATGCTTTTTCCCCATTGCTTGCTGATACCCCCTGATCCTTCTAGATGGAGAAGCAGGGAATTCTGGAACTATGAAGCTTCCATAAACCAAGTCAGACTATTTATGATTTCTTTATTTCAAATAAACCATTATGTAGGTGATGTGCATGACACAGCACTTCAAAACAAAATGAATGACCAACAGTAGCACATTCATTTTATAAATTTATAGGGGTTTTTTTTTAAAAAAAAGAGAGAGAGAGAGAGAAGGAAGATGTTTATTAATCTAGCTTGATTTCTGGGTGAATACAGATGCTGATGGTTAATTTTTGTTTTCCCCCATTAAGGCTTGGTCTGTTCTTAATTGGTTCTGGCTGAGTTTGTAAGTGGTATTGTAACATAGCATGTGGCTTTGATGTCATTGAATCCGGTCCTGGGGTTTTAGTCTGAACTTTAAAGCAGCTATCCAAGGTGCTGAACTTCATGTCCATAAAACGCAGAACTGAGACACTGCTTGCAATATCAGATAATAAAAAGAATTACGGTTTCTGTAGGCAACTCATTCTATCCTTCATTAATTGGGGATGGGTGGGTTTACATTTCAGATTCACAAAGGATGGGATAAAATATTTTGCCATTTGCTACCTTAACTACATATACACTAAATTACATACACATACATTTTTTTTCAAATTACCTGTTTGGTTTTCCCATTCTCAGGTGTGGTTACAGAGATTTTTCTCTCCAGTTTACTATTGTTATGTCTCAGCAGAAAGATAACGGTCCTATCATTTTAATGGTAGAAAGTGGCTCAATTATTCATTTTCTTCCCCTTTGACATTTAATGTGTCCTAATTTGATTCACTTAACTATTGTTTATTAGAATTCAGTCTTCAGGCTCCAATACATCCTATTACTCTACTAAACACAAAAACACTCCGACTACCAATGTTCAACCTAAGTATGATTTTCATCAGGTGTGTATATTTGTTGTTGACCATGGCATGTTCATTTTGCAAAGTTTTCCCCAACATGCTCATACACTCGTATTTCTCACCATTTTATTTAATAAACCTGTTAACTCTTGCAGAACTGTCTCCAGCTTTGCAAGCACGTCCTGAGAAAATGAAGGAGAGAGTGCAAATGGGCAAGGACAATAGCTTCATCATGGCATCCATTTCACTTCCACATAAACCATGACAAGGTTATCAAAGATAGCAGAATGTGACAATTCCATGGTCTTTCCTTTGAAAATATATAATCTCAACGTAGATAGTTCAAATACATCTTTAAATGCAAGAAAGTTTTTGCCTGCCTCCAAAAGCACATCAAGATGGGAGCCAGTCTAGAGTTCCAGAGCACTGGACCAACCACCAAGAAGGCCCTCTCCCGAGTTCCCAATTCCTGAGCTCATGGGTTCAAATACCAAACTTATAGCCATCAACATGGTCAACTCTATGGTTATCCAGGTCCCCAGAATATGTCTTCTTGGGAAACATTATAATTTTGGTTGAAGAGTAATTAATGGTTTGAGATTCTTTTTCTTTCTTCCTTTTACAGGAACCAGCAAATTCAATCGGTAAATGCTTAACCTTTGCCTGTGAAATTAGAACTGCACCATCTGTTCATAATGGAATATAGATCTTTGAGTTAATCTTGGGGGCAATGGGGGGGAGGAGTATCAAGTCCAGAAAGGGAGGAAGATTTGCAAAATATTGATTGAATAGAATGAGACCAAGGGTAGAATTCTACCTAATAGCATGAAAAGAGAAAATCGCTTCATTGCTACAGTGCACCTGTATGGAATTACTCTAGTGTATCAAAAAACGATAGCCTCTTATCAAGGGAAAATGCTCCAGTTTGCTCCAAAGGTAAAGAATCAAACGAGTCCCAATCAATAAACTCTATGACAAGAATAGTCTTTATTTGGTTTGGAATACATATGTGCTAGTTGAGCCAAGACCAACTGATGGTCTAAAGTAGAACAGCCAAATTGAAAACCGATTTACTCTTCCCCTAAAACAGTACAGCCACTAATGCAAGTTTTCAGTTTGAGACACTGAAAACTGCCACAAACCTTCCTGAATTACAGATAATGAGCGTATGAGTCAATAGCTCAGGAAAATAAGTATTTACTGTAATTTCTGAAGCAAGCCTCAGTGCAGCCTACTCATTGGGCAGGCAATGTGAATTCATGCCTTCCACTGAAAAAAATGATGTCCTTAAGCAAACACATCTCTCATGTTGAGAAATATTGCATAAAGGTATATTATAGTTTAGTAAATTGAACACTGGAGTGTTTTGAATAAGAATGCGTAGTCTTCAGCCTTGTAGTTTATTAAAGTTTCTCAGAGCTCAGTATGGATTAGAAGAAATCTCTCGGTTAATCTCTTGTGTCACATCAAGTGTGGTAATGGCAAAACAAAGTTGTTTTGACTTGTTGATTGAATGGAGTAATATTGCTAACAAACAAATATGCATATCTTGATCTAATTTTATGACAGCTTCAGAGGAATTTCAGGGCATAAACTGTCTTTCATTTTTAATGCACAGTAAATTTTTGAAAGAGAAAAAAGAGAGTAAATAATATAGTTCCTTTGTACAAATAGTGCATTATCAAGATTAATAGGGGCTATAAATAATAAAGAAGAAACAGTAAAAGCAATGCCATTGATAAATGGAGATCAATCACAATATATGAAAAAGCTAACAGTTCAATATAAATATAATCTAGCCAGTTGGTGCATCTGCTTTGCTTGAGATTGCTTTGTATGTTTGCCAAAATTCATAACAATTACAATTGTTTGTATTTGCTTCCCCTATCCTGCAAACCTTTATTGCAAATTTGCCAGATGAGATTGCAAAGACTATTTTATTCACAGAGACAAATCAAATAAACTTTTGTCTCCTTTTTCATAGACCAAGTTGCATTATCTTTTTTAAAAAAGAAAAGAAGATGCTTCCATGGGGGTATAGGAATGGTTTTGTTTACTCAGTGCTTACAAAAGCACTATAATCATTGTAGAAGTTATTTCACATAGGTTGGCAACATCCAAATGAAACTTCGTATCTGCAAATCAATCACTCTCTAGATCAGGGATGGGGAACCTATTTATTGCCACATTTTGCATTGGAATGAGGACCAGAGAACTTCTCCAAAATTGAATTTGAAAGCGGTTCCTCACCCTGGCTATAGATGTTTTGGCTTACAGTTCCCATCCTCCATGACCATCAGTCATGATGGCTGGGGCTGGTGGTAGTCAAAAACATTGGGTGGCAATCAGGCTGTGGAAGGCTGCTCTGTCTGTCCTTAATCTACTGTCGAGGATTCTGGTGTGTCTCAGAAGGCAACAGTGACGGCTGCTGTTGCAATATCACCAATATCTCTAGTACTCTGTTGGTTCCTGATGCCACAGCCTAGGGCTGTAAGAAGAGTCCTTTTGGATCAGACCCAAAGTCTGTTTAATTCATCTCCCTGTTTCACATAGTGGCTAGTTTGAAGCCCATGAGTAGGGCATGAAGGCAAGAGTTATATCCATACTTTCTCCAAAGCATCTGTGTCACATCCCTTGGTTCTGAAAATCTGTGTTACTCTGAGGAGGACTCAGGTTTTTGAATGTGTCACAGGTAGGGATATATAGATTTTTGTTAAATCTATCCCATCTGTATTTCACAGAGTGCCAGGTGTCTTTTGTTCCATCATCTACTCATTGATGGTATCAGATTTTATGTCTGGGAATTCCATTCCTGTTTGCGAATGCTCATTTGTGCTAATGCTCACGTCCACAAGTGCACATTTGATGCAAATCCATCCAACACATTAAAAAAACAAGTCTGCAAATCCTTGGAAAAACAACTGAAAAGGAAAAGAAAAAACAGCCCACTGCAGAATCTGCAGTTTCGATTCGTTCACATTCTGAGACAATGTGGTGCAGTGGTGTTGGACTGGGTGTTGGGAGATCCGGGTTCTAGTCCCCACTCAGCCATAGAAGCCCACTGGGTGACTTTGGGCCAGGTTCAGACTCTCAGCCCAATCTATCTCATAGGGTTGTTGTTGTGAGGATGAAATGGAGGGAGGAGGATTATGTTTGCCCCTTGGGTTCCTTAAGGAGGCAGAAGGTGGGATATAAATGCAATAAATAAATATAATTTTAAAAAATAGAAATCTGAACTCATGTGAATCTGTTGTGGATTTCTCCAGCAACTGTAGTTATAGATCACTCCAGTTCATGGGGAACCCTCAACACCCACTTCAGTACTATCCCAGCCTGAGGACCTAACCCTCTCAGCATCTGAGAATGACTCTTCTACAGCTTCTTCTGCTCTTCAGCTGTCTATAATTATAAGGCTGCAGTCAGTGCCCAGCACCTCTGGCACCTCTGAAAGACCAGACTATGCCAGCTTCCTTAAGGCCTCAGGTGACTGCAGTCCTTTGCTGGGACAACAGCTCCCTATAGGCAAATAAACCAGCCAGTGCTTCTTGCAGTGTGCTATCCAAGGTTTTGATATGACTCTTGCCTTGCTTAGCTTGACCCAGAACAGACAGTGAGTGTGTTGTGCACCCTATTTCCACTGGTCTCACGGCTAGCCAGGGCAAACTGGAATTCAGCGAAGTGTTGCTTCTGGTTCCATACAGCCACCATAATGAGCAGCTATTGATTGACTTACCCTCCATAAACCTGTGATGCTATACTGGCCCTGGAGCTCTTGATTCAGTTTCTACGCTTCCACAGCAGCACAAAAGGTTGAAGCCTTGGAAGCCCATATTATAACTTGCACATTTTCATACTTCTGAACTGAAGATGTTGTGGACTTTTCTGCCCCATCAAAGCGTTTAAAGGCCTTTTGCTCGAGTTTAATAAGCGCTTTTTCATTCTTATTAAAGGTCACTTTTGGAACTGGCTTTGAACCTTTAGGCGTTCTCCCAGCATTCTGCCTTCTGCAGACCCCTTTCCTGATCACTCTTTAATTACATTTGAAATCCCTTCGATGTTGCTATCTCCACTCTCTCAATTAGTTCACCTCCAGCTGTGTCAAATTTTTATGAGGTGGGACAAAATATTGCTAGTGATAACGAACTCCGGTTTTAGCTTATCTGTTCACAGCAGGCTAGCCTGCAGGGCTAGGATGAGTTTACAGGACTACTAGAGTCTAATTTGTTAGTGAGCTCTCTTGCCCTTTTTTGGCCTGATTTATTTTCTTCAGAGTGGAGCTTGCTGGGTCTGCTGCCGGAGAGAGGGTGCCTCTCTCTCTCCTCTCTCTCTCTTGCTTGACAGCTGCAGGCTTCATTGATCAGGGAGGTCCTTTGCAGACGATAAGAAGGGAAAAAATGACTGCAAGTTTGCAAGTCCCAGTCAGACATGAGGGTTTGAGAACAGAGTGTTTAAAATGGTGATGGATCAGGCTTTCTTTCCTGCCTGCCTGTCCCATGTTGCCCAATATCAATCAGTTTTAAGCATTGTCTAGCTACCATTCTAATCCATTATCCATCTGTCTTATGCTTGTCTGGAGTATTTATTTATTTATTTTAAACAAGTATACTTCGACTGTTCAAGGTCACTCTGGCTGACTCATCTGAATGGCTAGTTCAGGGTTTACTCAAACGTTGTAAACTCTGCTCCTCCATCAAAACCTAGTGTATAACGCAAGAGAAGGGCAAATCTGTCCATTTCACTTCCTCCCCACTTTTGGATTCTTTGAAACCTCGAGTTCTTTCTCTTCCAGATTGGAAGAACTTTACGAATTCGGGGACAGTTCTTATCGCAATGAAGTGAAGCTGCATTCTCATCCATCTGCCCCACCCAAGTTCAACAAATGTCACTATTTCCAGCATGGAGAGGACCATGTTGTATCTCTGTGCCACTTAGCTGTTAAATAGGAGGACCCTGTCAGAAGAAAGGGGTGCCAAGCCTAATTTAGTAGGAACGTGGTTGAATTCACAAAGGGATTCGAACCCAAACTTTTAAGAGACAAGGTGTTCAAAAGCCTGAACCTGGATGGACCAAACTGTCCAGTTCAATTTCTGCCGCATTCACTTTATTTTTGTAAATCTCAGGTCCTTCTTTGTCCCTCAAAATGGAGAATTTTGCAAACATTGGCCAATTCGTATCCAAACCGAATGAACTGAAATTCTCACCCCTCCCTAACCAGCATTGACGCCTGTCCCTGTATCCCCACCACTACTAGGAGGCTGAGTCTGTGAGTTACCATTTTAAATCTCTGACATTGCCCCCAGTGGAGTATTTCTCCAGGGTGGCCATTTTATTTTCTCACAGTGTTTGAGAGCAACACTGCATTGGGGCAAATTTAAAATGGTAGTCCACCACCAGGTAAGTCCAAAGCCACAGACCTACTGACATAGGAGGAGGGGCACCAGAAGATGCCCTCAAACTTGGAGTTGGTCCTGACTAAATCTTCTGAGTTTCTCTCTTTGTCAGCCAAGTATAAAGAATCCTTCACACTTGTATTTATGCAAGATCTGTAGATGGAGAACATTTTTAACTAGGGCATTAAAAGAGAACTAGAACAGAGCACCTGATTCCTACCTAAAATCACCAGGCATAGGAAACACACAGGAGCAGAAAAGACCTGCTGGGCTTGTCCCCTGCCTGTCCACAGCTTCCATGAGTTGCACGAGTTGCACGACTAAATATCACGAGTTGCAATACTAAACCTGCTTCCATTGGAACAAAAGCATCTCTTGTGTCCCCTGTTTTAGGACCTTCTCCATCCATGGTGCCTTCTGCCACCAAGGCAGGCATGCCTTGAAATTTGAGAAATACTGGGTTAGTGTCAGCAGTAGAGAAACCATCACCCTGTGCAAAGCTGAGCTACACATTGTAGCATCTCCTCTGGCAGTAAAAAGTTCCCAAATATTGGAATAGCTCTTCTTATTCAGGCAGGCCCTTGGCTCTACTCAACAGGAAGTGACACAAAGGCTTTTTGTTCTGGCTGGATTTTTGCCTGGACTACAATAGCTTTTCCTGGCTCTTGGCTCATTCCCTTGTTGTCTTCCCAGATTTGATCACTTTGTTTCCCTGAACATTTTCTACCTTTGATTGTGTTTATAATAAGAAAAGAGGATGTGTCTGTCTAGACATTCACTATCAGCATCAAAGCACCAAGACCTAGAACCTAGACACCTGAAACTTAGCATGCATACTAAGGAGACTATAAGGGTGTGTACTTCAGGGCTATTTGCTTTTAAATGATTTTAATTAATTTAAAAGTAACTATATGGTTGAATCCTGCAGTAACATGTCCACCCCCCAGGAGCAAACTTTTCTAACCAGTATGTAGCTTGGACTAGGCCAAGGGACCCAGTTAAATGCTACTCCATGCTATGAGGGAAGAACCCCTTTATTTATTTCTTCATTTCTTCATTTCATTTTCATTTCATTTCTATGTTGGCCAATAGAGGAAACTCTCTTGGCAGTTCTGAACAATTCACAAGACAAAAATGCAGCATAAAAAGAATTAAAATATACAAAATGTAAAGGATTTCAATAAAATACTAGATCTGTTCAGACAGCTGGCACAAGTGCCCCACCACATGCCATTAAATGCCCGGGAATAGAGGGCAGTCTTTAGCTAGTGTCAAAAAGATGATAGTGTTGGCTCCAGGCAAGCCTCAGTGGGGCAATAATTCCCCACAAGGAGGAAGACCCAAAACATTGATCATAGTGTGTGGGCAGGTTCAGGTCAAGAGAGGTACTCCATCAGGTAATCTGTATCCCTTTTAAAGGACTGACACACATACCCCTTAGGAGATAGAGGTTACACTTTGTCAGGGATTGTGTCTAAGGCTGCCAACAGCCATACCTTCACTCAGATAGGGCAGACATAATATCTCAAATTCTGATTGCCGCCCAGGTTTGCTTGAAGCTTTCAGTGTTTCAAAGTAAGGGAGGTTGCCATCCATGCGAAGCTGGGTTCATTCACTAGAGAGATGAAATATGCATTGATGTGAGACTGAATTACATATTCCTTAATAAACCATGGTCTAATTAACTGTAAAAAAATGAACTCATGAGTCATACAATGTGATAAAGTTTCAGTGCATTGGTCCATAATCCATAAATTACATAAGAGTTGGATTTCGTTTTTGGTTGTTTCAAAATGATGAGAAGTTTTATATACATACATCCTTTTTTCCCCCCAGTTAAGGACATTTTAATCTCACATGCCCTATTCATACTTCAACCTTTTGGTGACAGATCCCTTAAAACTAGACTGAGGGGGAAATGTTGAGTGACAGGCCTTATTCTCAGCTGCCTAATCAGAAGGAGCAGATGTCTCTAGGTGCCTTTCATATCTTTCTATTGATGTTAAATTGGAAAGAAGATATAATTTGATGTGAGTGCAAGAAAAGAAGGATAAAGTGCTTTATACACACACACACACACACACACACACACACACACACACACACACTTCTGGTGTTGTTTTCCTGCTTGTGTTTAAACCAGAGAAAGGGCCATATTAGATCAGGTTTTCACGCAGAATGAAATGATATGGGATTTGTTTCATCTGTGTGAGAATTGGAGCCATCTGTAGGTGCCCTTGTATTAAATTGAATAATAGAACAGGAAATAAGGCAGATGGAAATGTGTGGATATGCCATGGTTATCGTCCGGAAGATTTCTCGGCTTTTGAGATTATTTAAGGTGAATTTGTATGCTTGCATGTGTAGTGCTTTTGTTTTAAATATTCTTCAGCCTGCTGAATACAAATTTGTCTGTGCTTAAGCGATGCACTATAGCTTTGACCTGAAAATCAAGACTGGCAACCAAGATGACTCATGCCATTTCCTTACTGGCAAAAACTTTAACACAAGGCTGTTAATTCACTGTATCTAATTGTCACGGAATTGATATCAGAGCTTTACACAAAGAGCTTTTTCTTTCTTGCCTTTCCAAAAAGCCCTAAACAACTTGGGACCAGGATACCTGAGAGAGGACCTTCTCCCCTACTGCCTAGTCACTGAGGTCATCCAAGGGTCTGCTCCTGGTGCTTCCACATAGATCCACCCTCTGATTGGAATCCACCAGGGGAAGAGCCTTCAGCGTGGGGGCCCCCCTCCTGTGGAATTCCCTGCCTCTGGAGGTCAGGCAGGCGCCAACTTTGTACTCTTTTCGGCGCCTCCTGAAAACGTCTTTATTCCAGGAAACCTTTCCTTTATGTCCAGCCATGAGTCACTGTATTTGCTTCTTTTAAAATCAGTTTTAAGTGTTTGATTCTGTTTTTATTTTCATTTTATCTTGTACACCACTCCGAAATTTTCAATGGAGAGTGGTATATAAATATTGTAAATAAATAAATAACTTCTAGGTGGGGCTGTGCTATAGTGGAATAATGCAATCACATGAGTAGGAAAATACATTTTCTTTCTCTTTCTGAAATTATACTCATTTTTCTCCAATCTTAAGAAACCCAGGAAAATGGTCTTAATAAAAAACAAAGTGAAACCAGAGGTCACATTGTGATCCAAAGAACCTGTAAACAATCATGAATAAAGTTTGTTGCCTAGGGCTGATGGGAGGTGCAGTCCAACAATGTCTGGAGGACCATATGTACTCCATCAGTGTTTTGGAATACATATTAGGATTCCCACTTGATTTCAAATCCTTTTTTTATCAGCATGTTATTTTTATTTTTATTTTACTGAAGATATAGATTAGCCATAATCATTTTACAGGGACAGAAGTCTAATACATCTTATATCCCTGAAGTTTTGATGGAATACAAAATTTCATTTACCATGGAAGTGTGGGATAAAAAAGTAAACTAATAAGTACCACAAACCTTTCAGTCCTCCTTCTAGAAGAATAACTTTCCCTGTCTTTCATTAGTCTGGTACATTCTAGACAAGCCTCTATTTTGACAGACATGGTTCTATTTCGGCAGGTCAAAGTTACTATAGCTAACTCATTTGAATGGCAAGGTCAGTGTTTCTTAAACCTTTTGAACCCTGGATACCTTTTGTAACTAACAGTGCAATACTATACATGTCTACTTAGATGTAAGTCCCATTGAGTTCAATAGCACTTACTCTGAAGTAAGTGTATATAGAATTGCAGCCTAACTGTACCCCCAGCTCATCTGACGCCATCACTGCATAACTATTTATCAGTTGTAAAATACAGGAGTTCCCAATAAACATTTTAAAATGTAGGTTTTTGGATGGAAAAAGGATATACTGTAACAGAGATGCAGAACTTCTCTCCTGGGAGCCAAAGCCAGGCCTCCTGAGGCTCTTCAGATGGTCACTCCTCTTCCTTTGGCCCCACCCCTTTCCTTCAACCACCAATCATTTGGTGGTTTCTTGGCTTTTGAGCATTTTCCTTGCTGAAATGCCTCTCCTAAGACTTAGTTATTGGCAATAAAAGCTTTAAGCTCAAATATGCTGTTTTTTCTTTGGTATGTTGGCTCCATCCCTTTCGCCTTCAGCCTTCTCTACCACAAGAATATGCCACCCAAGATCTTCACCAAAATAGAATTTGGTCCTAAGGCCAAAAGAGGTCTGCACCCCAATTTTGAGGAGTAATGCACTCCCTCACCGTGTTATATACACACACACACTCTCCAACCATCAACATTAAAGCCAAGTATGAATTTTATTCAGGTGTGTATATTTGACATTGACCATGGCATGTTCATTTTGCAGAGTTTCCCCCCAACATGCTCATGCACTCATATTTCCCACCCTTTTATTTAGCAAACCTGTTAACTTTTCTATGAAATGGCAAAAACATCATTAAACCTACAGTTAAAAGTTAGAATAAATGAAATCCCAAGGAGTAAAGAAACACAGAACTGAGGCATCACTTGCAATATCAGATAATAAAAAGAATGATGGTTTCTGCAGGCAACTCATTCCACCCTTCGTTAATTGGGGGCCACATTACAGATTCACAAATGATTGGATGAAGTATTTTAGCATTTGCTGCCTTAACAACATGTTCATTAAATTACGCACACACCCCTTATTTTCACATTACCGGTTTTGTTTTGCCCTTCTCAGGTGTGGTTAGATAGATTTTTCTCTCCGGTTTACTATTTTTCTGTCTCAGCAGAGAGATAACGATCCTATCATTTTGATGGTAGAAAGCAGCCCAATTATTCATTTTCTTCCCCTTTGGCATTTAATGTGGCCTAATTTAATTCCCTTAACTGTTGTTTATTGGAGTTTAACTCATCCTAAACTTCTGCCTCAGCTCTTATTAGCACTCCATCTGAGAATACGGACAAGCCGTTATGTACAGGGAACAAGTGGAGGGGGTGCAGTGGGGCCACTAGGCCTGGACTTCAGGATAGAAACATAGGGCCCTGCAGATCCCTTTTCCTCGTTACTACCCAGAGTTCAGTAGGTAATGGTTTGAGAGCAAAAAGAACCAACAATAGCATCCAGGCTAGCATAGTAACCACAGCTGTGTTATCTTTCTTCTCCAACAAAATGGAGCTTCTTCCAAAATAAAAAATTACCATCAGGGTAGCCAAGGTAAAGTCCAATTTATTCATATAGGCCCCGTTCAGAAGACACCTTAAACCATGGCTTTAACCATGATGGTTAAGCCAGAAAGCCAGGCCGTGTTCAGAAAACGGTTGCTCTTCCCGTCGCTCTCTCGAGCCTCTTAAGATTATTTTACTCCAGGGCACCAATAAGCCTATTACTGAGCCAAGTGGCCTTTTTTTTTTTAATCTGGCTGTTCTCATTATTTATTTATTTATTTATTTATTTATTACATTTTTATACCGCTCAATAGCCGAAGCTCTCCGGGCGGTTCACAAAAATTAAAACCATGAAGAACATAATAAAACAACCAACAATCTAAAAACACAAATACAAAATGCAGTATAAAAAGCACAACCAGAATAAAACCATGCAGCAGAAGTTGATATAGGATTAAAATACAGAATTAAAACAGTAAAATTTAAATGTAAGTTAAAATGAGTTGTTAAAATACTGAGAGAATAAAAAGGTCTTCAGCTGGTACAGTGTTGGCCCCAGGTGGACCTCTCTGGGGAGCTCGTTCCACAGCTGGGGTGCCACAGCAGAGAAGGCCGTGCTCCTAGTAGCCACCTGCCATTAAACCACTCATGGATGTTTGACCATTACTTTAAACCTACTGATTAGCATTTTTACAGATTTTGTATCCTTTCTTTTTACCATCATGTATTTTTATTAACGTCTGTGTACCTATATGCTATAATAATGGTTGGTTGACTACAGGCCTATCCAGTAGAATTTTAGGATATTTTAGTATGTTTTTAGGATGCTTTTAGGATGTTTCTAAACAGTGGACTTAGCTAGACCTAAGTTTTATCCCGGGATCGTCCCAGGGTCATCCCTGTTCATGTAAATGACACTGGGGATCCCAGGAGCAGGAAGGGACGACCTCGGGATGATTCCGGGATAAACCTTACGTCTAGCTAAGGCCAGTGTATACCATGTTTTTAATCAGTATTTTATGTATTTTATGCTTCTTGTTGTTCCCTGCCTCGATCCAATCGGAGAGGCGGGTAAGAAATATATTATTATTATTATTATTATTATTATTATTATTATTATTATTATTATTATTATTATATAAAGATTGAATTGAATTGAATGGTTTTAACCATGATGGTTAAGCCAGAAAGCCAGGCCATGTTCAGAAAACACCTTAAACCATGGTTTTAACCATGGTGAATTAGGCTTTCCCCCTTAGTAACCATGGTTAAAGCCATGGTTTAAGGTGTCTTCTGAACACAATCCAGCTTTCTAGCTTAACCATCATGCTTAAAACCTTTCAATTCAATCTTTATATAATAATAATAATAATAATAATAATAATAATAATAATAATAATAATATATTTCTTACCCACCTCTCCGATTGGATTGAGGCAGGGAACAAGAAGAAGCATAAAATACATAAAATACTGATTAAAAACATGGTATACACTGGCCTTTGCTAGACCTAAGGTTTATCCCGGGATCATCCCGAGGTTTAAGGTGTCTTCTGAATGTGGCCATAGTCATGATGGCGCTATGCTTTTGTGAGTTTAAAATGCAAAACTGTACATGCACAGAAGGTTTCTTCTTTTAAAAGTTACCAAAAAAACCCTGCAACTCAGCCCACGTGCACGAGCTGAGTGACGAAAGTCTGTTGAGACCCAAAAAAGGGCCAGGTTTCTAAGCGACGGTCATCCATAGTTCAGAATTGCCTCCCCAGAGCGGTTCATTGGGATTTACCATTTTATACCTTACTTTTAAAAAAATAATTAAATAAATGAATGCTTTGGGGAAGTTTATGCCTCTGCTGATTGATTAGTGCTCACACTCTGGCAGTTCAGATGAATCTTCTGGTGACTGGAGGGATACAAAGCCAATGCAGTTTTGAAATTCCCAGCCTTTATTTTGGTTCACCATAAAATAGTTGATATGTAGTATTGAATATTGATTATCCTGCCAACGAGCTCTGTTGGATTGGTGGACATTAGATAGGGATGTCCATCGTTTGATAATCCAGCCCTTTTTTGGGCCCTCCTCATTTCAGCTTGCGTTTGTGAGCTGAGACGTAAGCTTTTCCTGAAAACCAGCATATATATTTTTTCTCATCAAAAGAATGTTGTCTGAATAGCAGGTGCAATTAGTGCAATTTGCACAAATTACAGCTATAATTTGCTCAAATAGCAGGTGCGTTTTGTTTAATTTGTTAAATTTGCGGCTGGAATTGGATTAATCTGTGCAAATTACTGCCAGAATTTGCACAAATTTAGCAAAGCGTGGGTGGATTTTGTACAAATTATGCAACTTGCCCTCACAACTTTCTTTTGATAAGAAAAAGCCCTGGAAAATCCATAAATTAGCCCAATTCGATGCAGATTGAATCATGGATGATCAAGCCAAAATCTGGAGACTGAAAGCTCAGTGCACTCCAACCCCTGGACAGATTCTTTCGATATCCCTTGCATGTGACAGGGTCTTTTCAGTGGTAGACCCATCCTTCAGAACTCCCTCCCTAGGCAGATATGAATGGACCCTGCAAACATCATCTTCAACAACAACATCATCTGCTTTTAAAACATGGTGGTGAATATTGCATTAGGTGCTTCTGTTTTAATATTGTGGTGTTTTTAATTTGGGTTGTGTGTTGTTGTTTTTATGGTCTTTGTTATTCTGGTGTAAGCCACTATGAGAGGTGTTTGCCTGAATGCCAGCATACAAATATTTCATCTTAAAAAACATAAATAGGACTAAGATTTGGTTCAGTTACAGATTGTTTTAGCTCTTGCTCTGCATAGTCAGAACATCATGGGCTCTCTGCTTGCAGTGGGCTGCAGGCGTTATGCACTGCTGTTGAATCTCTCTCTCTCTCTCTCTCTCTCTCTCTCTCCCTCTCCTTTTAAATTATAGATACTAATGATGCATGAGATTCTCTGAACTTAGCACAAGCATTTGTTCTGGCCTCAACTGAAGCATGCAACATCTGTGTCCTGTGTAATCCCTAAGCGCTGTGCCACCGAATAAATGTCAGATAGATCTAGCAGATGTAGTGATACCTCTGGCATGGGGACTCAGTTTCATGCTTCCCTTGCCTTCTCTGTTAGACCCTTCCCTGCTTCCATTCAAAGTGGGAAGATGGTGGTGACGACCAGGATGCCTTTCTCATGTGGATTCCCGTCTTCTCATAGCACCTCTTGCAAAATGAGCTCGAGGCAGCCATTTCTTGGACTAAAATGCAAATTAGATCTGCCACTTGTGCCCAAGTTCTCCCTGAAGGTTTTAAGATCAAAGTGTTAAGCGTGTGTGTGTGTGTGTGTGTGTGTGTGTGTGTGTGTGTGTACACACATGTGTAAGGAGCAAAATGCTGAACAAAATAAATGTGATCGGTTCCATATCTTCGAGGTTGCCAGAGTCTGGCTTCAAAAGGATGCCAAAATGTGTGAATTCTAAAGGTGTGGACACATCGCTGAGAGCCTTGCTCTTGTCTACAGGGATATAGGAGTGGGATTTGACAGCTCGCTGACATCAGCTCTGGGGTGTTATTAAAAGAGAACCCCTCCCTGATATCTTGTTTCACTGAGGTGTTTTGCTTTTGTTTTGCTTTATTATCACTTGTCACAGTCTGTACATTTATTATTTGGAAATGTTAATGATTAAATGGGAGGGTGATGTTCGAATTCTGAGGTCCTTCCAGCATTAGAATTTTCAGTGCCAGAGATAAATGTGGTGCCCCCATTACTTCCTTAGATGCCTCAGCAGCCAGAAGCCTGGGATTGGTTTAGTCCCAATGGTGATGAGCAAACGGTTATAGAGATAGGTGTCAGTGCTCCCTCTGTTAGCAAACTCAAGTGTTGAGTTCCCATAAGATTGGAGCAAAAATGGAGCCATTGAAATATATAAGAAGGAGGTACCTGCATGCTGTGTAAAACCTTAAAGTTTGCAAATATAGTGGGGAAAAGTATTTTCTTCAAACAAAAACAAAAGACAGAGGGGGGAAATCTCCCTAAGGTATGATTGGTAGCCATAGAATGTTCTGTATCACTTGGAAAAGGGTAATGGAAAATGGCGGTCATTGGGGAATTGTCTCCAGAAAGAGACTATGGCTGGCTGGAGCCCTGAAAAAGAACATTCTTGTTAGTATGCACTAAGATCATAAGAAGGGTGGATTCCTGCACTGAGCAGGGGGTTAGACTCGATGACCTTGTAGGCCCCTTCCAACTCTGCTATTCTATGATTCTATGATTCTAAGTGCCATGCTGGATCAGACCAAGGGTCCATCTAGTCCAGCACTCTGTTCACACAGTGGCCAACCAGCCATCGGCCAGGGATGAACAAGCAGGACATGGTGCAACAGCACCCTCCCACCCATGTTCCCCAGCAACTGGTGCACCCAGGCTTACTGCCTCGAATACTGGAGATAGCACACAGCCATCAGGGCTAGTAGCCATTGATAGCCTTTGCCTCCAGGAATTAATCTAACCCCCTTTTGAAGCCATCCAGATTGGTGGCTGTCACTACATCTTGTGGTAGTGAGTTCCATAATTTAACTATGCACTGTGTGAAGAAGTCCTTCCTTTTATTTGTCCTGGATCTCCCACCAATCAGTTTGATGGGATGACCCCATTGGGTTCTAGTATTGTATGATTTTGGTGCAGCTCCCTCGACTTGGGAAATCCTAAACTAATTTATGTCTTGCACAGAGATGTGTACATACAGAAACAGCATTGGAATATTGGTAGGAAGTCATTCATTGCTATTCATCATTAGGGATGTCGGAGGAATCTGCAAGGGAATCAAATGTGTTCAGATTCGTATGAATCTGACCCGTACATTCCTCAGCAGACTGGCTTTTCATGGGGTGCACAAATCCTACAGCCTTGTGGACCTGTTTTTTTTTTTAACTTCCTGGAATTTAATTGTAGAAAAATATGTTTTTAAAATTGTTGAAAATATGCATTTTCCCAGAGCTGAAAGCATGAAATGTGGATTTTGCGCTGATTTGCACATTTTGGGGGGATTTGTGCATTTTTGTGCAAATTTGCGCAAATTTGCAAAACGTGAGTCTGCCAAGGAGTGGACAGTAGGACAAAAGGCACCTGACAATTCATGAAAAACAGACAAAACAGATGTTATGAAATCAGTACATCTCTACAACCCCAAAAGCACAAATGCCTGTGTAAATTGTTTTATTTTATTTCAATGTCATACCATGCTTTTCCGAATGCAATGCTCAATGCTTCTTCACCCAGCGCATAATTATTGTATAGAAATCACTAGCACAAGATGTGGTAACAGTCACCAGCTTAGATAGCTTTAAAGGGGGATTTGGCAAATTCACAGAGAAGACATCAGTGGGTACAAGCCATGATGTGAACTGGTTCAAAACCAGCACCCAAAAAAAGCTTGGCCCTTTCTACACCTAAGGGTTATCCCAAGGAAAATGGAGGGATCATCCCTGCCTGCTCCCGGGATCCCCTGTGTGGCATTTGGATGCACAGGAACAATCCCGGGATGATCCTGGGATATAGGACTGGTGTAGACATGCCCCTTGTGGCACTTTTGAAAGATAGGTACAACTGTGAAATTGCTAAAGTACAATTCATCAAGAAACTCAATTCAATTTCCAGTGGTTTGAATAAGGACTAAGGTTCCATTCTGTTTTTTAATCACACTACGCATCTTAATCGGCTCATTATTTCAATGAGGAGCCCTTCTCCGCATCCCATCAATGCGACATATACGTTATGATAGGACAAAGGAGAGGGCTTTCTCTGCGGTGGCACCCCGACTGTGGAATGCCCTCCCCTTGGAGGCCCGATTGATGCCAACATTGATTTCCTTTCGACGCCAAGTAAAAACATGGCTTTTTAACAAAGCCTTTGATGGTTAAACTCACTGGCACATTGTTTTAACTGTTTTAACTGTATCTATTGCTTTTAAATTATATATTGTTGTAACTTGGATCATGGTTTAATTTGTTTTTAACTCTGTATATTTACTGTTTTATACTGTATGTTTTTATCTGTACGCCGCCCTGAGATCTTAGTGATATAGGGCGGGATATAAATATTTTAAATAAATAAAATAATAAATAAATGAGGACTGTGTCATCATCCAACAACATTTTGTGAATGGCAATTGTAGGAAAATAGGGAGTTGGGCTAACTGCACCTTTAGTCTTATCCAGCATGGTTCTGCTTATGTTATGTTATGTTAAAGTGGGCTGTCCGTTAAGTTTAATTAAGATTTAAGGCTTCGTGAACCTGCCCGCAGAGTATTCTCAGCCACACGGTGCAGATCATCACAAATTAAGCTCAAAGTAGAGTGTTTGCCTCACTTTGTGTTCGATTTGAGAGAGCTGCTGAGTGCCTTCCCATTTTTGGGAAACGTTGACACTCATTGCGAGCACTCCTATTTGTGTTGCTCTTGTGCCATTTCCCTCTTTTCAGCTTCGTCCGTCCCCCCTTGCCATTTACTGAAAAATCCTAGGTGTTTACTCTGACGCAAATCTCGCTGTGCTCAGTGGCCCTTTCTCGCAGCGAAGTGTGAATAGGACTGTGGCCTCTGCCTGGCTCAAGCGATCCACATGACCTTGTTGTGGATTTTGTCATTCTAGGTCTGAGGAAATGGTTTTGTGGATCCCTGCAAATAAAATGTTGTCGGTGGCTGATACACAATTGGGATAAATGGCAGCATGAGCAAATTGAGTTAAGGACAAGGAAAATGGCACAGATTGCAAATGCCGGGGAAACAAAAGGAAGCCTAGTAGTAGTAATAGTAAAAGAAGAAGAAGCCTAGTATAGTAATAATGTAAATATTCAACAAGATGTGTGTGTGTATTAATGGTGCATTGTCATGGAAGTCTTCCCCAGGTCTTCCTAACTGCTGGTTAGTGCTGATGGAATTGAAGTCCAAATCTAGAGGGTACCAGGTCAGGGGGGAAGCTGCTGTAGGGTCTCTTTCATCAGCCTGGAGACCTCCAGATGTGTTAGATTACAACTGCTATCCTCCTCCTCAGCTGTAGGGGCATGTGTGTAAATAACATGACCATGGCATGTAGATGGATCTTTTCCATGCAGTTGGCATCCCACCCGGGAACATTTCCCCCACTTGATTGGTACCCTCTCCTCTGGCACAGGGTGCTGATGGCCTGGGAAAAAACATGCATGTTCAGATGTCCCTGTGGAACCAGATCCCAAGCTGCTAGCTGTGTATGTGTGTGAATATGAGTGTGTATTTGAGAGGAGAGCCTAGGAATAGCAGAAATCCGCTCTGAGTTTTATCTCCTCTAGGGAATATGTAGTATTGTAGGTAACAAGGTTAGATGTGCAAAGCTAAAAACCACCATTTATGGCACTGTAAGAGCTTCAAGAAAATGCATCCTGTGGGAGTTAGAACACTACAAAAGCCTGCATATTTACAGAAATGCTCTGTGCAGGCGATTCACGGTGTTTGGAAGGGGGAAGTGTTTCCCATTTACCCACAACAGTTTTACTCTGCATCAGCAAAACGCTAGTTCCCAAATAGATTTTATCCTTTAGTTATTCGCTGCATGCACAATTAAAATACAACTGGATGGCCACATTCTGCCGTCTCTTGAAATGTGCCGTCGGATCGCCATCCATCAGATTTACTGGGCTGGAGTTGCCCTGTAGTTTTTTGCCACTACAAATAGCCATGACCCGGCTGGCAGATTTCTGTCAGCGGGAAGAAGCCTGGAAGAGGGTGAACTAGAATGAGCTGCCTGAAGCTCTTGTTCCATGCACCCAGCTGCCACATTGCACAGTTAGTTCCGGAGGACATTCCAGGGCTGGAACATGGAGGGAGGAGACGGTGACAAGCCAGACACTTAAAAAAAAAAGATCTGACTGGGGCATGAAACACGCTGAGGATGAATATTTTGAAAAACCGGCAAAAGGCCCAATGGCCGCCCTGTTTTACCCACCGTGTTTGTTTTTGTTTCGTTGCAGAGATGGAATTTTGTGATACTCCACACATCTTGTGCACCGGCTACCAGGCAGACATGCATGCTGTGTCCCAGCACGGCTATCCCATAGAGATGGGTTCGGATGTGGATACAGAGACGGAAGGCGGAGCCTCGCCAGATCAGGCCCTGAGGATGTGGATGTCTGGGATGAAATCGGAACACAGTTCCTGCTTATCGAGCCGCGCAAACTCGGCGCTGTCCCTCACGGATACGGACCACGAAAGGAAGTCTGATGGAGAGAACGGTAATGAAGCGACATGGGTAACCGGTTTTTTTCTTAAATGGCCCAGGTCGATTTGAGCCTTTATCACAGTGGCCCCATTCAGAAGACACCTTAAACCATGGCTTTAACCATGTTGGTTAAGCCAGAAAGCCAGGCTGTGTTCAGAAGACACCTTAAACTGTGGTTAAAGCCAGGATTTAAGGTGTCTTAACCTTTTGAACACAGCCCAGCTTTCTGGCTTAACCAACATGGTTAAAAATGTGGTTTAAGGTGTCTCCTGAATGGGGCCTTTGTGTGTGAGAGTGGGGTGGGGTGGGTACCAGCCCAAGGTATTCTGTTGCCTAAATGGCATCTCTGCTCCCTGGCTGAGACCAGCACAGTAAAAAGTATTGCTGCACCATTCACATTGCCAGTTCGTTAATTTATTTATTTTATTTGATCTGTAACCCACCCACCCCCACATGTCTATATAAAGAAACTGGCACCCAAGGTGGTTTATAAGCACAATGAAAATTGATTAAATGCAAAAGGAAAATACATTAAGAAAACAATAAAATTACAGGAGAAGATAAACAACAGCACTCAACCTACCAGACCCATTTACAGGCCAAAGGCCTTCTTGAATTAAGCTTCAGTCCCCCTTCATCTGTTCCGGGAGTGTTGAACCTGAGATCTGCTATGCCAAATGTGCTACTTCTAGTATCAGAAGCAGTAAGCCTATATACAACAGTTGCTGGGGAACGTGGGTGGGAGGGTGCTGTTGCACCATGTCCTACGTGTGGATTCCTGGTCAACAGCTGGTGGGCCACTGTGTGGACAGAGTGCTGGACTAGATGGACCCTTGGTCTGATCCAGCAGGGCTGTTCTTATGTTCTTAGATCCAGCTTCCCTGAAGGCCCTTTTCTGGCTCCTAGGGTTTCCGAGAGGGCCACACCCCTTTCCCTCAACCACATTCTCCTCTATTCTAAAAGCTTGAGCTGCCTCTCCTAAGCCAGTAAGAAGTTGAGGCTCAAATAAGCTGGGCCAGCTCCTTTTGCTTAGTCCATTTTTTATTTTATTTTTATTTTTATTTATTTAAGGATTTCTATGCCGCCACTCAGCCAAAAAAGGCTCTCACGGCGGCTTACAAAAGTATTTCTTGACAGTCCCTGCCCACAGGCTTACAATCTAAAAGACATGACACAAAAGGACAGGGGATTGGGAGGGAGGAGGAGGAGGGGGAAAAGGAAAGCAAATTCAGGCACTATAATCTTAGTTGCAAAGTTTTGCTTTCAGCCCCTCCCACCACTGGAATACAGCCCCCAAGAACTTCTCTGAAATGGAAATCAAGGGGTTCAACACCCCTGACCTATCCCCTCCTTATGGCGCTTTTTGAATCAAGCTGTTTTGACTTCCTGCAAGCCAGGGCTAGCCTTAACATTAGAGAGAGAGAACGGTGTATCTGCGTCAATTTGCAGGCAAATATAAAGGATGCATTCACTCAAAGTTACCTCAACTTTATCAACAAAACACATTCAGTTATGAATGTGTGGTTTCATTAGCGTTCCATAGACAGCAGTAGCAGAAGAAGAAGAAGAGGAAGAAGAAGAAGAAGAAGAAGAAGAAGAAGAAGAAGAAGAAGAAGAAGAAGAAGAAGAAGAAGAAGAAGAAGAAGAAGATTTTTGTACATGGTAGAAATATATCTTCTTTTCTACCCTGCCTTTCCAATTGCAAAGGAGTGCTCAAGCTGGCTAACAGGAGTAATAAAGCCATAAAGGGAGAGGGCCTTTTCAGTGGTGGCCCCCCAATTATGGACTGATCTCCCCGACGAAGCTCACCTGACGCCAACATGGTCATCTTTTCGGCGCCAGTTCAAGACTTTTCTCTTCTCCCAGGCAGTTAACAACACATGGAGTTTTTAACTGACCCCAGAATAGCCATTTTAAATGGACATTGCTGTTTTTATGCTTTTAAACTTTTGTATATTTGTTTTTAATGTTCATTGTTTTTAACTTTTGTAAACCGCCCAGAGAGCTTCGGCTATGGGGCGGTATATAAATGTAATACAGAAACACCATCAACGAGCTAAAGCAATATAGCAAGGCACAAGAAAGCAATCTAGCTATTTAAAACACACACACATAATCCAACAAAATGTAAGCAGCAGATATAGGAAGCTGCTTGGTACTAGGTCAGAGAATTTGTCCATCTAGCCCAGACTACACTAAATGCCAGTAGCTCTCTAGACTCCCCATCACCTGTCCCCTCATCATTTTCACCAGCGATGCCAGGAACCTTCTGCACACAAAGCATATGCTCTATCACTGAGCCACAGTCTCTCTCCAGATGTGCCTTCTTCAAACGCACCCAAAGCTTACTGGAACAACAGCATTTAGCAAATGGTGGACAACTGTCAGGGAGGAGGTTTTTTCTGTCATGGCACCCTGGATGCCATGATAGAAAAGGCCTTTTCATGATAGAAAAGGCCTTCCTTTAACTTGAGCCCGTTATTCTGTGTCCTACACTCTGGGAGGATCGAGAAGAGATCTTGGCCCTCCTCTGTGTGACAGCCTTTTAAGTATTTGAAGAGTGCTATCAAGATTGAGGGAAGACATGATAGCACTCTTCAAATACTTAAAAGGTTGTCAAACAGAGGAGGGCCAGGATCTCTTCTCGATCCTCCCAGAGTGCAGGACACGGAATAACGGGCTCAAGTTAAAGGAAGCCAGATTCCAGCTGGACATCAGGAAAAACTTCCTGACTGTTAAGGCAGTACGACAATGGAATCAGTTACCTGGTGAGGTTGTGGGCTCTCCCACCCTAGAGGCCTTCAAGAGGCAGCTGGACAACCATCTGTCAGGGATGCTTTAGGGTGGATTCCTGCATTGAGCAGAGGGTTGGACTCGATGGCCTTGTAGGCCCCTTCCAACTCTGCTATTCTATGGTTCTATGATTCTATCTATTCCTACCTCAGAAGGTGCCAGGTTATGAAGAAAGGTAGAAAGCTATCATCAACTAATCTTCGTGGACAGGCAGGTTGGTCACCCTGGCCATCAAGATGTCCTAGTCAGGACCTTAAAGATAATAATAGTAATAACCAGCTCTTTGAATTCAGGCTGGAAATAAAGCAAAAGGAATACCTAGAAAAAGAATGCATCTTAAGAACAATCCGTAACATATTCCTGGAGCAGTAGTTGATAACAGTGATTACTTGTGTATTTCCATGATAGCACTGTATCTGTTCAGTATTTACTGACGAATAAAACATCAAAGGGAACGTTGAAAGTACCAACTACCTTTGGAGTGTCAATACTAATAACATCTGAATCCAGAAGATGCTATAGCCAAGTGGAGTAAACCGTTGTGATGTGTGTCCTTTCCACAGTTCTGCTTATATATGTTTTGACAGTAGCAGAGTTCGGGTCATGTGTGAAGTCAGTGGTGTAATTTTTGAGTATGTTCTACAATTGTCCTTGTATATTCAAGGGCAATGTCCTGTGGGCGTTCAAGTTCAGTAACACATTTGGAAGTGTATATCTCGAGGAGGATCACAAATAATGCACTTTTGACACTCACACACTCATATATTTTCATCATTTATGACAAGCCATGTTGAGTTGAGATGCCGCTTTTGCACCAGTGTTCATTAGGCAAAACACCTCTTCAGGTTCGCCTTCAAGACTGAGAGAGTCCATGAAAGTGAGCTCTGATAGGACCCCTCCTAAGTCAGTGAGTCCTGGCAGGCTTATCTCGTAGCAGTAGTGGTGATGGGCAGCTGCAATGCTCTGATTAGCACCAGTTGTCAAACCATCATTTAAATGTCCTGCAATGCCCCCAATGTAGCTTTGCTCAGTGACCTTGTGGGAAATTTAACTGGTGGCTCCAACAACCAACCATGGAGCAGTGGGTAATAAAATTAAGAGAAGTCCAAGGTAGGGCAGACTTGGATAGTGGACCCTGCTGAGACCCTGGCAGCTACCTAAAGATACTGCATGCTGAATGTGTGTCCCCTTTTACAGAGGACAGTCCTCTATTTGAAGGGCCACCCTAACACCAGGCCTGCCTGGTGTGCAGATGAGTAAAGCCATGGGGAAGCTGGGACTCATGCATATGGGAGTGAAAGGGGGAATGGCTTCTGCTTGTTGCAGTTGTGGAATTGTAGTTCCCCATGGTTTTTAATGTTTTAAGTCTTGAAATGGAGTACCTGTCATGGTACTGCTTGCCCTCTTGTTATATTTGTGGGACTCTGTTGTGATTGGCAGTTATGCATGTCTTGTTTGTACAAATGATCTCCTTCATTCACACTCACCATTTTCCCCTGTGAAGGTTTGATGCCTACAGCAGCAAAGTAATGAAGTCAGGCTTAGAGGCCTGGTGTTTTTCGGTTGGGAGGGGGTATCCCTGAGATGAGTAGGTTCATTTCTCTGTTTATGTTTCATTCCCTGGTTAAGTTATATTTCTCAAGTTTTTCATTTCTTCAAAATGGGAACAGTACTTTCTGTTTTGGGGAAGAGGGTATAAAAGATTGAGAGAGCCAGGGAAGACCAGAGCCAGAGAAAGACCAGACGATAAGAAAGGAGCAGAAGGATGCAGCTTGAAGAAGTCTAGGTGCAGCTTAGGGTAAAAGAACTTCCGTTCTTCTTTTTTTCTTTTAATGCCTTTTGTATCACTCAGCTCTATTGACTAAATATCTTTCATTGTGATTTGCTTGTTTTAATTCACTAGTAAACTGTTGTATTAAACCACAAATGTCTGGAGTGCTAATCACCCTACGTCTACAACCTAAACCCCATGTTATTGAGAAGGGGAAGGTAAAAAAGAAGGAAGGTGGGTCTCTTAAGGAGGCAAAGATCCTTAAAGAGTTGCTCAGAGAGTCCAGGTCATAGGAAGAAATCCTGACACCCCTGTTTTGCATTACTGCATTTCCTAACTCTGCATCCTATAGGAGTGTCAGCTGAAGAGTGTCCATGGGTTCTCTTTTACAGAAAACAGTCCTCTGCTTGAAGGGCTGCCAGGGGACTGCACTCTATTTGGAGTTCTGTCTTGTCCATTCCAGTTTAAAGATTAAAAAAAACCATAGAACTGTTGCCTATGAACAGTTAGCAGTTCCGTGGAAGACTGTACAGTATTTCTATTGAAATTTCTATTTAAGTAGATGTGCTGTACTGTATTTCTATTCAAATTACAACAATTCTTTCCAAATTTGCATCTAAACATATGATTAGCATATGCACATTTTATGCAAACCTGTCTCTTCTTTAGCCTTCTTTTGTTTTGATGCTTTGTTGATGCATTTTCTCTCTCTCTCTTTGATGACTCATAAGTGGCCACTCTAGACAGTGAGAATGCCATCCTATTCCCCTGTTTGATAAGAATAGGTGAATGAGTGTTCTTTGAGACTGCTAGGACATTCCAGATACTGGCCTTAGCTAGACCCAGGGTCATCCCTGTTAATGTAAATGACACACAGGATATCCCGGGAGCAGGCAGGGACGACCCCGGGATAAACCTTAGGTCTAGCTAAGGCCACTGACTCACCACTCACTTCTGTGCCCAGCTCCTGTTCATACTTGCATTCACTGCTCGTTCTGCGCGAACGGGAAATTTGCACAAATCAAACAGTGATTTTCGCAAATCTCCCCAAATTTGAACAAATCACCTTTATAAACTAAAGCAGGGCTGATTCAGTCTAAAGAGGAATTTGTGCAAGTTTAACAGGGGATTGGGAATGAGAAAGCAGCAAAGAGGAGCACATGTTCGACAATTTGTGAATATGTTTGGCGGATGTGTGCTTTCACTCCTGCTTGTGTCCAGAGCTTTGAATGGGGCATTCTCGCAGCTTTTGTGAACAAAAATGGAATTCTCCAACATTTGTATTGTTTAATCTATGCATCGCCAGCAATGGGAGAAGAAGTTATGTATAATCCACCAATTGTTCCAGCACATGGTTACCACAATATTGTGTATATAGCACATCTGTGTGCTAAAATCTGCCATGCTGAGTCATTCCCATGGCTGAAACAACATGGAGGCAGGAAAGAAAGAACAACCAGATAGGACCAAATGTCTTCCTGACAGCATTTTTCTAAAGCTTTTAAAACTTGGTTTTGATCTGACTTTTATACTGTTAGTTTTACTCTACCCTGTGCCTGTTTGGTGCATTCTCTTCCCCTTCTTATTAATAAATAATAATAATAATAATAATAATAATAATAATAATAATAATATATTTATTTCTTACCCGCCTCTCCCTTTGGATCGAGGTGGGGAACAACATTAGAACAGAAATCAATACATCTTAAAAATTCATGATTTATTGTTTTATTATGATTTTATTAGAATGTAAGCCTACGTGGCAGGGTTTTGCTATTTTATTGTTTTACTCTGTACAGCACCATGTACACTGATGCTGCTAAATAAATAAATAAATAAAAGTGATAGGCTTTAGTGCAAGGGCCTCTTAATTCTTTACATCTTATGTTCATGGAGATCATTTTGAGGAAGATGTGAGGTTGTGTTGACTTATGCCTTACTTCCATGTAGCTGCAGCTGGAGGACTGCTATATAGGGGGATTTTAGTCTGCATGAACTAGGCCGTGACACATTAGTGCACAGTCTGCCTCCAGTTGCTCCTGAAGCAGAGCAAAATATATATATTATTAACTGCTAATAAAGAATGACTAGTTTCTTGGGGAATCATTGCCCATTCCAGCTTTCCTATAAATAGCTCTGTTCTGTCACATAAACAGTAACCGTGTAATGTGTGACCAAACACACAGACACATCTCCCCAAACACCCTTCAGCTGTAATGCTTCCGGAAGTTAGTGCTAGCTGAATTACAGAAAAAAGAAGAGAAACCGCGCACCCATTTTGTGAGGCAAGATTGACTTAATGCCAGCACTCAACAATATGAGAGAAAGCATATCTGGTTTTGCAACACATCTGCTAGCACCATTTTAATACATGGTTAAGCCATTTTCTCTTGGCAGAATATACTTGCTAAGGGTGATTGGCAGACATTCCAAAGTAAAGAAATACATCTGAAACGTAAAGATAGAAAGACTTAAAACAAAGTGTGTGTGTGTAGAGAGAGAGAGAGTTAAACTTTTCAGTTTCTGCCCTGATCTGTAGCTACGCTCTTAAAAGGATAACAGAAGAGGCAGTCTAAAAACATTCTTAGGAGAAAAAAATGAGATACGACTAGTATAATGCTTACGAATTGTCCTAAAGATTAAGGCCATTTGGACTAGGGGTTCAGCATCTGTAGATCCAGAACTTTTCCATTTTGTCAAGCATGTCATTGTCTTGTCTGTTCTATTGGAAGTAGGGACAGATTCCCGTATCGCCCCCGACTCTATGTGCATTTGCGAGTGAAGTGGGTGAGTCCCTGAAACTCAGGAACGTTTTTTATGTAATATATACAAGCATCGATTTGCGCAAAACCGCAGGTATAACTTTATGGAAATCATGTTGTGAACCGCCCAGAGAGCTTCAGCTATTGGTATAAAAATGTAATAAATAAATAAATAAATAAATAAATAAAATGTTGCACAACATTGCAGGATTAAATCGCACAATTTTGCACAAATTGCCCTATTCACAACTGCAATTTTGCACACATTGTAATTTCCGCAAATAGTTATACCTGCGATTTTGCGCAAATCACAATGTGTGCATATTTTTTTCTCAAAGCAGAAAACAGTCAGCTTGTCCAACTCGTCACGTGACTAGTCGGAGAAGCTCAGGGATGTGTGAGCCAAAGTCCAGGGGGCCAAGCTGGCAAAAACTCACCAAGCTCTACCCCCACCCCCGATGGATTCTCCCCACATCCCTAATTGGAAGTAACTATAAATCAGACCGAGAATGTGAAGATGGGTTTTTTGGTAAGAATATCAGATTTGTGGTTACGGAATCTTGTTGTTAGGTCTATTCTAGTTTTCCCTGCATATCGAATACAGCATCTTTTTTTTTTAACATTCAATTAAATAAACAACATTAGTGGAAGTGCATGTCTGATACAATAACTGTTATAGGAAGAAGCAGTTTCCTGGAAATAATGGCAGGTAATGTAACACACTGTTGTGAATTCTGTATGATCCTACATGGCAAATACCCTTTTTTTATGTGCAGCTCTAACAAACCATGTATGCAAATGTAACTTTATATCTATATTCATGCACGCAGCATCTTGTGTGTTATACATTTCACGTAGACCCAAGACTGTTGCAAAATTTAAAATCAAAAGGAATATTCACATTTGGTGGTGTTGGTTTTTTTTTTTTTTTTTGGCTTTTTAAGATAAGATTGCCATTCAGGAAATGTATTATTATTATTATTATTATTATTATTATTATTATTTATTTATTTATTTATTTATATCGCACCATCAATGTACATGGTGCTGTACAGAGTAAAACAATAAATTGCAAGACCCTGCCGCATAGGCTTACATTCTAATAGCAAAAGAACCATGCTCTGTGGGCCTAGCTACACTTTACATGAAATGCATAGCATGCAGGGATGTCGTTGTTGTTTATTTTATAATTTTTGCATTTATATCCTGACTTCTTTCCTCCAAGGAACCCAAGGAGGTGTACATAATCTTCCTCTCCTCTTTATCCTCACAACAACAACTCTGTGAGGTGGGTTGGGCTGAGAGTTTGTGACTGGACCAAAGTCACCCAGTGGGTTTCCATGGCCAAGTGGGGACTAGAACCTGGATCTGCCGACTCCCAGTCTGACACTTTAGCCACTACACCACACTGCCTCTCATATATTGTTCCTTAAATAGTTTCTTCATTTTAAAACATCGACAACGGCTAAGCATAAATAAATTCAGTCTACAAAATCCAACAAATTTTGCTCTTTTATCTATATAAATATGTCATCTTTGATGTCTTTCCTTAGTTTCTTAGTCTTACGGAGGAAGTTAATGTACAGTGCCATCCTATGGTCCCGGGGGCCATCCCAGAGGCTGTAGGTTATGTGCTCCCCCAAAGGCTGTAGACACTGCTATGACCTCGGAAGGTGGAACCTGGGATCAGACCATTTCCCCCTCCCTTCTCTGCCCCTGCAGAGAGCACCGCAATATGAGAAACATGGCGTCAGAGGAGTGAAGAGCACGAGTGGGGCAATAGTGTGAGATGAGAGAGGAGAGAGAGGAAGGAGCTCTTCTGAGGTTGCAGCCTCAGAAACGCTCCGGGAGAGGGGAAAAGGAGGAGGGAGGACAGGTCAAGACCCACAGGGTCCTAATGCCTCTCCATTACCCATCCAATCCACAAAAAAGGAGATCAGCTGGGCAAGCAGTAAATGGAAAGAAAAGGAGGAACTGGAGGCATTTTGACCTCCGTTCTCCCTCCACTGTGCCTTGCTCCTGCTGGATAGAATAAACAGAGGGCTTGGCCTATTGAGAGGCAATCCCTTAGGATTGCACCCTGAGCCCTGGTTGCAAAAACCTCATTTTGGATATCCTTTCTGCTGTGTCTGGTATTTAAAATAATTCCCCGTGTTTAAGATACACTGGTCTAGCAGCAGAGCTAGGAATTTCATTACATTTGGACAGTAGCCAGGAGGATGTTTGCACAGCTGAAACTATTGTGCCTTCTGCCCCTGTTCCTCAAGGTGTCTGATCTGGCCATGGCCATGCACGCCTTCGTTACAACCCATTAGGACTACTGTCACACTCTATATGGGGCTTCCTTCGAAAAAGGTTTAGGTAGTTCAGCTGGTCCAGAAGGCTGCAGCCAGACTGTTGATTGGAGCCTTTTGCAGGGAGTACATGACCCCCCCCCTTAACAACAGCTTCACTGGCTACTGGTCTGTTTACTAGCCAAATTCAAAGTTCTCATTATGGCCTTTAAAGTCTTATAAAGCTCAGGAGTCGGCTACTTGAAAGGCCACTGACCCAGAATGAGGGAATGAGAAAGAGTGTGACAGACAGACGACAGACAGAAAGAAAGAAAAGCAGAGGGAATGAAAAAGAATGAGGAAGGAAGGAAGGAAGGAAGGAAGGCAGAAGGAATGAGAAAGGATGAGAAGAAAGAAAGAAAATGAGAAAGAATGTGGAAGGAAGGAAGGAAGGAAGGTGTGGAGCCTAACAGAGCTAAGGTAAGATGGCTTCCCAGCCCTACCTGGAGATGCCCAGGATCAAACCTGGGGCCTTCTGCATGCCAAGGAGGTGTTCTGTTACTGAATCACGTTCCCTCCCTTGCTGCTAATATAGCATGTTGCTGCATCTATTGATATTTTTTTCATTTTGGGTCACTACCCTTTTAGTTTATTTCCTCTTAAAGTAACGTGGGTGAACTGTTTTCACTAAGAGGAACAAAATGAGACAGATGGCCGAAGTCATAACAGAAACTCGTGGTAGGAAAGAGGGAGGTAGTAAAACCAAAAAGAAGAGGAAGGTAACACTCAGTATGGAGAGTGAAGAGCAGCTTGTGCAAACACACCTCCTCCTTCTCCTCTTCCTCCTCCTCCTCCTCCTCCTCCTCCTTCCTTTGCAGCATTATTTTTTTGCAGCGCTAGTGGACAGTACTGATAGAGCCGGTATTTTTAGTGACAGCAGAGCGCAGCTGCGCCAGAGCCTGGAAGCAACTCAGCAGCCAGCGTTCTGCGTGGCCTTGGCATCCTCGCTGTGCATGCAGAGCCTGCCTCCAAATTGCAGCGATGTAGAAAACAGTGATCATCGGAAGCCTCCGGAGCACATCAGGGGGCAAGTGTAGCTTTTGTGTGCCAAGTTATATGTCCTCATCAGTGGGACGTCATGTTTGCATAACTAGGAAGAGGAAGGCTGCCTTTGCCAGAGCAGCAACTCCCGGGGACAATCAAACTGCCCTCCAGCTCCGGCCGCACAATAAAACTTGATGGACTGACTGATCGCCTTTATGCAGCAGGGTCATTCGGAGATGCAGCCGGAATTTCCAAGCCAGTTTTAAAAATACTCCCTTCTTTATTTCATGGACCTAATGGAGAAACACCATCTTCTCTTGTGGATGTGATGCACAGAATATTGCTGATGAATTGTGCATTGCTTTCAATATTATGCTAAATCACATCTCTCCCACCCACCTGCCCCTTTGGACCTTTACTATTTTGGACATTTTGTTGTCCAGATGCAGAAGCAACTGTAAAAACACTTTGAAAACTGTCTCTAGTGCTTTTTGTACTCTACATTCTGCTGATGGTTTAAATTTTGTATGATGTCGTCACGGTTTTATCCTTCGCTGCTGGTTTTATCTTGGTTTTCTTTTGTACTGCTTTTACTTGGGTTTTAATGTCCATGTGCTGTCTGTTTTAATTGTACACTACCCATAGAACTTTGGTTATTGGGCAGTTTAAAGGCTCCTTTATATGGAGTGAAAACAAGATCAGTTACTCACGGAAGTTTCTGGGTTTCTTTCATGACATCCTCCTCCTCCGGTGCCTCTCCCACCGGTTTTAAGGTTTATTCCGCTGAGATGTAACTTGCTGAAAATGCAGTAACAAATATACACCACTATCAAAGCACTTGTGTATTTCCTGGATAGTGGAATATTCCTATAATGTTGCAGCGCCATCTGCTGGCTTTTTAAATGGAACATATGGAACTTCCTCACCACAGAACCACCCCCAAAAAGGGGGAGAAGAAAGGGGCAGGCAGATTTATTGTGCCCATTGTAATCCCAGAATGGTTCTGCAAGAATAAAACCCAGAAAGGCCTCAGCTAGACGAAGGGGGTTGGAGAGAGGCGATCTCACGATTTTATGATCGCAAGATTGTCACCCTGGTTCACATAGGGTGCGTGACATCATGGCCACCATTTTGTTTTTTGTTAAAGGGAATGGAGCGCACAAGTACTCGTGCGCAAATAGTATTTTTTTAAAAAATAATAATTTTCCTCACTCCCCCCATCCCATCCCGTGCGTGGCTCCCAGCTCCTCACAGTTACTCACGAGGAGCTGGGACAAACTGCGACGCCAGGCCACACGTTCTTCGGTCTTGGGATCATCCCAAGACTGTGGAAAAAGCAGGCTACAACTGTAGGGTGATATCCCGGAACGAGGGAGGGATCATCCCTCCCTGCTCCTGGGATGCCCTGTGCATCATTTGGACACACAGGGACGATCCCGGGGCGATCACCAGGATATCACCCCGTCTAGCTATAGCCTAAGGGAAGGGGGTTCTTGTTTAATACAGAGATGCTCTAAAAGTCTAGCAAATCGTAATCCCGGATGGCTCTGCAAGAATGAAACGCAGTAAGGGATCAGGTTTTTTGCTTAATGTAGAGATGCTCTAAAAGTATAGCAAATTGACAAATCCACAGACAAATTGCTGGCAATATTTAAAATTTTACAGAAGCTCCCATTGAAAGAATGGGCAGTATCCAGTACTGCCAGTTGCGCTTCTGCTAATTCTGCAGCTGTTGGGCCTACTGCTAGCACAACAGGAACTAGTGCTTCTGACAGCAACCTCGGAAATCATAGAATCATAGATTAGTAGAGTTGGAAGGGGCCTACAAGGCCATCGAGTCCAACCCCCTGCTCAATGCAGGAATCATAGAATCATAGAATAGTAGAGTTGGAAGGGGCCTACAAGGCCATCGAGTCCAACCCCCTGCTCAATGCAGGAATCCACCCTAAAGCAAACTTGACAGATGGTTGTCCAGCTGCTTATTTCCAGAACGGGGCAAGTTAGCAGAACTCCTTTCTGTCAGATCAGCTGATCTGTCCCCATTCTCTTGCAGGTTGTTGCTGGCTCCTGATAGCGGCTAGCCATGAATCCTGCTACACTCTGGCCAATGTCTTTAGCTGAAGGAAATAGGTTTTGATTTTTTTTTATCAGCCTACAGCAGTGGGTGTGCAAAGATACTGTCCCCCCTACACACTAAACACACACACACACATACACACACACACACACACACACACACTTTCCTCATAGGCATTTATTTATTTGTTCATGAACGATGCAAAATGGAAAAAAGAGTTACATTATTGGTTAGTGCAGGTACTCAGTGGAGCTAAACCAGCATAAACGTATGTATTAACTGGCTACGTGATTTCTGGAGTGGCAAATCAAGTCTATGTTCCAGCACCAAAGAACTCCCAGCTCGTGTCCCCCCCCCCCAAAAAAAATGTATGTGCTCATTTATAAGTTTGGATGCAAATTTAGAAATAATTATAATTTTAATAGAAATGCCAAACATCTCACCCTTTTGTGTAAGAGTGTGACCAGATGCCCTGCGTGCCTCCCTGTCCAGTCTGCCGTCCAGATGATAGTAGTTGATGGACAAATTCAAGGCCCCTGTTGCTATCTCATCTCCTGGTGGTTCTTTCTTTTTAAGCCTGACACTGGCCTAATCTACACCAAGCAGGATATTGCACTATGAAGGCGGTATGAAAGTGGTACATAAAAGGCCGGAGCCACGCTGCTGCTTTGTGGCGCTATTGAAGTGCACTGACAACTTTTGGGGCTCGTTGACACATCCCATACACCGCTTTCATACCTCTGTATCCCGCTTAGTGTGGCTCCTGCCTTTTATGTACCGCTTTCATACCACTTTCATAGTGCAATATCCTGCTTGGGGTAGATTAGGCCTTGGACTGCACAGCCCTTTGACTACAGGGTTGTCCTTTTTAAGAGAAGACACTTGTGTGTTTGAGAGACAGAGAGAGATTTGTGCTTAAGCTGTTCATGATGACTTTTATTTTCTCTTTGCGAATAGGAAAAACAAAAATACACACAGCTGAGTCACTGTTCCCTAGGCTTCCATTGACTCGTTCAGTTTAACGTTTATCTCCATGTCTATTGATGATTGCATTGATTATTCTTATTTTCGTCTCCGCTTTGTTTTCCATTCTGGGACTGCAATTTCTGCCATGTGCTACCTCTGGAACGTGTATCCATTTGGCTGGGCAGTAATCATCTCCCACCTTGCTCTGTGGCTTTCTCCGCAGGACCAAATGTGATGGAGTGGTTGAGAGTCTCTTCTTCTTTTTATAGGCTATCTTTTCCCTCCAATATGTTGCCTGATTACTGCACTACAATTCTGATTTTTATTGAATCATTTTAGGGTATAATTTATTTTCGATCTTTAGTGCCTCTCATCCTTGTCTGGAGTGGCCTGCATTATTCCAATCACTCATCCTTGTTTACATCTTTTCTTTCCAGTCAATCTCCTTCCGTCACCCACCCCCCTAAGTATCCTCCTGGCTTGCATCTATGCTGAATCTCTTGGCATTCAATTTCCCTCTTACGCAGACATGGAATAGCATATCATTTCCAGCCCTTTAACTATCTAGCTCGACTCGTTTCCCCCCCATCCCTTGAAAGCATGGCTTAAACATGGTGTAAAAGATTAAATGCCGTCGCTCTGTTTAAAAGAAAAAGAAATTAAAAAGGATGCTCTCATATGCATTAAAATTAAAACGATGCAATTGTAAGCAAAATGGTATAGATACGTTTCTTTGAAATTCCAATTTACTGCTATATAGTGCATGCCAAGCACTGCGATTATGAAAGTGGAATTCTAAGTGATGCAAGGGAACACTGTCATGGTGTGTTGTTTATAATATACACTTCCAATTATCTGGGGATTTGGGGTTTGCTGTCTTTCCCATCTTTATACTTGTTCCTTCAAAACCATTTCCCCTATAACCTGTTAAGGAGTGTAGTTCAAGTATAATACATAAAGCTAAATATCCCTTAGCAATGCTTGAGGATTGACACGGAAGCTGCAGCCTCATCTATATAAAGCTTTTTTTTTTCCAGCCGGGCAAAGGCGGATTCTTGTTATAGTCGAATGGATGGTTTGCCTGCTCCGTTCCCATGAGGATCTGCTTTGAGGTCAGCCGATATGGACAAGGCATATTGCTTTGTTCAGGTACCAGCTAGGTTGCCCAAGCCTCAAACGGATTTGTCCTAAAGTTCCAGGGCATTTTTGCTCCTAGTATTTTGCCTTCGGAATACTGAAAAAGTCAAAACAAACATGTATAATATAACCTGTTTGCATAAAACACGCAGGGAGAGACAGAGGCACAAGAGAGCACAGAAGCTGTCATCTCAACTAAACAGCATGGTCACCTAAACATAGGTAGCAACCTTATACCAAAGAAGAGTATGTGCCTGTCTAGTCCAGTAGGGTCTGCTCCAATTGACAGCAATTCTCCACCGAGTATTTCCAATCACCTGCTACCTGGTCCTCTTTTAATGGGAGAAGTCAGGGGTTGTACCTAGGACAGGGAGGCTGCTGAAGCCTCAGTGAAGCATCTAGCTACAGCATCTCAAGTTCCTGAGCTGTCTTCAGTGGCAGCCATATGTATGCATGTCTGTATGTATTATAGTCTTGTTTGTTTCCTGCCCTTCCACAAGTTCCCAGAGCATCTCTAATGTGTAGAACATATTAGAAGGGAAATGACCTTACTCTGAGTAATTGTCTACACCAGGAATGGGGAACGTGATCCTCTCAGCATTGCTGGTCTGTAACACTTTACCATTGACTATGCTGGCTAGGATTGGTGGGACTTGGAACCCACCAATATCTAGAGGGTTACATGTTCTCACCCCTGATCTACACTGATTGATAGCAGGTCTCTAAGGGTTTTAATGGAGGGTTTGTCTAGCCTTACCAAGAGATGGAACAGCTTTTCCTGGTGATCTTCTCTGTGGAAAGCACGGGTGATACAAATGAACTATGTCCCTTAACCACCCAGGACATGACTGACTGTGGGCAGTTCTATCTTCTCCAGGAAAGATGCAGCCGATGCATGAGCCTAAGCTACAAAAAATATGTGATTTAGCCACTGCCTGCACCCTAACAACCAAAAACAGTGTTGGATCTAGGAGAAGGCACAAGCTGCAAACCTGATTTATTCAGGAGGCAGCTGGACAACCATCTGTCAGGGATGCTTTAGGGTGGATTCCTGCATTGAGCAGGGGGGTTGGACTTGATGGCCTTATAGGCCCCTTCCAACTCTACGATTCTATGATCTATCCCTTTCATTTGGAATTGGACCCAAATCATCACATGGCCCTGTCTGATCTGACAGGGCTCTTCTGGTACCCTTCTCACAAACCATCCCTTTCCAAATTTACTGATGGCAGTTTTTTTTTTGCAAAGGCTTTAGTGCTTCCGTTATCCTTGGGAGTTATAGTTCCTGCTCATGCCTTGAAGGTTGCATTCTGTGCCCACCAGGACCCGTCCCTGTTACCCCACTGTTTGGGAAGGATAAAGATTGGGATTGAGCCAGGATGCAGGGGTGTGAAGGAACCTTAGGGCAACATAGTCTCAGAATAATTCTGATTTTCAGCTGATTTTATTTTGGATATCTAGTGCATGTCTTCCAAAATAATGTGATTTCTGTGGACCTGTTTCATTGATGGGTAATAGGTCTGAATGAATGTGATTTAAATGGACCTGTTCTGCTGATCTCCATTAATAACTCAGTTACTAGGTAGCAACTCTCAGAGAGGTAGCCATATTATTCAGCCACAACAAAAAACAGAGTTTTTTGGCACCTTTAATACAGGTTAGGGCTGCAACGCTAAACAGGCTTCCAAGCCTATACACACTTAACTTGGAAGTAAGGCTCATTGAACTCAATGGGGCCTTTTTCTAAGTAATCATATATCGGATTGCACTGTTGTGGCTTAAACTTTCATACATTAGAGTCCACTTCATCTGAACCCTAGTCCAGGAAAGAAGCAGTGCATGGTGCAATAAATCTGTTTAGTCTTAAAGTTGCCACAAGACGCTTTGTTGTTTCAGTTAATTGGGCAGACACAACCACTATTGCTTCTTATCTGGACTTTGTGACACACAATTGCTAATAAAACGAAGAGAGCACTTGAAAAATTTCTGTGTTTGTAGAAGCTAGGAATTATCCCCTCTTTCAACAGGGGAAATTAATGCTTCCTTCTATCACTTTGCTAAGGTCGCACTAACAATCTCCCTGGTTTATTCCCATTTCAAAGAAGGAGTGCGTGGTCTACTCCATATTTCCGAGAGTGCCCTTTGCCTTCAACTTTTGTGTGTGTGGCTTCTACAAGTCTTTGAAGCACATCCAGGGACTGGTTTACTTCGTGATCTTTCTATTTCTCTAACAGCTTTTGAATACTGCTCCCTCAGCCTATTTCTCCATGCTTTTAAGTAGGATTCAATATTTAAAAGCTGGCCTCTAGCTTATGCCTCTTTTGCTTCCCATATTTATTATTTGATGGAGTCTTGAAGTAATTTTACAGTAAATACAACAGCAACTATCCTCCATGTGGTAAATAAATAAATAAATCCCACAATCATTTGCCACGGGGAATGAACGGATTTTGTTACCTCCATTCCATCTGCATTTCTCAGATTCTTATGCATTTTTTGTTTTGTCATATGTTTATTAACGGAACCATATATATATATTAGGGGGTGTACAAAAAATTCACATTTGCACAAGTGTGAATTTGTGCAAATTCCCCCAAAGGTTAAAAAAAAAAATTCCTGGTCTGCCACTCCGTGGAATACACATGGCATGAAAACAGCCAGTTTGCTGCAGAATCTGCAAGTCAGTTTCATAAAAATCCAAACTCTCTTAAATCTCTTCCAGATTTCTCCAACAGATTTCTCCAACCCTTCTGCTAGCGGGAAGTTGTAACTGCTATACAAGATTCTGATTTAGCTTTAAGAGTGCTGTGTAGGAAAGTCCTATGGCAAAAGATATAAATAGTATAGTAATTAGGGATGGATTCCTATACCACTGACCTGGGAGTAGCCCCACTTAAATTAATGAGAGTCACTTTGGAGTAATCATCTGTAGGATTGACTGCAGATTGAATGCACAGTAGTAAATGATTTCATAACTGCATGGTCTAAATCAGCCTTCCCTGACCTGATGTTTTGGACTCTGACTCCCATCAGCCCCAGCCAGCATAGCCAGTGGTCAGAGATGATTGGAGTTGTAGTGTGAGACATTTGGAGGGCACCAGGTTGGGGAAAGCTGCCTTAGAATAATATGTGTATAACCCTTTTCACCTGGTTGCTGCTGTCTCCAGACCTCGATTAGCTCAACATGTCTTAACCCTATTTTGAATAAAGGTTCTCCGTCTTTGTCATGAATCTGTTTCATCCCATTCACCTCCCATAACTGTGCTTTTATTTCCAGCTAATACAATTTCACCTTCAGGAAATGCAGCCAGCCTTCCCGCTAGAAGCTATTTTGTTTGGTATTCAGGGCGTGCCTTCCATCTAGAGTCATTTTCTCAGATCTATATGTTCCTTTTCTATCTTCTCCCCACTGTCCACAGGTTCTTCTGTGACACCCACATCTTTTGTTTTATTCACTTTAAAAATTGAGATATTTGATGTAATCTATATCCTTCCTACCTATTCATTATATGGTTAGTTCTTCTTGCTACCGTTAATGTGCGTTCCCTGCAACACTTTCACATTGTCTTCAAGCAATGTTGAGGGGTCTTTCCTTCCCAAATCACATTGTTTCATGATTTGGATACCGCTTTTCAGCCATTCGGTTCCCAGGGTGGTTAACAACAACATCAGCATCAATACAAATAATACAAAACCAGAACAAAAAGTATGATCAGGGCCAGCAACGGGTTGGCATTATAGGGCAGTTGCCATGACCCATACACCAGAAGGGGGCCCATTGCGAAACAATGGACCGTACGTTTAACCTGGAGAAGAGAAGATTGAGGGGAGACATGATAGCACTCTTCAAATACTTAAAAGGTTGTCACACAGAGGAGGGCCAGGATCTCTTCTCGATCCTCCCAGAGTGCAGGACACGGAATAACGGGCTCAAGTTAAAGGAAGCCAGATTCCAGCTGGCCATCAGGAAAAACTTCCTGACTGTTAGAGCAGTATGACAATGGAATCAGTTACCTAGGGAGGTGGTGGGCTCTCCCACACTAGAGGCCTTCAAGAGGCAGCTGGACAGCCATCTGTCAGGGATGCTTTAGGGTGGATTCCTGCATTGAGCAGGGGGTTGGACTCGATGGCCTTGTAGGCCCCTTCCAACTCTGCTATTCTATGATTCTATGCCTCTGCTATCTCAGTGAGTGAAATGGGGAGAAAGAGCAATTCTGTTTGCCTTGTCTCCTTGCTCCGGAAAGTGGTGTGGATTGGGAGCAGATAGAATGGCAAGCAAATGGGTAGTGGCATTTAACAGCATGTGATGACTTTTTAATTGACCCCAGATCTATCTTTAGGTCTGGCTGAGAGTTTAAAGTTGTTTTAAATGGATATTGTCTTTGTATGTGGTCTACTTTTATGCTTTTATGGTTTTCAGTTTTGTATAACGATGTTTAATGTTTAAATCTTTCTAAACCACCAGCTATGGGGTGGTATAGAGTTATTGTTGTCGTCGTCATCATCATCGGGGAGGATGAAGTAGATGCACTCAGGGAGGGCGGCTGACTGAGAGTACCTTCCCCAAGCCTCATCCCCCTCCCAAAAAAACCCTGGCACTGGCACTGCAGATCAATAGATAGATAGATACCTAATAAGACCACCAATTAAAATACATTATTTATTTATTTATTTATTTATTACATTTTTATACCGCCCAATAGCCGAAGCTCTCTGGGAGGCTCACAAAAATGGCAGCTAGGAGCAAGGGGATCTTGATGCTAGTATGCTAAGCTGCCCACCATTCATGACCTGTACGTCCTCTACCTTAATTCAGTTAAAAGGCATTGTCCTCACACACTATTAAAAGCTTGCGGACTCTGGATATGTGACCATCTCATCACCACAACCCATGAAGATAACTCAAATTGGCTACTTAAATCCTTGGTGGGAAATATAGTCCAATCTTGAAGCATCCTCACCTCAAGATCAGCAAGGGAAGGCATCTTCTGGGCACCCCTATGTGGTAAACTTTGTTCTAACTACTTCTATCTCAAGGGTGGACAACATGCAGCCCCCCCAGATGTTTCATCCTACAATTCCCATTACTCCTCACCACTGGCTATGCTAGCTAAGGCTGATGGGAGTTGTAGGCCAAAACATCCAGAGGGCCACAAGTTGCCCACCCCTGCAACCCCTGTTTAGCCAGCCTGCCTAAATTCAACCACGCAGCCAGGAACCTCTGAATCGCCCCTGTTCATCCCCAAAGCCATGCTACTGTACACTTTGTTCAACCTCACCCCAAATCCACCCAAAGTCATTGCCCATTTTGTGCACCCAACCTGAACTCTGTAGCTGCTCTTGGTTCCAGCTACCCTGTATACTTTGTGAGCATGGGAGTCAATGCAGACAGACACTCTCCCACGCAGCTCTGTTGATATTTCACCCGGCTGCCTGTTCTTCATGATCCATTCTTAACACTACCCAGCTCCCTTTTTGTGTATGTTGAAACCATGTTTCCATGGCTAGAGCTTGTATGCCATCCTGATAATGTTAGAAGAGCAGGGTACAAATTCTAATAATTGAACAAATGAGATTAAAAGCAGCAGATTAAAACATTAAAAAAATTGAAAACTGGAAGAATAAGAAGGTTCTCACCTGGTGCTGAAAAGGTAGAAAAGTACACAGGAGCCTTGTGTCAGATCATGATGGTAGCCAGAAGAGAAAGTTACTTGCTGATCTAAGTTCATGAGCAGGTTGGTGTTCCTTCAGGTGCTTTTGTGGAGGGCTTGGAAGCAAAAGCTCTCCACAAGGTATGACTTTCTACAGATAAGGAAGGCGTCGATATTACGGCGCAACAGGGAAGACTTTAAGAACTTCTGTCTTGCCTTTCACTTGTAACTAGATGGAACTAATCTCCACACGCAGCTCCTGAGGAAGGACCACTTCGGGTCTGAAACGTTAAGCTTCCAATACACGATTTTTACTATTGTTTTAATCGTTGGATTATTTTTGAAAGAAAACTGTGAAAACCATTCATTTACTTCATCGAACACCAGAGTTTTACTCTCCTTTCACTACCAGTGTTTTGGTGTTTTTTCCTCCTCTTTCTACTCCAACTCATTGCAGGCCAAATCGGGCCAGTTAATGGAAAATGGAATAAAGTCCAGGGGCTGAGCTGACGAAAACTCATCATTCTCCGCACACGTCCCCCAGACAGATTCCTTCAGCATCCCTATGCTATTATTACCGTATTTCTTCTATTCTGAGACACACTTTTCCCCCCATATAAACATCTCTAAAAACGGGGTGCGTCTTAGAATCGCGGGTGCATTTATTATTTCTTAGAATCAAAGCTTTTTTTCTGTTGGTGGTACTGAAATTAGTGTGCGTCTTACAATCGATGGTGTCTTAGAATCGAAGAAATATGTTGTTGTTGTTGTTGTTATTTGCATTTGTAAACTGCCTAGAGAGCTTCGGCTATGGGGCGGTATACAAATGCAATAATTGCCAGCCTACTTGCATGGATCACCTGCAATAGGCAGAACTCATGCTTAGCAAAATAGTAACGGGAGAAAAACCCCTAGACCTTAGGTATTGTGTCTTGGAGAGGTTCACTTTTTGCATCCTGGCTTGTTCTCCGTTGAACCTTATTGCCAGTGGTTCTAACATCTGGCGAGGTTTACAAGACTGCAAACAGTAGCGAGGTCAAAGAGATAAAAGAGCAGGTGCCCGGTGATGTATTCTAGTCACTTGTGTAAACCCAGTTAAACATTAATGCGCTGCAGCACAGTTAATATGCCATTTTACTTTCACATTTCAGCTCCGCTTCTCTGGCCTGCAGCGAACAAAGACTGCATCTGATTTGCTGGGTTGGTTTCAAGGTGATTTAAATTTATCCACTGGCAGATCATAGAGAGGACATGGCAGAACATGGGCAAAAAAGATCCGCCTTTGATTTTTTTTGCTCCTCCCGCAAGGTGTTGGAAGAGTAAAGTTAATGTCAAAGGGAAAGTTGAAGATGAGTACAGAGCAAGGTTAGTGTTGTGCCTCTTCGACCCAAGGACTGGATTCCCTTTTGAAGAAGGTCTCGCAGGCTCACATATCAGTGATGGAAGGACCCAAAGACGCTTGGGATGGGTAAAAATACCCGTATAGTTTAACTTAAAGCTCTTATTACCAGTAATTAAGCTGTAGGAGAGGCATTTAATTTTAGAATGGGAAAGAAACCAGGTGAAAGCCAAATGATCAGTGGACAAAGGGAAAGGCATGGTGCAGGGGTATGCAGCTGTCTGGAGAACCCCAGTCCAGCCAGATTTGGCATGAGAACCTAAGGTTCAAACCCCTAGTGTAGAGAAAGACAGACAGGGCATGTCTAGACAGGCTGATATCCCAGGGATCATCCTGGGATCATCCCTGTGCATCCACATGACGCGCAGGGCATCTCGGGAGCAGGGAGGGACGATCCTTCCCTTGGCCCGGGATATCACCCTACCCTTTAATTCTGATTTTTCATGTGGTCTCAGGATGATCCCGAGACTGAGGGACGTGTGGCCCACCGTCGTGGTTTTGTACCAGCTCCTTGCGAGTAAACGCAAGGAGCTGGGAACTGAGCACAGAACTGGGGGGAACATGAGCGTTGTTGTTTTTATAAAAACAACGTACAGTTTAGTTTGAGCGCTCGTGCGCTCGTTTTCCTTTTGAAAAAAATCCAAAATGGCAGGTGCAATGTCATCTTCCTCCTGGGATGTCGCTCGCCACTTGTAGACTGAGGGGGAGGATCTCACGATCATCATATCGCAAGATCATCCCCCTCATCTAGCCATGCTCACAGACCGACAAAGACAGATGTCCATCATAGAGGGATAGAAGTAAAAATAGCCTCTCTAATCCTGGCTTCTCATTCATGGGAAGTGTGCTTGTGCCTGCAGCCTAACTGCTCCTGCCTCTCTCCTCCCACCCGTGGGAGTGGTGAAACAAACCAGGAACGCAGCAGGAGATGAAAGCTGGGCATTACGCCCAAACTTGGACTTGGACTGTTGGTTGCCGATTCTTGGCTTGCTTCGGTGTGAGAATCCTGGAGATGGATTTCGACACCTGTTGGTGTGTTCCTAGTTTGTTTAGCTGATGGGAGGAGCCAAGCAAAAGTGATTGGGCATCATGTAGTAGCAAGCTGCTCATCAAAGCCGGAATCAAGGGTACGCATGGTTGGGTACTTGCAGGCACTCACAGCACATACCTGCAAACACATCTTGGGCACCTGACAGGGCGGGACGGGGGGCAGAAGCCGGTAAAAGTAGGGAAGAATCCTGTCTGAAACCCTGGAGAGCCATTGCTGCCGGTCAGTGTTGACAATACTGGGTTAGATGGACCAGTAGTCTGACTCAGTATGAGGCAGTTTCCAACATTCCATGATAAGTAACAAATAAATTCCTAACCTAGAATTTCCCAAGTTTCCATGGGGTTGGGGCAGGTCACAGAAAATTAGAGCTGAATTGGGTAAACAGGGAGAGTGTGAAGGTGTGAGATCTTTGCTTCTAAAGTGGAAGCTATTGCTTCTTTGCTACTGCACTTTTTCCTCTCCAGAACGCTGCACATTTCAACAACAGTTATCAGTTTATCATGCCACTGAAGGTGACCCAAGAACAAATTTCCACCTAATCCCCCAAGGTATCCTCAGATTAGCAGAGATAAACCCTACTCTGGTATCCAAGATAAAAGTCAAGACATTAATTCAAGGGTGTAAATTTATCAAATGCCATCATATCTGGTGTGCATTCAATATTAAATGTTAATCAAATTACTCTTCAAAAGCCTGGGCTCCTGGTTATCTTTAACTTGTCAGTCGCGACAATGGTGTGACATGAAATACAGACAGAAACATTATGAACAACCCTTGCTGTCATCTGTCAGTTCCCAAATACCGAAGGGAATCTTTTTTCTTTTCTTTTTTTAAGGATTACCTGAGTGATTCAATTGTTGCTTTCATGAAATGTCCGCATCTTACAAAGCTTCCCCGCTACTAAATTGTCCTTGTTCGTTCAGCTGGGATAGGATTGTTGTTTTTCAATGTTGGTATTTTTATACTCATGATGGATCTCCATACATCAAGCGTTGTGGGCTTTTATTTTATTTTATTTATTTATTTATTTTTCTAATAATGTCTTTCGCATTAATACATGCCGTTAGCGTGAATGATTTATGTGAGCAAGCATGACCAATAATCCCAGAGTGACTCCCTAACCCTTGAAATAAGTGCTTGAAATGTGTCCCGTTGCATAGAGTGTGATGATTTGCAGGCTGGAATCTCAGTTTCTGAGCATTAAAGCTGAGCAGGCTCACGGTCCAGCACCTTAATTCCCCCAGCTGAAAATGGATTCTTAGCGTATTTGTGACTGTGTTTATCTGCTTTCTATGGAAAGGGCCCCACTGCCATTCACCAAAACTAATTCCATTCTCACTGCTGCTGCAGTGTATAACCAAAAAGCTATATTTTGCATAGGAGATGCTTGGAATAGGATTTTGAAGTGTGAGAAATGTGGAGAATTGGTTGTACGGTCCTGCTGCCTGGGCCCTGCACTATCATTCCAATTGCAGACCCAGGGGCAGACTCAAAATGGTTTAGTGGGAAATTGGTATCGTACATTGTAGATTTACTTTCCTAAGTACTTAAGATTCTTTTAAAAAATAAAGATTTATTGGGAAAGGAGGTCAGTCGCTTGAATGGGAAGAGAACCAAGCAAGGGTGTGTAAGGAGGAAAATATTTTGCTTTTCCACTCACTTCCCATTCTGTGTTGTTTTGTTTCCCATTGCTTTGAATTGCATTAGTACAACACTCCAGATGTTTTGGACTACAGCTCCTATAAGCCTCACCAAGCATGACCACATGTCAGGGTTTATGGGAGTTGCGGTCCAAAACATCTGGAGGGCATAAGGTTGCCTATGCCAGTAAAACCGTGTAAAGTAGACACAGTAGAGTCTTTAGCAATTTGCAGTGGTCCCAAGGGAAGGAGGACAGGGATTTTTTTGTTATAAAAATTGGTGTTACGAACATGCCCCTGTTTTAACTGTGAATTGTTGGTGGGTATACAGCTAGCACCAGCTACAGGGTTTTGAGAGCTCTTGAGCAGGACACCCTCAGTGGGGGGCCCATCTCTCAGTGAGTCCACCTTCTCACCGCCATTCTCACCAGCGCCTATTGCTCCTCCACTTGTTTGCTTGTCAGGCCGAGGGCCAGTGAGGAAGTAGGTAGTGTCATCTACTGCTTCTCCTCACCACCACCGTTATTAGTTTGAATCATAGAATCATGGAATAGTTGAGTTAGAAGGGGCCTCTAAGGCCATCAAGTCCAATCCCCTGCTCAGTGCAGGAACCCACCCTAAAGCATCCCTGACAGATGATTGTCCAGCTGCCTCTTGAAGGCGTCTAGTGTGGGAGAGCCCACAACCTCCCTAGATAACTGGTTCCATTGTCATACTGCTCTAACAGTCAGGAAGTTTTTCCTGATGTCCAGCCGGAATCTGGCTTCCTGTCACTTGAGCCCATTATTCCGTGTCCTGCACTCTGGGATGATCCAGAAGAGATCCTGGCCCTCCTCTGTGTGACAACCTTACAAGTCCTTGAAGAGTGCTATCATGTCTCCTCTCAATCACCTCTTCTCCAGGCTAAACATGCCCAGTCTCTCTTCACAGGGCTTTGTTTCCAGACCCCTGATCATCCTGGTTGCCCTCCTCTGAACCTGCTCCAGCTTGTCTGTATCCTTCTTGGATTGTGGAGCCCAGAACAGGACGCAATACAGTTTCTTGCTCTGGCCCAGACAAGAGGGTTGCAATGGTGGATGGAAGAATCAACTCCTCAGCCTGCCCTGGATGCAGGCCCTGCATTCCACTTCATTAGTTTGAGGGTAGCAATGTTGAAGGTGTGCCATCAGCTGTTTTGGGGTGGTTGTTTTAAATCCACAAAGTTACTGTGTGCATGTTTCCTGTAATGCCATGGTATTTAGACAAATGATGGCCCTTTCAGGTTGAGATTAGAAATGTCTTTGTTTTCTTTCCCTTTAATTACACCAAGCAGGAATACGGGCTTAGATGGTTTTAAATCACCCACTGATTCTGCCCATCTGTAAACCGTAATTATTGTGCTAAAGAAAACAGTTTTAAAAATTCATGCTAACTCTTTTTGCATCTTTTATTATACATAGAGACTTAAACATTTTATTGTTTAGATGGCAAAGCCCTGAGGCAAAATGTACATACCCTGAGGTACTTTGAGCATTTAAAATGGCAACAAGGAATAACAGCTTGTTAGATGAGGATCATATTATGGGATGAAGTTTAGTCTCCGGGTATGTATGCAAATCACTGTTTCACAATCTTCGATAGGGGAGATTACTTCTTTCTTATTTCCTTCTAAACTTGAAAGCCTGCAGCTCATTCTTACGATTTATGTTTTGTATGTGAAATAATAAGCATTTGTAGCCCCAAGAGAAGCCCAACTTGCTGTGTTTCTACATGCTTTCTGGCTGGAAGGGGACAACCAGTGTTGAATTCCAAGTGAAAGCCTTCTTAGGGAGGGTATTTTTTTAAAATGTTCCTTTCCTTGTTTGAATCCAGGTTCCAGCATAGCTTGGGGGCAGTGCTCGGTTCATCCTGTGAAGGTGGTAACCCCTCCAGTGGTCCAAAAAGGGCACAGATCTGTCAGGGATGCTTTAAGGTGGATTCCTGCATTGAGCAGGGGGTTGGACTCGATGGCCTTAGAGGCCCCTTCCAACTCTACTATTCTATGATCCCCCACCTTCTGCCATCCCTCACTATTAACTCCAAACACCACCCACATGATGAATCCTGGTAGGTTATAGAAAGTTTAGATAATATTGAACTATTCTAGAGTCAAGTATACCTGGTTTAACAGGGGGCTGTTATCATGCATGCTCTTAGCTGAGAACTGTCTAATTTTTCATCCCAAGTGCGAAAGCAAGGAAAACCCTGTGGGGGAGTAAAAAATAGCCAAAGACAAGGGTGTCTAGCAGCTTCTGCAGACAACTTCACGAATGTTATAAAGCCCTGAGGAAGAACGCAACTGCGTTCAAACGCGTAGGCACCTGGCACTTTAATAAAACTTTTGCTAATATTATTGTTGAAGATTTCTTGGTTCCACCCTTGCCTTTGGCTAATTTTTCACCCCACCTGCACCACCCACACTCCAGATTTGTCTTTGGCGAATTTTAGTCCCAAACTTTTCTCCAAACGCTTGAACATTTCCCCAAAATGTTCACTCTCCACACATCAGCAGTGTAATTTGATATTTGCCATGCAACAGTATTTGACCATGTGTGCTAGCTGACATTTAATAGCATTTAGTATGTGACCGCATCTGAGAGATAATATCCCATGGTATTTAGTATATGACAATTGACAGCTTATGACATTTCATTTTTGATGCTTGCCAAAATCAATTTTTCTCAATCACATTCATATACTGGCATGGTGGCAAATCAAACTCTTGGAGCACCAACGTCTCCATGTTTCCAAGACTCTTGTATTACCCCGTTTCAGTTTCAGTATCTGTTCGTGCCCTTTTCCTTTCAGCATTTTGCCAGATATAAGATATAGATAGGGTGATGGTGGGCCCCTGCCAAGGCTGTGGTGCCTGTGCAGCTGGCCAAGCATCCCAGGAACTGACGCCTGGCCTGATCTTGACTGCAACAACTTATCAAGTGCTTTCCCAGCTGCTGCATGTTTGTGAGTGGAGAAGGAAGTATGGAATAAAGACACAGACACCATAAACTAGGGCCTCTTTATTTAGGGTGACCATATGAAAAGGAGGACAGGGCTCCTGTATCTTTAGCAGTTGTATTGAAAAGGAAATTTCAGTAGGTGTCATTTGTATATATGGGGAACCTGGTGAAATTCCCTCTTCATCACCACAGTTAAAGCTGCAGGAGCCCTGCCCTCTTTTAAATCTGGTCACTCTAGTATACCTCCTGCAGCTTTAACTGTGGTGATGAAGACGGGATTTCATCAGGTTCCCCATATATACAAATGACACCTGATGAAATTCCCTTTCCTGTGCAACTGTTAAAGATACAGGAGCCCTGTCCTCCTTTTCACATGGTCACCCTACTTTATTTAAATAAGGGGACCTCACCCCTCGCTGGATCTGCATGTGAAAGTGTGGGGATCTGTTAGACCCTTTCTTCAGGCACCTAGACTGCCAATAAGGGCAATCCACTCCCTTGAACACAGGGGTCAGGTAAACCCTCCCCCTTATTCAAGCTACACTACAGTGTATGGGGGGACCGGCCTGCGTCATCCCCACTCAGTGCTGCACTGCTCCAAGTAGATGAGACAGGAGGGTCCCCAAAGGCAAAACATACCCTGACACGAGAGTCACACAGCCCCCGAGGAGCAGGACTTCCAGATATGTTAATCATCAAAATCTGCCAGAGGGCTCACTGTCGCTAGTGTAGTATTGTGCAAAGCGAAAGAGCTCCCTGTTCAGAACCCTACTCCTGAGGAGTCACTTTCTCCAGAGGAGTCCTTCTCTGAAATTCATTCATAACATTTCTATACTGCCCCATAGCTTACGGTGACCATATGAAAAGGAGGACAGGGCTCCTGTATCTTTAACAGTTGTATCGAAAAGGAAATTTCAGCAGGTGTCATTTGTATATATGGGGAACCTGGTGAAATCCCCTCTTCATCACAACAGTTAAAGCTACAGGTGCCCTGCCCTCTTTTAAATCTGGTCGCTCTTGTATAACTCCTGCAGCTTTAACTGTTGTGATGAGGAGGGAATTTCACCAGGTTCTCCATATATACAAATGACACCTGGTGAAATTCTGTTTTCAATGCCACTGTTAAAGATACAGGAGCCCAGTCCTCCTTTTCATATGGTCACCCTACCATAGCTGAAGTTCTCTGAGTGGTTCACAAAAATTAAAAACCATTAAAATACATTAGGATACCAATTCACACAAGGACATAAATGAGAACTCATTCTCATAGGGACCTTACTGGCCTGTTGCTTGAGGCAATGATGCTCCTGAGGGCCAGGAGGCTGTTCAGCCTCTGCCTCTGAAGCAAAATCTTCTCCTCCTGACAAGGATGGACCTGCAACCATCACCCCTAGGGTCTAGGCTCCTGCTGAACTGGTGGCAGTACCTGATCTGCAGTGCCCTGGATCTCTGGGGGTTCCAGGTCTTCCTCTGAAGAGGACAAAGCGAGACAAAGAAACCTTGCCTCTTTGATACATCCCTTGGTAACACTGAATTTAAACTACTGAAATGTCAACAACCTGTATCCAGGTTACCTGTGGAAATGTCTTCTCCTATATCAACCTGCCAGTCCACTGAGAGCTACCCATTAGGGTCTCCTGGTTGCCCCATTGGCTACACAGGTACTCACTGTCCCTAGTGTAGTATTGCGCAAAGCGAAAGAGGCCAAGCTTCGTCGGGGGGGGGGGAGGCCTTTATAGGCTCTGCCCCACCCACACCTCACACTGCCCACATGCCATTGCACGTACAGCATCTTTCTTTTCCTCCTCTCCCAGCCGCAAAAGCCACCCCCCACGCCAAGCCATTCCGGCTGTGCAGGAAGCGGGCTTGTATTAGCAGAGGAGATGTATGTGCCTCTGGAATGACTAAGACCTTTCCATTTACTGTGGGGTTTGCTTACTCCTCCATGAAATCAGCCACAGTAGATTATATATCACACACACACCCCTACCTCTGGCTGTGTGCACATGCTTCCCTTCGCCCCACATCTTGACTGTCCCAAACTGTGGCCCTTTTGTTTTGTGATGCATCTTTGTTCAGTTTTCAGTTCCAGCTTTGAAAACAGTTTTCCGTGAACACTTAAGGTGAGGTGGTGGAGAGCACAATGTTTACTGCTTATACAGTGGTTTAAATGGTGCATTTTCTATTTTATGATTTTAGTCTGAAATATTTCCAGATCAGGTTATTTCCTCTGAGGGATAAAATGTATTTATATTCCCCAAACAGTAAATTTCCAGAGAAAAATATGATTAAGTACTGTAGCCTTCGATAAGAAATATAGCTACACTGCCATATAGGATATTCAAACCCTTTGTGATTCATGTCCTATGAAACTTTATTTGTAGTCTCAATCAGATTCTGAGTGCTGTATGTCCCCCCCCCCCATACACACACACAAAGAGCAGTGCAAGGATTATTTGCAGTGGTGTTATAATCTCTTAATCTGTTTATTGAAGTTTCAGTATCACATCAACAAGTACTTATTTCAGAAATGCATATTATGTAATAAAACCTGTAAACTTGTGGGGGGGGGGGTAGCATTAAAAAAGGATTAATCTTTAAAGAATAGCCTACAGAAACAACAAATGGAAGTAATTACCTGAGGGGCGGCTGTGTTATTCTGCTTGTGGCATCATAAAGACTTATCAAATATAAGGACCTATATAGGACCTTTCGTAAATCAGATATCACTTCATCGGTTGTGTCTCTTGAAGTGGACTCTAGTCCATGAAGTTAATGCTTTAATATATGTGTTAGCATTTAGGGAGCCACAAGACTCTTAGTTGCCCTTTAATGTACAGAAATGTTGAATCAGCAAGGTCTAAAATGGCGCTCTAACTCATGTTCGCTTGAACATGAATAGAACACTTTGTGCAGTCAGGAACCCTGATAAGGCAGAACCCACTCGTGTGCATGGAGAGTTCTACTTGTGTTCAAGGGAACGCAAGTCCAACTCTCTTTCAGACCTTGCTGGTTCAAGACAGCCTGAAAAGGAACTTATGTAATTCAGGATATCCATGCTTTGAAAATCCAGTCCTTTGGGGGCCTGATGGATCCCCACTGCCCTCCCCGGTTGGCTTGTGTTTGTGAGCTGAGCTGCTGGCTGTTCCCGAAAGCTGGGACGTTTTGCTTTTGCTTTTCCTTGTCAGTATAAAGTTGCACAAATGCAGGCATGACTTGCATAATTTGCCCAAATGATGCCAGTTGCACCCATAATTTGTGCAACTTTCTATTGACGAAGAAAGGAAAACAAATGGGGAAATCCATAAGCTGGCCTCATGCAAATAAAGTCGGGCCAGCTTGTGGGGAAGTGAGCCAAAGGTTAAGCTGCTGAAAGCACAGCAAACTCTACTACCTGGATGTATTCCTCTGACAAAGAATCATAGAAGCATATAATAGTAGAGATGGAAGGGGTCTAGCAAGCCATTTAGTCCAACCCCCTGCTCAATGCAGGAGCATCCCAGACAGGTGGCTGTCCAGCTGCCTCTTGAAGGCCTCAAGTGTGGGAGAGCCCACGACCTCACCAGGTAATTGGTTCTATTGCCATACTGCTCTAACAATCAGGACATTTTTCCTGATGTCCAGCTGATATCTGGCTTCCTGTAACTTGAGCCCATTTTTCTGTGTCCTGCACTCTGGGCTGATCGAGAAGAGATCCTGGTCCTCCTCTGTGTGGCAACCTTTCAAGGATTTGAAGAGTGCTATCATGTCTCTCCTCAGTCTTCTCTTCTCAAGGCTAAACATGCCCAGTTCTTTCAGTCTCCCAATATGTAATACATTGTCTTGATAGATGGAGGGGTCATAACTATTCACATTATAGAACTGGAAGAGAATTTAACTTGAAAACCACAGTTTGTATGGGGCGCGTTGTGCTCCTCTAGATATCTGTTCATTTGTCCTTTGGTTTCACTGATGGTGGCGATCTATTTCACTCTTCACAACAACACAAAATCCTTCCTCAGTTGATATTTCCTAAGTGAGTGAAGTGTAGCACCAGGTAAAGAAAGGAGCATCTCCAAGATGTGGTTTATAAGTGGAGATGAAAGTCATTAAAATTGATTTCCTGATGAATAACACAGGGGAAACCATCCCTTCAGATGTCTTTTATCAATTTTCAATCACTCAGTTCTTTCAGGACACTTTTGCGTTATATTCTGGAACACCATGTCACATAAACATAATTCATAAAGTAAATCTGGTTCATTAGATCGAAGAGAGCATGCTGGAAGGAGATGGTGGACTCTAGCACTTGACACAAGGAAAAGGACATGTCATGAATACATCCTGTTCTCATTTGGCATGGAGGAAGCTGCTCTTCTACAAACATAACCTCTTTATTGAGTGTGACAATTAGGGTTAAATTGGTTCTATATGCCAATGCCAAACCAGATTAGCACACAAAAAGTACATACAGATTTAAATGCCTAGTTACGCACACCTGCATCTTGAATATTGGGAGAACTTAAGTTTTTTTAAAAAAAAATGCACATCTATTGACTTTTTAAAATTAGATTTATTTAAAAAGGAAAACACAAAGTGCTCAAAACCTATTTCCTTTCAACATGAACTCAGACTGATAAAGACCAATCTGAATTTGGCATTTATTTTTATGCAAGGTTCTGGAAAACACAAAAACACGCACGGATGAGACAACCTAGCTCTGTTCTATCTTATTTAGCATTGTTGCATAGATGGCATCTTTATACTAATGTCCTAAACCTCGACAAGCCTTTGGAAGCAACTTCTTGGTGGTCTTCAAAGGGAGCCCAAATAGAAAGCATTTATTTACTATTTTGTTTAAAGTATTTATATAAACACAAAGTTGTCACCCGTTGCACTCCAGCAGGGAGAGAATTCCAAATGCAGGGAGCGGCAACATAAAATATCTTCTTTGTTGCCATTGGATGTACCTGTGTAGCCAATGGGGCAACCAGGAGACCCTAATGGGTAGCTCTCAGTGGACTGGCAGGTTGATATAGGAGAAGACATTTCCACAGGTAACCTGGATACAGGTTGTTGACATTTCAGTAGTTTAAATTCAGTGTTACCAAGGGATGTATCAAAGAGGCAAGGTTTCTTTGTCTCACTTTGTCCTCTTCAGAGGAAGACCTGGAACCCCCAGAGATCCAGGGCACTGCAGATCAGGTACTGCCACCAGTTCAGCAGGAGCCTAGACCCTCGGGGTGAAGGTTCCAGGTTCATCCTTGTCAGGAGGAGAAGATTTTGCTTCAGACGCAGAGGCTGAACAGCCCCCTGGCCCTCAGGGGCATCAATGCCTCAAGCAACAGGCCAGTAAGGTCCCTATGAGAATGAGTTCTCATTTATGTCCTTGTGTGAATTTATATAACTACTCAGAGAGCTTCAGCTATGGTAGGGTGACCATATGAAAAGGAGGAGGGAATTTCACCAGGTGTCATTTGTATATATGGAGAACTTGGTGAAATTCCCTCTTCATCACAACAGTTAAAGCTGCAGGAGCTATACTAGAGTGACCAGATTTAAAAGGGGGCAGGGCACCTGTAGCTTTAACTGTAGTGATGAAGAGGAAATTTCACCAGGTTCCCCATATATACAAATGACACCTGCTAAAATTCCCTTTTCAATACAACTGTTAAAGATACAGGAGCCCTGTCCTCCTTTTCATATGGTCACCATAAGCTATGGGGCAGTATAGAAATGTTATGAATGAATTTCAGAGGAGGACTCCTCCGGAGAAAGTGACTCCTCAGGAGTAGGGTTCTGAACAGGGAGCTCTGATGATTGATGCCTCAGCAGGCTTAGTGGTTAAAAGCCTTCGATGTAGACCTAGCCAGTGTTGGAACAACATTTTTTCCAGCTCCCATGCCGTGAATCCTGCCTCCTGGACTGTGGCCCAATGATTGATGTTCTGTGTTGATGATCTTTGGACTCCTTATCAATTCTGCTTCTGACTGCATAACTTATCTGACTGGTTGCCTGTGTTTTCACCTCTGCTTCTTATTTGGACCTCTCCTGTCTTAAGCCTGAACCCCATTGGATAGAAACCTGTATGGTTGAATGTTTACAAGCTTCATTGCATTCCTTCTGTATTTGCAGTCAAAGCAGGACACAAGGCCTCTATCCCCAAGAAGAAGGTGTAAGACTAAGCAAACCTGGAAAATGATACTCTTAGCTAAAGCCATCACCTGATGCTCAATTATCCAAGTTCAGGAGCAGTCTTAGGCTTCAAATGTGGGGGTGGGGGTGGGGGTGGCGGCATAGTCCCACCTACAGTAGTCCATCCGTTTACTCCTTGAAAGTACTCCGTCTGTGTCCTGAGGTTGTAGTAATTGAATGTAATCAAATCAGCTGCAACAACAACAACTGATACAGACAGTTACCAAGACAACTCCATGATGTGAGAGATTTTATCCATAAAATGTTAAGCAAATACACCCGTTTCCTACTGAGCAGACTGTCTCCTATGATGGGGAGGCCCAGAACGAATTATGTTGTGCCCTATTCAGAAAGAAATCTTGACTAGACAGCATTGTATTGATGAAATGGAGGTACAATAAACAGATCAGGAGTAGGCTTTTGTATGGGCTCATCATGTGGTTTTCTCCACCAGCCCTTTCTAATGTCCCTATCACTACATTGTTCACAGCTCCTCATTATACTTAGGTGACCATATGAAAAGGAGGACCGGGCTCCTGTTGCATAGAAAAGGGAATTTCAGCAATTGTCATTTGTATATATGGGGAACCTGGTGAAATTCCCTCTTCATCACAACAGTTAAAGCTGCAGGACCTATACTAGAGTGACCAGATTTAAAAGAGGACAGGACACCTGCAGCTTTAACTGTTGTGATGAAGAGGAAATTTCACCAGATTCCTCATATATACAAATGACACCTGCTGAAATTTCCTTTTCAATACAATGGTTAAAGTTACAGGAGCCCTGTCCTCCTTTTCATATGGTCACCCTAATTATACCCTGAAGCCAGAGAAAGCACAATGGAGTGACCATGCCAAGCTCCCATTTCCATTCCTGAGATTAACAAAGCCTGTGAATGAAAATTTCCCCTAAGGGCAGTGGATAAAACCAAAGGAGTTCCATCAGTAGCCAAGGAAACTGTATAAATAAGTCCTTCATCCTCTTGAGAAGGTGGCAAACCAGGTAACAATCAGTCCATACAACGAAGTGATTGTTCCTGCTTCCTTTACCAGACTAAATAGAAACCACATCAAACACTCCAAGTAGAACAGCTTGAGTGCCATCTTTTTGGTAGAAAGTTGGGGTATAAATTATTATTATTATTATTATTATTATTATTATTTATTATTATTATTATTTCTTACCCGCCTCTCCATTTTGATCGAGGCGGGGAACAACAGTAAGTATGACATGCATAAAATACTGATTAAAAACATAGTATACATTGTTAAAACATGTGGATTAATGCTGCCATGGTTGCAAATCTTTGGCAATTCTCACAATAGTTGTCAATGTTGCCCTTTCTCCAAGATCACAAATTCTGTGAAAGTATTAGTATATTGTTCAAAGCATCCATTGCCTTGAATACATGGACGCTATTTTGACTTGGACCACTGCTTTTGAAAAACTGTAGTAATACATGTCATTGACCCTTACTCTATACTAAAGGTAGTGTTCTGTGGAATATGTATCATTTCATTTTGCCTTCAATTATCTAATTATAGATCATGATATGAAACCAACCATACATATAAAGTTGGCATTTCGACAAGATAAAATCATTAAACAGGCATTACTATAAACTGATGTTGGCCTGTAGTTTTTGCAGTTAACGGGAGAGTTGATGCTTGATGAACAATCCAATTAAAACTGGCAACAAAAGATCTAAAATGTCAGCCAAATTGCTTTTTAATAGACAACGCAACCATCGCAATACATAACCACCAAATCCCCATAGAACCATAAAGCTTCATGGTGAAACAATTGTAGAAATGAATAATAATTACAGCATCTTGAGAATTCTTTTAATAGATGCGTGCTCATTATAAATATTTTCTTGGCTAGCTTTGTATGAAAAGAAAAGGAGGATGAAGAAGTATGTGTCCCTGTGTGCTTCTTTTAAGTATTTGTTATCACAACAATTTTGTATGGTATTGTACCCATATCACATAAATATAATTGCATACCTATAATACAATGCCTAGTTATTTATTTAGTTATTACAGAAAGTCACCTGTCTTGATAGAGCTTGGTTCTCAAATTGCTCCAGCAACAGAAGCTGCTTCAGGGTCATTATTTTTGTGTGATGGTGGTGTGGGCCCAGGCATGAAAATATGGGTGCTCCCAGTGGTGTAGAGGAGCCATGGCTCACAGGGATACAGCAGTGATGCTTTTTTTTATTAGAAGGGACACTGATGTCATCTGTCACCCACAGCCCCCATGTCTTTGTTCCTCTGAGCTTAGCCACCAACTTCACAGTAGCTGGAGGGAAATAGATTTCCAAGCAAAATATATATTGTTGTGAGCTATCTCTGTTGCATTTTTTAAATTACTAGCATATCCCATCTCCCCCTGCCCATTTTCAAGGAGCCCAAGGTGGCTCACATAGTCCTTCTCCTCCTCTTCATATTACCCTCACAACAACCCTGTGAGGTAGGTTAGGCTGAGAGTCAGGGACTGGCCCAAAGTCATCCAGTGAGCTTCATGACCAAATGTGGCCTAGAACCCAGATCTCCCTAGTCCTACTCCTACACTCTAACTATTACACCACATTGGCAAACTATTTTGGATAGGCTTGGCCTTAAATGGAAAATTAAACTTGACAAGAGACCTATTTCTGGTTGAGACGAGAATTGCTAGAACTGTTGTGTTGATGTGGGTTTTTGGACCCTCCTTGGGGGTGTGGTGATGAGGACTGTGTGATGCACACCTGTGCTTCAGAAATTATCCATATAATAACCTCTTCCCAAAAAGAGGCAACTATTGGGCATTGCCAAATCATATGGTTAAAAGAAGTGTTAGCAGTGTTACACCTTCCAGCCATTAGACAAACTTAGACAAACCCTTATTAAAGAGATGTTGTGGCATTCAATAGACATGGAACAAGGTTTGTTTTTTTTTGCTGAATAAGCCATAATCTGAGTTTTATAGATTCTTCACCTACAGATGCTAAAGCAGTGATCCATTGATCCAATAACGTATTCCATTCCTGGTTAAAACCCTGTGTATCGTATTTATTCACCAATAATAAGTATTGATAAATGTGGGTTGTGGGTCAGTATGATTTATAGGCCTCTATGAGTGCTTCCAATGCTTGCAGTAATAAGTACTTGAATAAATGCCAGTCACAAGACCCAGGCCTGGTGGGAGTTGAGTGAAGAAGTCAATTGGTGAAGTGGGCTTTGAGGAAGTTGGAGCAAGGCCAACAATTATGTGGGAAGGTTCATAATATTGGGCCTCTCACTCTGCGTTTAGTTAGAGTGAGGTGGCCTCCTCAGGCAGCTCATTTTGGGTGTTCCAAAGAACACACACAACAAATTATTGCTTAATTTATTCTTGCATTTTTACAGTCAAGAAGTGGAAAAGGTGCTTGTGGGAGTTTCTACCTCAGGTGCCACAATAATATGGCTGGACTTGGGTACTATGATCCATAACAGGAAAGGGTGAGGGTGTGGTCTTTGGTTCTCTGCCCCAGGCAGCAAAATGTCTTTGGCAGGTCCTAATGTCCCAGCATTCTCCTTCCTTTTGAATTCCCCACTTTCACAATATGTTACATTTTAATTTATTCCACAATGGATATCAAGTTAATTTATATTATGTAATTAAAAATATCAATGAAAATGAATTTTCAACAGGAATGAATTAGAATACTGTTAAAGCCCTGCAAATTAAATGCAGAACTCCTAAGGTTCGTCACTTTTTAATATATTTTCTTTAATGTGTAACTTCAATGGTGAACAATACTGGCAGTATTATAGTTCTGTCAGGGAATGATGAAACAGTTTGATTATTTTCTTGTTTTGTGGATGCCAAAGAAAGTGATTCTTAAATTTTTCAATCGTGATAAGAAAATGATTCCATTAGAGATTTAGCCAAGCTTACAAATAATTTTGCAGTTAATCAATTACAGGCAGTGCAAGGAACACTCATCAATTAATTGCCAGAGAGACTTTCCTTTAAAAAAATATCATTTCTTTTGGAGGGAAAAATGATTTTTCCCCAGCGGTTGGCATTTGAACTAGTGTCCATTGATTATATAGCAACACCAGGAAAATTATAAAAGCAAAGCAAACATTTAACAAAAATACAAAGAAAAGCACAGTCCATCATTTTTTTCAATCAGATATTAAAAATATAGACCAGGTAGCATAAGTAGGCATCAGTAACAGCAACATATAGCAGAGGCATGAAGAACTTGTGGACTGCCAGTTGTTATACTACAATTCCCATCAGACTTTGCCAGCATGCCCTATTGTCAGGGCTGATGGGAGTTGAAGTCCAAAATCATCTGGAGGGCCACATGTTCCAGACTCCTGATGTAGCAAGTAAAAATATCCTGACTCAACATTCATAACCTTGTGTTTTCCTTACGGAAATGTACATATTTCATTTTATCTGTTTTATTTTTGTTTCATCATTGTAAGCTGCTTTGAGGAGTCCTTGTTAGTCTGTGGGTGTTTTTTTTTCTAATTGGCAGCAGATGAAGACATTTTAATTCTCTTAAGCTTTTTAGGATGTTTAGTTTGGTGATATGGGGTGTGTTCTATAACAAGTTATGAAGATGAGTTTTTTGGAATAGAGATGTTCTTTTCTTTTCAGGACAGATGTCCTGGAATTTAAAAAGGAAAACAGAGCAAATTCCAGAGGCTCTCAAATGTTAGTATATAGAATTTGTAGGTTGTGTTTATTTCTGGGCCAAGGAAGAAATGATTGGATTCAAGGGAATCTTGCAACCCTCGTAATGGTTCTTCTCATATCTTCTAAGAAGCTTGACCAATTTTGTTTGGCTTTTCCTCACCCAAGACATAAATCACAAAGAGGCAATGACTTGTGGAAGGCCAAGTTCTGTCGTCTTTTGTGGGCAGAGACATCATGAGGTGATCCTGAACCAAATGGTCTTACCTCTTAGGCCGTAGCTAGACCTAAGGTTTATCCCAGGATTGTCCTGAGGTCAAACCTGTTCATCTGAGTACCACACAGGGCATCCAGTGTTCAGGCAGGGATGAACCCGGGATGATCCTGGGATAAACCTTAGGTCTAGCTACGGCCTTACTCTTTTCAAGCAAATCATTCCAAGAATTTCAGTAATCTCTCACCTTTGTTTTCATGTTTGTATCTTGAAGGACATATTCATTTCCGTTTTTCAATAGATATGGAAGAATCCTACTAAAGCTTCAAATGAAATTAATCTACCGGGATTTGAATAATCTGCATTAATATTCATGGCTTATTTCACAGAACATTCACAATAGTTTAGTTCAAGAGACTCTAAACTCGGATACCCACATCCTTGTGGGCCTTTCCCCTTTTTCCCCTATTCCCATGGCCATTGATCCATTCCTGGCAATCTTTGCTAGAACTTGTAGGTTGTGTTTATTTATCTATTTTGGAATAATAATTGTCTTAACAAAAGAGGGAACTCTTTATCTCCTTATTCCATGGAACAGATTAATTCCTGGAGAAGTTTATAATGAAAGAAAGTTTGACAGAATTGGACAGGTTCTTCTTTTTTTGATTTGACAGGAAATATGTTTAGTTTTGCAACATTATTGTTCCTTTCACAGCAATTTTCCTAAACGGGGTTTACAGTAGATCAAATCAAATGGTATCTGAGCTGTAACTCTCAGCCTGTGATTGATTGGTCTTTATTCCCCCAAAAAACAAAACATAAATAAATGGCGACCCTGTGACAAATGGCATAAGTCCCTTCATTTATTTTATCTCGGTTGAGCTCTCTCTTGCAGTTTGCATATAGATTCAAATCCGTCGATGTTCTTTCCGCTTTGCATGCATGCTTTCCGCGAGCTCATAAGTGACAATTACATTTCGGTGACGGATTGATCTGAATATTCTCTCAGACAAATGGTATAATCCCATTAGGCACAGACCCTCTACTCTTCCGCCATTGCTTGAAATAATGACCTGCCCTCTTGATTGTTGTCCTTCTCTCTTTGATTTATCTTTGCATTTAGAAATGCCAGGAAGCCCACGCAACCAGTTCACCTTCAGACCTCTCCCGCCGCCCCCGCCGCCCCCTCACGCGTGCACCTGCAGCAGGAAGCCCATTTCCACAGCCGACTCTCTCCAGGGAAGATCAATGACCACCCGCAGCCAACCAAGCCCAGCTGCTCCACCTCCGCCAACCAGCACACAGGACTCGGTGCACCTCCATAACAGTTGGGTCCTGAACAGTAATATACCGCTGGAGACCAGGTAGATGAAATGCTATATTTGGACATGTTTCTAAGCTAAAAATCAAGTATAATTGAACAAAGAAGAAAGCAGCAGAAGAGCATACTAACCTGCTAAATAAATAAACAAGCAAACAAACACCATAACAAAGAAAGGGTAGCATAATAATGGCGGATTCAATATTATACATTTTGCTTTTCTGCTATATCAATTTGTTGTAAATTTTGTTATCCAATCCACTGACCCAGTACAGTTGTACTGGGAAGTCATGGTAAATGAACCTGTGTGAGCTTCTTCCACGTTTTATTTTATTTATTACTTTATTTTATTAAACCATTCTTACTCCCTCCATTTTTTTGTAACAGAGAAGGAGACTGAAAGCTTCTGGCTTTGCTTTTAAACAAACTTCATTTTCCCATGATGTCCAGACTCAAAGAACTCAGGGTTGTTTAAACTATGGTTTAAAAACAAAAACAAAATGGGATCAAACTATGGGTTCAAATCTTGGCTTTTTCTCAAACTATAGCTTAAACAAACCACATTTACCCTAGTTCAGATGTAACTGGTAACTGTGGTTTGTTTAAAAGCAGGAGCTTTTAAAAGAAAGAGAATTTGGACCAAGGGAGGGCATGGGTGTCTTGTGGGCTCATTTATGGAAAGGGAAACCATATTTTTCCATTCCATCTGAGTAGGGCAACTGAATTAGGCCAACTTACTCAATATAAACTTGAGAGCAGCATTGCATTAAGTTCCATCATGGCTATAGGGGTTCGTTGATCTTTTCTCTTGATCGGTAGCTCTCCACATGAAAGTTAGGAGGGAACTTTGATGCAGCCATTTGACTCTTGCTGTTATCTACTTGTCAACAGCGTCAGGGTTATGTATGTCAAGGGGCCTTGGGAGAACTTCACAGAGTGGTGCTTCATGAAGTAAACAAAATGTATTGCATGGGAGTGAATCAAAATTTACATTACTTCTCAAAATCCCTTTGTTTAAAAACATTATTTCTAATTAAATATTTGCAAGAAGAGAAGAGAGTCCTAAAGGATAGGGCTGGGATAGGGCTGGGAAAAAGAAGGTTTAGTTTCAGAACTGGGTGAGATCTAGTGCTGTGCCGAAAATTTCTCCCACATTTTTGGGGGAGAAATTTTCTCCCACATTTCTCCCACATTTTCATTCAATTTAACAGAAAAGAAATTGTTTTCGAAAATAAATTCAGAGAAATTCTCATTGGTTGGGTTCAGGTTTCTTTCTTTGGAAGCAGCCGAGGAGTGTGCGCAAATGTCCCATCTTTCATGGCACAATCAACAGCCTGCAGCCACCTCAGCTTCTTACACTTAGGCCTTAGCTAGACCTAAAGATTATCCCAGGCAAATGGAGGGGTCGTCCCTGCCTGCTCCCGGGAACCCCTGTGTGTCATTTGGATACACAGGGATGATCCCAGGATATAAGCCTTGCCTAGCCATGGCCTTAATTAAAGCCCAGGAGAAGACATCAACATTCCTCTCATTGAGCCTTTTCAGATCAGGAAGTGCAGGCAGTCTGGGAAGCTGCAGAGCAATGGAGAGATGTGTAATAGGAAGAATACATATACACAGCAATGTATAGCCCCAGCCCAAGGTCTACAGCAAAGATGACACTGCTGGTTATCAGTTATTTAATAATAGTGGTTACCCTAGATCAGTCTTCCCCAACTTGGTACCCTCCAGATGTTTTAGGGTACAACTCCCCAGCAGTGGAGGCTTGGGACTGCGATTCCATGCTGGGTTTCAGTCAGAACCAGCCAGAACTCTAAAGGAGCTATCCAAGATGTCGAACCATATCCCTTAAATAGGTCCAGCACCTTGGACAGCTACTTTAAGCTTCTGGCTGGTTCTGACTGCAACCAAGAATGGAATCACAGCCCCACCATATTGGAGCCACCAGCTATTACTGCTCCCAGAATTCTTGACCATTGGCTATGCTGGCATGGCATTATGGGAGTTGAAGTCCAAAACATCTGGAGGGCCGTCAGGTTGAGGAAGGCTGTCTTACTCTTCTAGCTTAGGGCTCCTAACACACGACATTTCATCTAGACGAGTGTATGGGATGTGTTCTCTTCCTTGGATCGTTTTGAACAAATGAGAGAAGGGAAATCAATTGATCAAAGATCAGAACAGTTTTTCCCTTCTCAAAGCGATGTGGAAGTGAGGGAGGGAATCTTACACAATCAGACACATTTGCTGGCAGCTGTACTACTGCTCTAAATCTTTCTTGTATAATAATACTGAAATCTACCTAATAGGCATAAGCTGATTTTTTATTATTTGGAACATTTGTAATCTCAAAGTAGATTTAGAGGCATTAATTTGTGTCCCACTATAATAACTAGAGATAATTCAGAATGCACATGTTGAGTGCTTATATCCAACAAAATCTCATTCTTAGTCTTAAACTGCAAACAGCTTTAGCAGGCGCGCACGTGTGTGTGTGTGCGTGTGTGTATCAAATATCAGAATAGGGGAATTGTTCCTACAAACTGGTTATATTATTGTCCATTGGTTGAATACATCTCTACTTTACCTTTTAGGACTGAGAATTTTCAAGGTGGTTCCCCACCATAAAATCAAGCCATCATCATGTTTAAATTTATTTATATAGCTTCATCTGGGTCCATGGTGCTTTACAAAGAATAGGTTTTACAGATTCTTGGCACAAGGGGTTTACAATCTAAAAATAAACCCATGGAAACAACAGAGGAAATTAGAGAAAATGGAGGCTGCAGGTAAATAGGGGAAGGATATGAAATTATTTCAGTTACTGTGCACATATTTCAGCTTAATTACAGCATGGTATTATGTCTAGAAGATTATTCCAAAGACATCCTGGAAAAGATGAGTTTTGAAGAGGGACTTGAAGGACATAAAGGAGACATGTTGGGAGACGGTTCCAGGCATAAGAGGCAGGAAGGGAGAAATTGTGGGTTTGTTTCAGGGAGCAGGATAGATCTGGATGACTCAAAGTGGTGGAGCTGGACATTAAAGCATTCAGGCAGGGACGTAAGGGGAGCAAGGCCATAGCACCTGTTCAAGAAAAGGAAGCGAAGGTTGTTTGAGATTTGGGAGTGAAGAGGAAGCCAGTCTAAAGATTCAAGGAGGAGCCTCAAGTGGTCAGAGCAACAACAAGAGTGACTAATAATATAATAATGAATCATAATAACCAAGGAAAAAAGATACCATCACAATTGGTTTGTTTTTCAAAACCACAACAAGAAAATTCAGGCAATAAAACACACACACAAAGTCATAAAAGCAGACAGCAACAATAACAGTACTAAAAGACAAAACTAAGTGCTTGTCCTCTGAGAGATTGGGCAGATAAAAAGGGTTTTGAGATGCAATAGGGGCTGTGCCAGGCAAGTCTCTCTGCAGATTGTATTATGTGAGCAGGGAGCCACAACGGAAAAGGCTCTGCCCCTGGTGACTAGCCACTGGCTGAAAAAAGAGGCACCTGCAATTCCTCACTAGCACTGCGGTTGTCAGATAAATCTTCAACAGAGTATGGATTACTATGAATTTGATGCATGATTTCCCCAGTGGACCAGCATTTCCTGAGTCACACAGATTCTGTGGACTTGCAGAATGCCTTTTTTTTTCCCCCGTGGGCTTCTGGAAGATTTTAAATTTATTTTTACTTTCCAGGATTTTATACAAATTGAGTCATACAAAAATACTTTTAAAAATGCGCATTCCTCCCTATTCATTAAAGCATGAAAATGCACATTTTCGGTGGATTTGCACATTTGAGTGGGATTTATGCATTCGAGCAACTGAATTTGCAAAAATTTGGGAAATTGGAACGAATCCAATCCCGTCACTAAGCGTACGATGGAACGAAAGGCAACTGACAAATCTCGAGAAAATCCAGCAGAATGGATTTTACAAAAAACATGCATCCCTGTCTAGCACTAAGGATCAGAAGTGAAGTTACTGCCTTTGCAAACTTCTTCATAAGTGCTGAATATGCTACAATGCACTTTTTAATGAAGGATGCAGCATTTCTGAAAATATATCTAACATATTGGGGACAATACAGTCACTATTCAAACCTTCCTCTGCATTATCCACCGCACACACTAACTCGTCTGTGAGATGAGTTTTTAAAAAATCACAGTATTGAAATCCTTCTACCCTGCCTTTCCATATAAAATGCCCTGCACATCTTACAACTGAAAAGAGCAGATAAATAAAATGCCCAAGGTATCTTACAACTGAAAAGAACAGATAGTACAATTTAAGAGTGTGCATTATTTTAAAAATGAAAGGATAAACATAAACAAATATTGCCTCATTTGCTTTATGTTCATTCTAATGCAAACAAATGTAAGAAACAACAACTAATGTGAAAATATAGCTGAAATTTGGAAGGGATGATGCCCTGCAGAAGAAGCAGAATGTTTGCAAAGTGATGGGAAACACCAGGTTTAGAAGCAGGAGAATACTAAGTCTTTCACTGAAAGTAACAGGAAGCTCATAAAATTACATAGGATGAATGAGGATTTTCTTTTTGCTCACAAAAAATACAAACATGTTTGAAGCCCTGAACGTGATTGCAAGCATACATCCATCAAACATGTCCACTAATTGCCAGACATATGCACACATTTGATGTGTGCAATTTCACTATTCACTTTTGTGTGAATCTGCCCCATGTTGCGCAAATTTCCCAAATTTGCATAAATTCCCCCAATTTGCGCAAATTTCCCTTGCAGATTGAATCTGCCATGTTTTAGCATGAGGAGGAGCATTGCACAAATTAGGAAGTTTGTGCAATTATGGGGAAATCTACACCAATTTAATGTTTGTTTGCTGATCAATTTGCTCATTTTTCCCCATTCATGCATACTGAGCAATGATCGCAAACACAAAAGGAATCTGGTATTCCTGATATGAATGATGAGATGATATTTAGAGGAACCTAGCTACTTGGAACATTGCTTGTTCGCCCACCCCTAGAATTTCATCCCTTGTTTCATGGCCTCTGAAATGGGGACACTAGATTTAGGGTTATGCAAGGGTTGTTTAACCCTCAAATAACCCATGGTGGCTGACTTCAGATGACATGCTGCAACCCCATCTGAGCGGCATATACGTAATGGTGGTTGCATGACTCTGGCATGTGCTCTAGCTCATCATGGGTTAAATAACCCATGGTGAGTCTGCGTATCATCTGAACCATGTCTCTGTCGAATGTTTTGAATTTTGTAGGTATGAGTGGAGTAGCATAATACCTGCAAATTCCAGGGTGGGCCAAGCAAAGTGAGCAGAATCATATGGGGAACCCTGGGGAGCAAGATTAGGACCCCAGCAGTAGAGGCTGGTGGCTCCGATGTCAGTGGGGCGATAAATCTGCTCCGGGTTTCAATCGGAACCAGCTAGAATACTAAAAGAGCTATCCAGGGTGCTGAGCCTATTTTGGCAATAGGGTTTAGCATCTTGGATAGTTCCTTTAGAGTTCTGACTGGTTTTATCAACCCATGATAACAGAGCCTCCAGCCTCTACTGGACTCCATCTTGGCTAGATTTAGGCCCTAGTGCTGGTATAACAGACCTCCACCACAACCCTCTCTCATAATACTAGAACCTGGAGTCATCCCATAAAGCTGATCAGTGGGAAATTCAGGACAAGTAAAAGGAAGTGCTTCTTCACACTGCACATAGTTAAACTATGGAATTCACTACCACAAGATGTAGTGAGGATGGCTACCAATTTGGATGACTTTCAAAGGGGGGGTAGATAAATTCCTTGTGGAGAAGGCTATCAATGGCTACTACTAACCCTGATGACTATGTGATACCTCTAATAGCAGAAGCAGGAAGGCTATATACATTGGTTGCTGAGGACCATAGGTGGTAGGCTGATGTTCCATCCATGTCCTGCTTGTGAGTTCCTCGTCAACAGCTGGTTGGCCACTGTCTAAACAGAGTGGACCCTTGGTCTCATCCAGCAAGGGTCTTCTTATGTTATTATGTTTTTGCATACATCTTCTCCAAAGTAAGTTCCATTGAGTTCAATAATTCAGTGGCTTCCATATCATTGAGTATAGGATTGCAACCTCAGTCTACCTTGAGTAGTGCTGAATTCCTAAACTCAAATACCAGTATCCAAGATTCATGCGTATCCTGCTTACAGGATTAATAGTATCTTGTTATTAAAAATGTATTGTTTTCTTTGCAGTTTCACAACAATGGTGATTTGTAAGAAAAGATAGAAAAGAATTAGGACAACACACAAAAAAGAGCACATCCCCTTTGATTCTGCCTTTTAGTGGCACATTCTTATGGCTGCCTTGCATGAAATTTATTTTCCCCTCCCCCAGGATAAAGCACTAACAAGCCATTGTCTGTTCCCTTCCTTCTTGCTAAAAATAATTATGCTTCTCAGGTTTTATGGATACTTTGCTTTAATCGTTCTGGACTGATGATTTACAGAACCATGTGTTGTCATTAGCTTTGACTGCCCTATCTCGCTTCAGCTTATTGTCTTTATAGGATCCTTAAAACTCCCAGTGACTCAGTAAAGTGAGCTTTCCTCTTCCCTTTGCTCTTTCATTTATTTTAGACTGCAATCCTATACCCATTTGTTTCGTTTATTTATTATTACATTTCTATACCAGCCCATAGTCGAATCTCTCTGGGCAGTTTACAAAAGATTAGAACATTAAAAATAATATACAGAATGTAAAACCATAAAAGCAGTCTTCAAAGGCAGCCCACGTAGAGTGCATTGCGGCAATCTAACTTAGAGGTTACCAGAACATAGATTAAACATATATTTGATTGTACTGTAAGTGCACACTCTGATTATTATTTTTATGTGTTGCTTTGCATGTTTGTCTCTTGATATGTGATATTTCTTTATATCCTCCAGGACATATGGGAGAAGTAAAAAATAAGTAAAACATAAGATTTATGATACCAATTTTGGATGTGCAAATCAGCAAAATATGAGCTTGCCAGACTGTTCGAAATTCCATCTCAACACTCATTTCAACTTGAATCCATATCATATTGTGAGCTTCATGTTGTGGTTGTTTTCACATGAAAATCTGGGTGTATTTTTCTGTGTGTGTCCCCCCCCCACACACAAATGTATACATCATTTGTCCACATCTTTCAAATGTATGCATTCTTTTCCCAGTGATGAAAGTTGTTTGTGTACGTTTTTCAGAAGACACATTTTTGCAGACACAAGTTTTTTTAAGTGCTTCCAAAAGCCCTGGTTGTTTCCGAAGGAAACAGGGGGTTATTTGTCAATCTTTACTCTGAATGCTTTGGTACTCCGAGGTGGACCTCTGTACCAATGCAGAAGGAAGATGCACCCAAGGGTAGTGAGTGAGAGCAGGAGTATTATTATTATTATTATTATTATTATTATTATTATTATTATTATTATTATTAATTTATTTATATAATCTACAGGTAGGCAGAAAGCCAGTAGAAATATACACCCTGTACCAGGTCAAACTAAATCCTTGTTCCAGACTTTCAGGAGCATTCTAAGCTACCTGAGCCAGCCTCTTGTTATATACCCTTGGTTATATAACCAGCCCATACAGAGATGCTGACCAGCATCTGTTCACAAGGGCAGTCGCATTGGCACATTTACATGGAGAACATATTTTCTACCAAGGGGAGAACATACTCCCCCTCAGCCATCATCTGAGTGAGATCGAGAACCTGGGTGTGGTGCTTTGTAACCCAGGACAGGCAGGAGAACCTGCTCAGCAAGGGATTGAACATCTGGGGCTTGCTCATTGCTGTAATTTTGCCAAGCAAAAATTGGGTCCAGGAGATGGGATTCCAGGCAGGTTACAGCCCAATAGTACAGAGGACCAGGCTGTGAGGGGCAGTCGTTGAAGCATCTGCTCACATTTCAAAGCTCAGTGTGTGTGTGTGTGTGTGTGTGTGTGTGTGTGTGTGTGTGTGTGTGTGTATAGTTGTGGGAAACACTGGAAATAAATTAAAAAGCTAAATCCTGTCTAGTGGGAGGCATATGCGACCAGCTGGGTGAAGAACCGCTGTGTCACAGGTGGGAGATCTCAGGGCATCAAATCAAAACTGTCCCTTTTGGGGTCCCAGTCAGGGCTTCTGAGGGTCCCCCAGATAGACTTGCGTCCTTTTCTTGGCCACAAACCCTTGCCTCCAACCACTAATCTTCTGATAGTTTTCCAGCTTTTGCACAACTTTCCTCCTCATTTTAAAAAGGCTGGAATGGCTCCCTGAAGGCTTAGTTACCAACAGTAAGAGTTTTAAGCTACAATAGGCTGATATTTGGGGGGTATTTGGGGCTCACTCTTTTTGTCTTAGGCCCCACTGGAATCGGACCCTCAAGAGCATCTCCAAAATTGAATTTAGCTCTTGGGCTGAAGGAGGTTCCCGTCCTATGTGATGGGCAGGTGGAGAAAAGCAATCCTTAGAGTCCAAGGTTAAAGTATTCATTCTACTTTCATCCATTATATGTTTATTCCACTATTCCTCCAAGGAGCTCAGCATGGCCTACGCAGTTCTTCTGCCCACCCCACCCCATCAGACACTCTTATCCTACAACAACCCTGTGAGGTAGGTTAGGTGGAGAAATGATAACTGGTCCATCATATCCCAGTGAACATCAGGGCTGAGCAGAGATTTGAACCTGGGTCTCCTGAATTCAAGTCCAACACCCTAACATCTACGCCACCTTTGCTTTCCATAGGGAGTGAAGGGGGTTCTTCAATGGATTACTCCCTAGGGAAAATGGAGCAGCCTGAGCATTTGCACAGGCAGGTTGGCTTGAAAAATTTTCACCAACCAGGAGATTTGAAGACAAGACAGAAATGACACTTAAGTTAATGAGTCATTACTCCTCGGTTCTTTTTGATCTTTTTTATTATTCTGAAACAAAACAAAAATTTAACACTGCTTTACTTTTCCCTAGTCCTTTTGGCTCAATATCTTTTATTCTGACATGTCTCTTATACATGTCATTTTCTGTCTAATTAAACAATAACTCTAACCTCACTTGGGGCATATCACGTTTTTTGGTGTGTTTTTTAAAGAATGTATGCTGAGGATTAGAAATTCAGTTTGACAGCCCCAATACTGATTTTTCACTGTACTGTACAGAGGCAGGGAGAAAGGAAGGTGAAAATATCTAAAATGTCTTAGCTATGTGATAGAATGGAGTAAAAGTTGTAAATGTGACTCTTCGTTTAGAATAGTAGCTATTACTCCAAGAGTAAATGACAAAATTTGTCAGCCATCACACTGAAGCACAGCTTTAATATCTCCAGTTCCGACAAAGCTATTTGTGAGCTTCATTGCTTGAATAGTTCATAGTTAGGGTAGCTATATCTCCTACTTTAAGAGGGCAGTCCTCTCTTGGAAGGGCTGTCGGAGGACAGTCCTCTATTTGAAAGTGGACATACAAACATAAGAAGAGCCGTGCTGGATCAGACCAAGGGTCCAGAGTAGACAACCAGCTTGTCAACGAGGAACCCACAAGCAGGACACGGGTGCAACAGCACCCTCCCACCCATGTTTCCCAACAACTAGTGTATATAGACTGAAGGGCTGACCAGACCAAGGCCATAGCTAGACCTAAGGTTTATCCCTGGATCGTCCAGGGGTCAAACCTGTTCATCTAGGTGACACACAGGGGATCCAGTGCTCAGGCAGGGGCGAACCCTGGATGATCCCAGGAGAAACCTTAGGTCTAGCTGTGGCCTAAGTCTAATTTAATGATCAAGAACCATAAGGAGAGAAAGCAGGATGGGTCCTTGAAGTTATCCATCAACAGATATAGCACCTGGACAGCAGACTGAGCCGGTACCCAACTCCACTAAGCACAGTCTTCCCTATTATTGTGTGATGTATTGTATTTCTATTTAAATTATAGTCATTATTTTTAAATGTGCATCTATACATATGAATTAGCTTATGAACTTTTTATGCAAATTATGTGCCCTCTCTTGATCCCTTCTTGGGTGATGTGTAACTCTCTTTATGTGTAACTCTCTTTAGGGTGGATTCCTGCACTGAGCAGGGGATTGGACTCGATGGCCTTATAGGTCCCTTCCAACTCTACTAGTCTATGATTCTAGGATTCTATGTGCCCTCTCTTGATCCCTTCTTGGGTGATGCATTAACGGGCCACCCAATTCATAGTTCATCCAGTATGGATCCATAGCGTTGTGCATTCTTCATGCCTCCATAGCCATTTTCTTTGGGGGAACAGGCATAAACATTGTGTAGCTATGGTTCAGCCTTGTTGTAACCCAACCCAAAGTCTTGTCCTTTTTGTAGCTCATCATTGTTCTTCCAGAACATTTGAGAACTACAAGTTCAACCACAGCTTTTAAAGCTCAACTAAAAACTTTTCTTTTTCCTAAAGCTTTTAAAACTTGATGTTGTGCAGACTTCTACTGTTACTTTCTACTGTTAGTTTTTCCCTACCCTGTGCCTGCTTACCCTTCCCTGTACCTGTTGGCATTCTCTTCCCCTCCTTATTGTTTTACTATGATTTTATTAGATTGTAAGCCTATGCGGCAGAGTCTTGCTATTTACTGTTTTACTCTGTACAGCACCATGTACATTGATGGTGCTATATAAATAAATAATAATAATAATAATAATAATAATAATCAAATAATTCACCAAACATATTCTAATAATGATCAAGGATTGCTAGTAGACTTTCCTAATGGTATTGTTGATATTATTCAGCAAAACAGAAATAAAATGGGTAGACTTAAGCACACTTACATAGAAGAAAATTCCACTGGACACAAAAGGACCTGCTTTTTGAACTATGCACAGAAAGCAATCTATATCAAACCATTTATGTTAATGGTGTTTAAAAAAAACACCAACCTGATAGGTCTTCTGCTTTAAAAGGAAAATACAGAAGTAAACAGTTGTACCATCTATTATCTAGATACTGTTAAAGCATTTTAAAACTGTGAATGAGAAAGAAAGACCAACGAGAATTTATTATATCCTTTTTCCTTATTCCACATTGTGGTCCTGCTCCTGCTCCCACAGAAGTCAGTGGGGGATTTGCTGGCCCTCGGCTGTGGAAATGCCTTCCACCAGAAATCAGGAGGACCATGTCTCTTCCCTCGTGCCAAGTGAAATGTAAGACCCTCTTTTTTTGCAAAAGCCTTCCCTCAACAGCATTTTTGCAGCTTTGTAGCATAGCCTAGGAACTGCACAGAAGCTTGAAACTGAAAGGCAGAATGTACATCAGGACATATTTGGACATGGCCCATGATGTGGTCTTAGGCTTTAGCTAGACCTAAGGTTTATCCCAGGATTGTCCCGGGGTCATCCCTGTTCATGTAAATGGCACACAGGGGATCCTGGGAGCAGGCAGGGATGACCCCGGGATAAACCTTAGGTCTAGCTAAGGCCAAAATGACTCCATCGTGTAATTTTGTAAACACCTTATAGTGATAGCGATGGAAATCTTGGATAGATGAGACATACTTCCACAATGTTGAAGAGTTTAATCTATCCAGCCTTGAAGTCACCAAGAGTCTTTCAATCAGCTTCAATGTGTTTCTTAAGTGTAGTCATTTTGACCAAGGAACAACCAATAGAACTATGTTAAGAAACTGAAACACATACTCTGATCTTATTCTAATCTTGAATTTTGAATTACACGGCCCAGTACTGACAAACTGATTGACTGGTAGTGTAATGGCCCATCCATCTTAAAAAGTCAAACAGGTAGCTTAGGTGTGTGTGAGAGAGAGAGAGAGATCTGGGAATCATGGGCTACAATCTGGTTCACAGTGACCCTATTCAGATGACACACTAAGCCACCGTGGTTAAGCATTTTGAGCTAAACGTTATGGCTTAGCATGTCATGCGAACCATGACTTAGCGTGTTGTGCGAACCATTCCTAATCATGGCGGCTACATAACCATGGTTTAAACGTGCTCACTAACCGTTTTCTGCAAAAGGGTTAGTGGTTTAACCATGGCTTAGCCTCTCATCTGAACAGGTCATTGAATTCAGAAGGCTTAAAACTCTTTAACTTTCACTATTACGCCCTAAATCTTTAAATGACCTCAAAATCAAAACGTTGTAATTAAAATATGTGAATATTGGCCTTGATTTTCATTACTTTTTTCAGTCTGAAATTGGATTAGCTGGGTCCCCAAATGTGGACTTAATTGTTGAAAATATGGATAAACCTTTAGGCCAAGGGTGGGCATCATGTGACCCTCGTGATATTTTGACCTAGAACTCCCATGATCCCTCACCATTGGCAATACTGTCAGGGGTGGATGAAAATTCTAGGCCATAACATCTGATGAGTTCAACCCTGTTTTAAGCAAATCCACCTATCTAAACACCAGCAGTTAAATAGCTGCATTTCATATCTTTTGGAGTGGGATATATTGCTCTGCTAACACATGGGACTCCCATTCAGATTGTGGATCAGGTCCACACCTGCTTTATTTCAGCAATAGCTGGTAAACCAGATATTGCACCATGATTGAATATTACCTCAGTCAACATAATCACATCAGATTTGGTACTACCTGATGGAAAGCTAGACCATATACAGAACCAAGGATAAAAACCTAGCTTGGCTTTGTCCAAAGTATAATGCCACCCTCTCCATTCATCCCTGCTATGAAGACAGTCTACTCCATGCTGCCTTCATTGATTCATTAGGGTTCTCAAGTGAGTCAAAGGTCTATCAATTTGCTGCCTTGCTTTTAACCCATTGGTGAATTGGATTAATGATTAAAATCAGTGATGTGTTGCCCAAATCTGGAGATGTACACAGAATCAAGCCTTAAAGGTATGGACAGCCTTACATAGCCAAACACTTTGAGCCAGTGTGGTGTAGTGGCTAAGGTGTTGGACTGGGAGTCAGGAGATCCAGGTTCTAGTCCCCACTCGGCCATGGAAACCCACTGGGTGACTTTGGCCCAGTCACAGACTCTCAGCTCAATCTACCTCATAGAGTTGTTGTGAGGATAAGATGGAGAGGAGGAGGACTATGTACACTGCCTTGGGTTCCTTTGAAGAAAAAAGGTGGAATATAAATGTAATAAATAAGGTAAATCAATAAATAAAATTACACATTTTAATTTAAAATAATCAAATATCCAATTAATCAATTAATGTTTTTAGCCACAGGAGAAAGTGTAGTGGTGTGCATTTGTATACTTTTATGATTTTGTGAACCGCCCAGAGAGCTCCGGCTATTGGGCGGTATAGAAATATAATAAATAAATAAATAAATAAATAAATAATACTATCCAACAACAACAACAACACACACATACATTTTTAATTGGAACGTTTAACAAAAATGCATTCAGAGTTTTTCCACTTCTTTTTCCGCCTCTGTCTTTTAACAACAGCCTGACACAATGAAATTGAATGTACTTAATTTCTTTGCATCAGCTGCTGTAAAAGCAGGGATCCACAAATTTTGACTTGCCCTTTTGAACCAACCATTCTTTGTGGTTTCCACCAACCCTGCTTGGAGGACTCGAAGCAGATTCTGATCTGACATCACATTGAGCTTCAGATCCACTTGGAAGCAGTGAGATATCCAAGCCATATCCAAGCATCTCCAAATGTCAGAATGAGGTTGAAGATGAGACTTCACCTTCCTCCCACATTTCAGGCCTGGGAGAAGAGTGGATCTCATTCATGAGGATGTGGTGAAACTTCTCACGGTTTGACAATGGCTCTGACATTTAGAGTTCTGAGTGGTTCTGGCAGAAACTCAGCGCAGAATTACAGCCCCATTGAAATCAGAGGCAACAGCCTTCACTGCTATGACCCTCTTCATACATTCAAACTAAACGCCTGAAATATGGTTATATGTCATATCCACATTTCCCTGTCCCATTAACTTTGTGTGTGTGTGTGCGCGCACACACCCACACCCACACCCCTGATATGATACTCTTTCCAGCATACTGTGAAAAATAACAGCATCTAAAATTAAATGCGCCATGCGTCCTGCAGCCACTATCTTTCATTCTAAGAGCACTTTACAAACAAGCCCTGGCAACAGACCATGGAGGAGGCTGAACAGGCAGCTGGCAGCACTTCTGTCCAAAATCCAAAGCCGCTCTGAGAACGTACTTATTGCCATCCACAGGATTAGGATCAGGCTGCAACTGTGTTGAATTGGGTTTTACAGTAGTGTGTGATAAAAAAAAAAAATTGCAATTTTATAGAGACTTAGTTTTTCCTGGTAGGTTTTTCTTTTTTCCCCCGTAACTGGTGACATTTGTTTTGGACGGGTCAGTTTCACCCATACCTACTCTCAGAACCATTGAGCTTTCCCAAACACTCCATTCTTGGTTAAAGTCATTGCCATATTTTTTTAAAAAATCCGTTGCTGGAAAATAGTAACATCAGCTGAATGAACAGCTCTCTTGGGATTCTCATTCTCAAATGCCTTTTCTGGTGATTTGTCCCTTCCTTTGTTATATATATATATATAGGTATCTTACGATCTCTTAAACTGCCTTTAAGAAAATTCCTCCAAAGAAGAGCACATGATTGGGAAGCCATATTTGCTGTGGGGCTGCTGGTCATATAGACATCCCAAAGTGTAATATTTTATTTAACTTGTTTTGTCTTACTAGGAGAGACACACTAAAATTGCATAGCCTCTCATTTATTTTTATTGAAAAATGCATCATCAGACCCCAAAAGAAGGGGGCATTTTATATTTTCAGACTATAATCCTAAACACACTTAACTGGGATGAAGGCCCATTGAATGCAGTAGGGCTTACTTGTGAGTAAACATGCCTAGGGTAGCCCTGTTGGGCTGCAATCCTATGCTTAATTACCTGGCCGTGGCCTTAGCTAGACCTAAGGTTTATCCCAGGATCGTCCCGGGGTCGTCCCTGCCTGCTCCTGGGATCCCCTGTGTGTCATTTACATGAACAGGGATGACCCCGGGACCTTAGGACTAACTAAGGCCCGTAAGTCCCATTTAAGTAACTTTAAGTAAACATGGCTAATATTGTGCTGTTAATAATGGCATTTCATCTCAAACAGTTTCCCCCAGTTTGGTACTCTCCAGAAATTTGGGATTACAACTTCCAGCATTCTTGACCATTGGCCATGTTGTCTGGGGCTGATGGGAGTTGAAATTCTAAACATCTTCAGGATTCCAGGTCAGGAAAGGCTGGTCTAGAGCATATGTAATCCCTTTGGTAAAGACTTTTTAACCACCCTCTGTAATCATTATGCCTTCCTTGTGCAGCTTTCTTACAACATGGCTCTCTGTCTTCTTTTCCCCCAGGCACTTCCTATTTAAACATGGATCTGGTTCTTCAGCTATCTTCAGTGCGGCGAGTCAGAATTATCCTTTAACCTCCAATACTGTTTACTCACCACCTCCTAGGCCACTTCCTCGAAGTACTTTTTCTAGACCGGCTTTCTCTTTTAACAAACCTTATAGATGCTGCAACTGGAAGTGCACTGCCTTGAGCGCGACAGCTATTACAGTCACCCTGGCACTGCTGCTCGCCTACGTCATTGGTAAGTATTGTGCTGTGCATTGCTTTTTCCTTGCATCCTTTTCTTCCATGCACGCACGAGTATTATATGGGATGATTAAGAGTGCGATCCTATACATACCTTTGTAAAAGTAAATCCCACTGAGTTCGATGGGATTTAATCCCAGGTAAGTGTGAATAGGATTGAATCACATATGTGCAGGCTCCAGGAACTTTGTGGGAGCACCCATGCTGACCATGGGAGTGCTTGGGTGCTCACAGCCCTCCTCAGCCCTTTTTTCCAGGCAGCCAATCCACCTCTTCCCACCCAGCTTTGGAGGGAATCTACACATCGTTGTGAGGGCGCTTACATGCGCCCCCACAACGACTGTGTAGACCGAGAAAGAAGAGACGGAGGAAGAGGCAGAGGAGGCGGCGGCTGGGGAACCGGCGGCGTCCTTGCCGCTGCCGCCTCCCCGCCGGCCTCCTGCTGCCGGGCTAAGAGTCACCCGGGTCGGAGAGCTCGGCTTCCGCTTCCGCCGAACTCTCCAACCTGGGTGGCTCTTAGCCCGGCAGCAGGAGGCTGGCGGGGAGGCGGTGGCAAGGACGCAGCCAGTTCCCCAGCCGCCTCCTCCTCCACCTCTTTCTCAGTCTCTTCTTTCTCGGTCTACACAGTCGTTGTGGGGGTGCACTGGGGGCACATGTAAGCACCCTCACAATGACGTGTAGATTCCCTCTCTGTCTCCAGGTATGGAGTGAAGGTGGGGATTGTCTTCTGTTTGTCCTGTCACCCCACCTATAATCCTAGTTTGTCATAGTGCTCCCAGGGGAGACTGGCATTGCCTGTAAAGATTAAATCACGTCAGGTCCAGCTAGGTCACATCAGGCAAGTCAGGTTCTGGACAGATTACTGGCTGAAATTGACCCACAAATGGCAGTTGTCTCAGCAACATGCAAAGGCCTTCTGAGGCTTTCTGAAAGCTAGCAGGTCTGGACCTCTTGTTAACTCCAATTTCCTTCGAGGAGCTGTCTAATTGTTAAAGGACATTGTCTGATTATGCAGCCACTGGCTGCTGTAGCATGAAGGTAATGATGCCTTCTGAGTCAGAGGAGTCAGGTAAAGTCATGTGATGGTTACTGGATAAAGCCTTCCCCTGTGAGCGAGACTGGGGCAGGGATTGAGGCTGGAGAACATGACACCTGCCACACATGATGCTACACATAGCACAACCTCAAGGGAGGCAGCCAGCCCCTCATGAGACATCCTTTTTGGACCAAGGCTCTGCTTCTCATCATTCATGACTGCAGCCCTGTTGGACCACTTGCTGGTGCTTCCAAGCCACCATGTACACAAAAACATAAGAAGTTCCATGCTAGATCAGAACAAGGGTCCATCTAGCCCAGCACTCTGTTCACACAGTGGCCAACCAGCCATTGGCCAGGGACCAACAAAGCAGGACATGATGCAACAGCACCCTCCCACCCATGTTCCCCAGCAACTGGTGCACACAGGCTTACTGCCTCGGATACTGGAGATAGCACACCACCATCAGGGCTAATAGCCATTGATAGCCTTTGCCTCTAGGAATTTATCCAGCCCCCTTTTAAAGCCATCCAAATTGGTGGCTGTCTTGTGGTAGTGAGTTCCATAATTTAACTATGCGCTGTGTGGAAAAGTCCTTCCTTTTATTTGTCCTGGATCTCCCACCAATCAGCTTCATGGGATGACCTCATTGGGTTCTATTATTCTGAGAGAGGGCGAAAAATGTCTCCCCAGCCACATTCTCCACACGATGCATAATTTTGTACACCTCTATCATGTCTCCCCTCTAAGGTCAGGAGCTGTCTTGCATGTCTCCCTGTCTGTGTCTGCACAGACTTTGGTGTTTGGAAAGCCATCCAAATTCCAAACACTTGGTGAACAGGAAGCCCAATACCCGGATGTTTTGTGTACAGCTGCTCCTTTCTCCCAGTGTCTTCTCTGTCATGCTAAAAGAGAAGGGAGAAGGAGTTTAGGAAAAGATAGGGAAGGTTATAAAATTAGATTTGCCTGGAGTCTAGAGAGAAGAACATTTCTCTAACAATATTAAAACTCCTAATCTGTTGAAGTTGATTTTCAACAGGTTTAGGGAAGACACCAGAATAACATCAACCAGTACCCAATTAACTTGTAGAATTTCCTACTACAGGATGAGCTGGTGGGTTTACTTGTTTGTTGGACTTAATGGATTCATGGAGGCCAGGTCTTCCAATGGCATGTTCATGTTCAGAAGCAGGATCTGATTAGAAACCGAGGAGATTACCTTATAACAATTCCTTAGGCATCACAAGGGAGCTACTGCAAACTTTTTAGCTTCTTCAGAAACGACCAGCTACTGTAAAGTTCACTCCCAGAGAAAGCAATGAAGGTCATAAGAGATTCCAAACAAGGGAATTGTTGTTGATGCCTTTCCTTGTGCTTGCTGTTGTTTCAAATGCTCATTTAATTAATTCTACCAATCATTTCAGGTGTCTCTCCTGCTATTTTAATTAGGCTCCCATTGTCATTGTTATTGCTGCTGTCGTTGGCATCATCGAAGTTGTTAGCATTGGTATTATTTCTGTCTTGTTCATATGCTCTAAAGGAGAGTTATTATTTCTGCCTTGTTCATATGCTCTACTGGGAGTGCAATGCATTCTGTTGTATCCACACTCACGGGATCTAGTTACCTGACCTTTACACTCTTTTCAGTTAGCATGGTGCTGTTTCTTTGGGAAGTATATGCTTGGTCTTCATTTCCTGTTCTTGCTCTCAAACAGGAATGGGAAGGAGCCCGCTGTTTTGTGGGTGGGATATGATTACGGTGTTTTACAAAGCCTCTTTGCCACTATGAAAAGATAAGGATGGCCTACTGTTACGTCCTAATAGTTATACAATCCCAACACCAACAGATGTTCCAGCCTGTATTGTAAACTTCAGGGCGGGGTGTGTATGTTGCATGACCACATTTCAGGACAATGTCATGTTATTAATTACACCAAACTAAATGAGACAGCAGTCCACAGGTCTGGTTAGAGAGGGGAGCAGAAGACTCAGGGTATGGACTGATGCTAGGGGCTGAAACTAGGGGCATGTCTACACCATAGGGTGTAGAGGGAGGGAAGGGGAGGACCATAGGTTTACCGGCTTCCGCGATACTCCCTGGGCATCTTGACGGCTGCACAACATCCTGGAAGGATGTTCACCACTCTGCCGCAAAGATCATCTTCTTGGCTCGCCGCTCCGACCATGTTACTCCGCTTCTGAAATCTCTTCATTGGCTTCCAATTCACTTCAGAATCCAATATAAACTTCTCCTGCTGACCTTCAAAGCTTTTCACGGTCTAGCTCCTTCCTATCTCTCCTCTCTCATCTCACACTATTGCCCCGCTCGTGCTCTTCGCTCCTCTGATGCCATGTTTCTCGCCTGCCCAAGGGCCTCTACTTCCCTTGCTCGGCTTCGTCCATTCTGTTCTGCTGCCCCTTACGCCTGGAACACTCTTCCAGAACATTTGAGAACTACAAGTTCAACCGCAGCTTTTAAAGCTCAACTAAAAACTTTTCTTTTTCCTAAAGCTTTTAAAACTTGATGTTGCGCAGACTTCTACTGTTACTTTCTACTGTTAGTTTTACCCTACCCTGTGCCTGCTTACCCTACCCTGTACCTGTTTGCATTCTCTTCCCCTCCTTATTGTTTTACTTTGATTTTATTAGATTGTAAGCCTATGCGGCAGGGTCTTGCTATTTACTGCTTTACTCTGTACAGCACCATGTACACTGATGGTGCTATATAAATAAATAATAATAATAATAATAAATAATAAGGACGTCGTGGCCACTATTTAAAAAAAAAAAAACTAGGAAGAAAAGCACACTTGCGCTCAAGTGTAAAAAGTGAGGTTTAACCCCCCCAAAAACCCACCCCCACTCCCCACCCCCACCCCTGATGGGCACAGACTGCCACCATGCACCTCTGTGCTACTCGTGGGGAGGATGGGACGACCCAGGAACAGTGCCCACATGGCCCACCCTCCCAGGATCATTCCAGACCTGCAGAAAACTTGGGTTTTCCGCAGTTCCCAATATCCCGGGGAAAGTCCCTGTTCATCCCCGGTTGCCCCCAGGATCGCCTGTGCATCATTTGGATGCCCAGGGATGATCCAGGGGCTACCCTGGGATATAGGGCTGGTCTAGACATGCCCTAGATGTGACATTAATTGTGTGAATGCAAAGAATGGGTAAAATCCAACATAAATCCTATTTAGGATTGACCCATTAAAGTGAAAGGGCTTTAATTTAGTCATGGCTCTACTCTAAGTAGGACTTAAATTGTATTACATAGCAACCATATAGAGAGGGGTAGAGGGATCAGGACCATGGAGGTAGAGTTTAATGCTGCCATGGTCCTGATGAAAATCCCCATCCCACAACTGCCACTCCATGTGCCTCAAGCAGGAAGTCTCCACTGGCATCAATGGGGGCTTCCTTCCCTTCTTCATGCACACTAAGGCCACAGCTAGACCTAAGGTTTATCCTGGGATCATCCAGGGTTCACCCCTGCCTGAGCACTGGATCCCCTGTGTGTCACCTAGATGAACAGGTTTGACCCCTGGACGATCCAGGGATAAACCTTAGGTCTAGCTATGGCCTAAAACTTTGGGGAGATTTTCTTTGAAACCACAGCAGAAGGTAGGGATTACGCTTCCCCCAACCCCGCCCCAACAGCTGCTATTACTTCTGGGTGGGAAACCAACACGCATCTAAATTGCTTTCACACAATTAATGTCAAGTCTCATTTATTTATTTGTTTGTTTTATTGCATTTATATCCTGCCTTTTTTCCTCCAAGGAACCCAAGGCAGCGTACACAGTCTTCCTCCTCTCCACTTAATCCTCACAATGACAATCCTGTGACTGGCCCAAAGTCACCCAATGAGCTCCCATGGCTGAGTGGGGACTAGAACCCGGATCTCCTGACTCCTAGTCTGACATTCTAGCTGCTACACCACACTGCCTCTTCTTGGTCACTAGATGTGCATGGCATATGGCATTCATAGCTGATACCAGGACACCAGTTCAGAGAGGAAATATCTCAAGAGAGTTTCACAATTTTATTTCACAACTGGAAAATACCCCTTCTGGTTGGCAGAACTGTGAAAGGAGGGGAGAGCCACAGTTGTGTATAAGTTAGATTTGTTTATATTTGGCAGCTTGTTTGCTTATTTATACATTTATTTATAAGTATAAGTCAAGTGTCAGTCAGGGAATAGAACTGTAGATTTTCTAAAGATCCCCGAAGATAATCTAGTTCAATCCAGTCTTGTAACTGAAGCGGGATTTGTTGGGCCTAAACCCAAATCTTTATCCAAGCTCTTCATAAAATGATCCAAGAAAAGTAATTCTCCATCTTCCCTGAGCACCTTGCTCTGTTTGGCTAACTCCTCATTTGGTTAAGATGTTTGATCTTGATCTAAAATTACTTCTCTGTAGTTCAAATCCCTTTCATGTGTCTGCCTTGTAGTAGAGAGAAATTTATCTCCTTTGTGGAAATCTTTTAAGTATTTTAATGCTTTGAATCCAACACCCATCTTTAAAAAAACAACAACCTGATAGCGTAAATAAGGGGAAGCCCAGCTAGAGGGGGAGAAACACCCGCTTCCCACAAATTCTTTCCCCACTCCTAATTTCAGATTGGAATTTTACAGGGATTTATAACAACATATTGAAAAAAGTCTGTATACAGCTCATAAGTGGAAAGTGCTAACAGCCCTAACAAGTCGTGATGGAATATATATTAAAAAATACTATTACCAGTACCTGGAAAGTGTAGGTGATTATCAGCAGAAATCAAATGGTATCTGGGCTTGCCTGGCTCCCTAATTCTGAGTGAGCTGAAAGGGCTCTAAGAAGCTGAAGAGGGGAGGATGCCCAGGGTGCTGCTTTAGCCTCAATCCTCTAAAACAGCTGTGTTTTGCCTTCGAGAAGGCTGTCATGTCTAACCCTACTGTCCCTGTTTTGGCAGAAGGTGTTTCAGGTAGTCAATCACAATCAGATTCAGACCTAGAGGAGGAGGCGCCAGACACCAGCCAGCCTGGACCAGTGGGGGAGGAAGCTCTCACGGGCTATTCCCCAGCTGGGAGTCAGCCCTCTCCAGAGCTTATCTCCTCAAGGCCAAATCCTACACACTCGGTGGGAAGTGAGGTTTCTTCACGAGGAGAGCACCCCGACAAGCTAGCTGATGCTAGAGTCCGCCGGAAGCTCAAATGCATGAAGCGGAAGGAAGGTGTGAGAAAGTCGGTTCGATTATGCCAGAACCTGCCTCCGCACCAAGCTCTCTGAAGTTATGGGCGTTCGGGAAGTGGCTTCTTATTCTTCTTGAGCGAACAATTTTCTTGCTTTGTTTGCATAGTTTTGCCTAGGGGGACATTTCCAAGAGATTAGACTCTCTTCAGGTAGAAGAGACGTTTGTTGCTTAATCAAAGCTTTGTGGATGACTTAGCAAGCCTCGTCATTTGCCTCCCATCAAAAGCAGGAGTGTTCTGAGAAACAGGACAAAGACAGCTGCAAGCCTGGCCCATGTGGCTCCTTCTCACTCCTTCTCTGAAACCGGAGGAGAACAACAACAAAGGTGACAGCGCCCGGCTACATCAAGGCTGACTGTTAACCCTTGCCATGTCTTGCCGAGGCTGCCTTGTCTGGGTGAGCCTTCCTGGTAAAGCCGGCTCTGCCAGAAACTGGGGTGGCAAGCTCCTTGTTGGGGGAGCGCTTGCCCCCCCTGCCCCACCACTGGCGCCACCACTGTAGGCTGAGGTAAGTTAGGGGTTAGGCTGAGAGTCAGTAACCAGCCAAAAGTCACCTAGAAAGCTTCATGGTTGGGTGGGGATTAGAACCCAGGTCTGTGCAGTCCCAGTTCAACACTCTAACCACTGCAACACACTGTCTCCCTTGGTCCAGTCCTGCTGCCTTCCATAATTGTCATGGGCTAAGTGAAAACAAGCATATATAATTTATGATTGTTTCATATTTATTTGTTTAAGACATTCCTTATTCAATATTTCATTATCAAATAACCCTAAAGCAGAATACAAGCTCTAAAACACATTAAAATACAGGGTTGTGGTGAGAATGGAAGGAGAAGAGGACTATGAAAGCCTCTCTGGGTTCCTTGAAGAGGAACAAAGGGAGGATAGAAACGTAATAATAAATAAATACATAAATAAGACATTTTGCTGCCTGAGGCAGAGCAGAAAGCACTCCCCGCCCCCAAATGGTACCCTAGGCAAGAACTGTTGTTTTGGCAAGTGAGGCAGGAAATTTCACAAGAGCCTCTCCCTGGCAGGTGGTGGGGATGATGATAAACAATAATTTGTGCTTTCACGACAAGCAAAATCTGTTGCCTGAGGCAACTGCCTCACTCTGCCTAATAGTAGGGCCTCCCACCAAGACATTTTTACAATATATATATATATATTGTTTTGGAGTTTTAATGGTACATTTCCTTCGGCACTTTTTTGTGGAAGGGCTATGGTAGGGTGACCATATGGAAAGGAGGACAGGGCTCCTGTGTCTTTAACAGTTGTATAAAAAAGGGAATTTCAGCAGGTGTCATTTGTATATATCCAGCACTTGGTGAAATTCCCTCTTCATCACAACAGTTAAAGCTGCAGGAGCCCTGCCCTGTTTTGAGTGACCCGATACAAAAGAGGGTAGGGCTCCTGCAGCTTTAACTGTTGTGATGAAGAGGGAATTTCACCAAGGGCTGCATGCATACAAACGACACCTGCTGAAATTCCCTTTTCTAAACAACTGTAAAGATACAGGAGCCCAGTCCTCTTTTTCATACGGTCACCCTAGGCTATGGCCATTTGTGATATCCCATTATTTAAATGGGATAATGGACTTTATTGAGAAGAAATGGTTTCGGGCCAGATGATCTTTCATTTAATTGTTATGCAATTCATTTTTAAAAAAAGAAAACCAACACCTGCCAGTCTGTTCAATGTGATGTAGTAGACTGTGTGTTGATGTTGGGTTGGGCATAGCGACAGTTTTTTTTCCCCTTTTGTAACAGTTTGTAACAGTTTTCGGCCACCACGTCAAGTGATGGTGGTGGTGGGAGGGCTCATTTCAGTGGACCCCATCCCCCCTCACACACACTAAAGTCTCCCTCAGAAAAAAGACACAACATGACATAGCATCATTCTGAGGGGGTGTTTTGGAAGGGGAAATGGCAGATACCAAGAAGAGCTACACCATCACCTGTACACACACACACACACATACACACACACACAACAGTTAAAAGGAAAAGGTGCAGCTGATACTTTGGAAGCCCCCCGCCACACACAAAATTGCTTGTAATTTCCCTTTTATAATAATAATAATAATAATAATAATAATAATAATAATAATAATGATTTCTTACCTGCCTCTCCATTTGGATCAAGGCGAGGAACAACAATAAGTATAAAATACACAAAACTGAATTAAAAACATAGTATTAGGGTGACCATATGAAAAGGAGGACAGGGCTCCTGCATCTTTAACAGTTGCATAGAAAAGGGAATTTCAGCAGGTGTCGTTTGTATATATGGAGAACCTGGTGAAATTCCCTCTTCATCACAACTGTTAAAGCTGAAGGAGCTATACTAGAGTGACCAGATTTCAAAGAGGGCCAGGCACCTGCAGCTTTAACTGTGGTGATGAAGAGGGAATTTCACCAAGTGCTGCATGCATAAAAATGACACCTGCTGAAATTCCCTTTTCAATACAACTGTTAAAGATACAGGAGCCCTGTTCTCCTTTTCATATGGTCACCCTACATAGTATACATCCTAAAAACATCCTAAAATTAACCCCTGGTTTTGTGCTTCTTCAAATCCTCCGTAGCATTATGACTGAACATTCCCAGCTGAGAACTTTCCACTCAGCCTTACTTTCCGTTTCCTATTTTCTCTCCTCTGAGGTAATTCTTTCTTATTCCTGTGGCGGCAGTCGAGGGAGGCACTGGTCTCTTCATTTGGAATCACCTGGAGCTGAGTGGTGGGCAGCTCTTACCAGGCGAATATTCTGTTTACAGGGATTTCTTTTTAGCTGAAAATGGTGAAGGGGGAAGAGGTTATGACATGGAGACAAGCAGATTTGATAAGCAGACCTAGTCTACAGGAATCCAGTGTTGCGGTGACATTTCCCAATTGCATTTCCTAAATGTAAGGGAAGTTTAATATTATGTTTTGCTAATGCCCACCCCCCTACACACACACACACACACAAGATGAAGTTGGCTGAGGTTATTCACTCTCATACCAGTACCACTTCGCTGTTCACCTGGAGATAAGACATGTAGGCTTGATAAATACGTACTATCTCCAGTATTCGAAGCAATAAGCCTTTGTGCATCAGTTGCTGGGGAACATGGGTGGGAGGGTGCTGTTGCACCATGTCCTGCTTGTTCATCCCGGGCCGACAGCTGGTTGGCCACTGTGTGAACAGAGTGCTGGACTAGATGGACCCTTGGTCTGATCCAGCATCAGGGCACTTCTGATGTCCTTTCTGCACTTATTGCTTCCACCCAACCCTTAAATTCATGGATCCACCGTAGGGGAGTCTCTTGTGTTTCAGCCAACCTTCATATTTTGTTCCCTGCCAAACTTTACAGAACACAAGTTGACAAGCTGTGCTTACACAGAAGGTAGATAAGAATAAATTCAATTTAATCATTGGCTTTGTAGCAGATGGTGGGTTAATCCAGTTTACAAAATGTAATCTGAAACACACACACACACACACACACACACACCATGTACAGTTTTCCAGTTCCTTTAAATATATTACTCAAAATGTAAGATAAATAATCAGTTCTCTAGACACGGCAGGGGATTACAGCAGCCACAGTCGTGGCTGCTGTATGTTAAGGGCCGTCAGTAATCTGAGCATTCTACCATTATAATTTTTTAGCGGGGGGGGAAGGGGAATTTAGGGTCCTAAAATGAAAAATATTTCAGGAATCTTTCTGAAACGCGGGTACTGCCAGAAAGAAATGCTGGCTTTACATTCCCTGCGCGTTTCAGGGAGATTCCTGAAATATTGAGGTCTGGGTGGGAGTTTAAAGGAGAAAAAGGGAGAGAAACTCTGTCCGTCACAATCTGCTTTGTTTTGCTCGGGGGGTGGCGACTTTTTTTTTGCGCAGCTGTAGCGCAAAAGGGGAAGCCTCCCGGAGCAATCTATAACGAGGATTAAATTCCCCTATCCATCCGATTGATGGAATGGCCTTTCTTTTTTTAAAAGACCGTTCCATCAATTTTTAATTAATTTTTTAAAATCCCATGTTTCTCAATGGGGAATCTGATAAGCTCACGCATGCGCGTGAGCTTCAGAATCCCCAGAGAGAGACGGAGAGCAGGGAGAGCGCGACGGGCCAGGTAAGTGGGGTTAGGGGAGCTTGCCTGGAGCCGCTGCTGCATTCGTGCAGCGGCGGGCCCAGGCGTAGCGGGGGGGGGGGGGAAATCGGGGGGGGGAGAAGTCGCCCCCCACCCCCCGGTTTCACCTTGTCCGTCGGCTGCAGCCCGGGGTTTCAATTGAGCGCCCGGCTGCACCCGAAAGCAAGCCGGGCGCTCACTTGAAACCCCGGGCTGCAGTCGACTTGGGCGGAGGGGGGGGAGGAGAGGGGCCCCCGCGTCGCTGGGGTGGGGGTGCGGGGGGACCTTCCCTAGCCTCGCCGCAGCTCGAACTGCGGCGGCGAGGGCAGGGAAGAGCCGCGCCGCTGGTGTGTGTGTGTGTGTGTGTGTGAGAGAGAGAGAGAGAGAGAGAGATTGATTCCCTGGTCTCCGCTGCTGCCAACCGCGGCAGCGGCCGGAGGCTAGGGAGTCAATCTCTCTCTCTCTCTCTCTCTCACACACACACACACCAGCGGCGCGGCTTGGGCGGGGGAGAGGGGGAAGAAGAGGAAGGACTTCCCTTACCTTCCTCTTGCTGCTCTGGTGGGGAAATGGGCTTCCCCGACGGAAACGGAAGTGACGGCACTTCTGTTTCCGGCAGGGAAGCCCATTTCCCCACCAGAGCAGCAAGAGGAAGGTAAGGGAAGTCCTTCCTCTCCCACGGCGCGCGCGCGCGCGCGCGCGCGTGTGTGTGTGTGTGGGGGGTGTGTGTGTGGGGGAGTGTTGGGGGTGTTGTGTGTGTGTGTGTGGGTGGGTGTGTGGGGTGTGTGTGGGGGGTGGAGTGTGTGTGTGGGGTGTGTGTGGGGTGTGTGGGGGGGTGGGGAGGTGTGTGGGGGTGTGTGTGTGGGTGGAGGTGTGTGTGGGGTGGGGTGGGGTGTGGGGGGGTGGATGTGTGGGTGTGTGTGGGGGATGTGGGGGGGTGGTGTGTGTGGTGTGTGTGGGTGGAGGTGTGTGTGTGGGTGGGTGGTGCGTGTGTGTGTGGAGTGTGTGTGTGGGTGTGGGGTGTGTGGGGGTGGTGTGTGTGGGTGGGGTGTGGGGGTGGGGTGTGGGGGTGGGTGTGGGTGGGGTGGGTGTGGGTGTGTGGGGTGTGGGTGTGTGTGTGGGGTGGGGTGGGTGGTGGGGGGGGTGGATGTGTGGGTGTGGGTGGGGGATGTGGGGGGGTGGGGTGTGTGGTGTGTGTGGGTGGAGGTGTGTGGGTGGGTGGGTGAGGTGTGTGTGTGTGTGGAGTGTGTGTGTGGGTGGGGGGTGTGGGTGGGTGGTGTGTGTGGGGTGTGTGTGTGGGTGGGGTGTGTGTGTGTGGGTGGGGGTGGGGGTGGGGTGTGGGTGTGGGGTGTGTGGGTGTGTGGGGTGTGGGTGTGTGGGATGTGGGTGTGTGTGTGTGTGTGGGGTGTGTGTGGGGTGGGGTGGGGTGTGGGGGGGTGGATGTGTGGGTGTGGGTGGGGGATGTGGGGGGTGTGTGTGTGGGGTGTGTGGGTGGAGGTGTGTGTGTGGGTGTGTGGGGTGTGGGTGTGTGTGGAGTGTGTGTGTGGGTGGGGGGTGTGGAGAACCTGGTGAAATCCCCTCTTCGTCACAACAGTTAAAGCTGCAGGAACCCTGCCATCTTGACCAGATACAAAAGAGGCAAGGCTCCTGCGACTTTAAATGTTGTGTTGAAGAGAGAATTTCACCAGGTGCTACATGCATACAAATGACACCTGCTGAAATTCCCTTTTCTATGCAACTATTAAGCAAACAGGAGCCCTGTACTCTTTTGCATATGGCCTCCCTAGCCACATGAAAAGGAAGAAAGGGCTCCTGCATTTTTAACAGTTGCCTAGAAAAGGGGATTTCAGCAGGTGTCATTTGTATATATGGAGAACCTGGTGAAATTCCCTCTTCGTCACAACAGTTAAAGCTGCAGGAACCCTGCCATCTTGACCAGATACAAAAGAGGCAAGGCTCCTGTGACTTTAAACATTGTGATGAAGAGAGAATTTCACCAGGTGCTACATGCATACAAATGACACCTGCTGAAATTCCCTTTTCTAGGCAATGCACTCTGCCCATGTTCATAGAATCGTAGAATAGCAGAGTTGAAAAGGGGGCCTATGAGGGCATCTAGTCCATCCCACTTCTTAATGCAGGAATTTAGCTGGCAGTTAGGGAGAACTTCCTCCCTCCAGTTATCGTTGCATGTTTGGCTCACATCAGCCACAGGCAATGCACTCTGCCCATGTTCATAGAATCGTAGAATAGCAGAGTTGAAAAGGGGGCCTATGAGGGCATCTAGTCCATCCCACTTCTTAATGCAGGAATTTAGCTGGCAGTTAGGGAGAACTTCCTCCCTCCAGTTATCGTTGCATGTTTGGCTCACATCAGCCACAGGCAATGCACTCTGCCCATGTTCATAGAATCGTAGAATAGCAGAGTTGAAAAGGGGGCCTATGAGGGCATCTAGTCCATCCCACTTCTTAATGCAGGAATTTAGCTGGCAGTTAGGGAGAACTTCCTCCCTCCAGTTATCGTTGCATGTTTGGCTCACATCAGCCACAGGCAATGCACTCTGCCCATGTTCATAGAATCGTAGAATAGCAGAGTTGAAAAGGGGGCCTATGAGGGCATCTAGTCCATCCCACTTCTTAATGCAGGAATTTAGCTGGCAGTTAGGGAGAACTTCCTCCCTCCAGTTATCGTTGCATGTTTGGCTCACATCAGCCACAGGCAATGCACTCTGCCCATGTTCATAGAATCGTAGAATAGCAGAGTTGAAAAGGGGGCCTATGAGGGCATCTAGTCCATCCCACTTCTTAATGCAGGAATTTAGCTGGCAGTTAGGGAGAACTTCCTCCCTCCAGTTATCGTTGCATGTTTGGCTCACATCAGCCACAGGCAATGCACTCTGCCCATGTTCATAGAATCGTAGAATAGCAGAGTTGAAAAGGGGGCCTATGAGGGCATCTAGTCCATCCCACTTCTTAATGCAGGAATTTAGCTGGCAGTTAGGGAGAACTTCCTCCCTCCAGTTATCGTTGCATGTTTGGCTCACATCAGCCACAGGCAATGCACTCTGCCCATGTTCATAGAATCGTAGAATAGCAGAGTTGAAAAGGGGGCCTATGAGGGCATCTAGTCCATCCCACTTCTTAATGCAGGAATTTAGCTGGCAGTTAGGGAGAACTTCCTCCCTCCAGTTATCGTTGCATGTTTGGCTCACATCAGCCACAGGCAATGCACTCTGCCCATGTTCATAGAATCGTAGAATAGCAGAGTTGAAAAGGGGGCCTATGAGGGCATCTAGTCCATCCCACTTCTTAATGCAGGAATTTAGCTGGCAGTTAGGGAGAACTTCCTCCCTCCAGTTATCGTTGCATGTTTGGCTCACATCAGCCACAGGCAATGCACTCTGCTCATGTTCATAGAATCGTAGAATAGCAGAGTTGAAAAGGGGGCCTATGAGGGCATCTAGTCCAACCCCCTTCTTAATGCAGGAATTTAGCTGGCAGTTAGGGAGAACTTCCTCCCTCCAGTTATCGTTGCATGTTTGGCTCACATCAGCCACAGGCAATGCACTCTGCCCATGTTCATAGAATCGTAGAATAGCAGAGTTGAAAAGGGGGCCTATGAGGGCATCTAGTCCATCCCACTTCTTAATGCAGGAATTTAGCTGGCAGTTAGGGAGAACTTCCTCCCTCCAGTTATCGTTGCATGTTTGGCTCACATCAGCCACAGGCAATGCACTCTGCTCATGTTCATAGAATCATAGAATAGCAGAGTTGAAAAGGGGGCCTATGAGGGCATCTAGTCCAACCCCCTTCTTAATGCAGGAATTTAGCTGGCAGTTAGGGAGAACTTCCTCCCTCCAGTTATCGTTGCATGTTTGGCTCACATCAGCCACAGGCAATGCACTCTGCCCATGTTCATAGAATCGTAGAATAGCAGAGTTGAAAAGGGGGCCTATGAGGGCATCTAGTCCATCCCACTTCTTAATGCAGGAATTTAGCTGGCAGTTAGGGAGAACTTCCTCCCTCCAGTTATCGTTGCATGTTTGGCTCATATCAGCCACAGGCAATGCACTCTGCCCATGTTCATAGAATCGTAGAATAGCAGAGTTGAAAAGGGGGCCTATGAGGGCATCTAGTCCATCCCACTTCTTAATGCAGGAATTTAGCTGGCAGTTTGGTAGAACTTCCTCCCTCCAGTTATCGTTGCATGTTTGGCTCACATCAGCCACAGGCAATGCACTCTGCCCATGTTCATAGAATCGTAGAATAGCAGAGTTGAAAAGGGGGCCTATGAGGGCATCTAGTCCATCCCACTTCTTAATGCAGGAATTTAGCTGGCAGTTAGGGAGAACTTCCTCCCTCCAGTTATCGTTGCATGTTTGGCTCACATCAGCCACAGGCAATGCACTCTGCCCATGTTCATAGAATCGTAGAATAGCAGAGTTGAAAAGGGGGCCTATGAGGGCATCTAGTCCATCCCACTTCTTAATGCAGGAATTTAGCTGGCAGTTAGGGAGAACTTCCTCCCTCCAGTTATCGTTGCATGTTTGGCTCATATCAGCCACAGGCAATGCACTCTGCCCATGTTCATAGAATCGTAGAATAGCAGAGTTGAAAAGGGGGCCTATGAGGGCATCTAGTCCATCCCACTTCTTAATGCAGGAATTTAGCTGGCAGTTAGGGAGAACTTCCTCCCTCCAGTTATCGTTGCATGTTTGGCTCACATCAGCCACAGGCAATGCACTCTGCCCATGTTCATAGAATCGTAGAATAGCAGAGTTGAAAAGGGGGCCTATGAGGGCATCTAGTCCATCCCACTTCTTAATGCAGGAATTTAGCTGGCAGTTAGGGAGAACTTCCTCCCTCCAGTTATCGTTGCATGTTTGGCTCACATCAGCCACAGGCAATGCACTCTGCCCATGTTCATAGAATCGTAGAATAGCAGAGTTGAAAAGGGGGCCTATGAGGGCATCTAGTCCATCCCACTTCTTAATGCAGGAATTTAGCTGGCAGTTAGGGAGAACTTCCTCCCTCCAGTTATCGTTGCATGTTTGGCTCACATCAGCCACAGGCAATGCACTCTGCCCATGTTCATAGAATCGTAGAATAGCAGAGTTGAAAAGGGGGCCTATGAGGGCATCTAGTCCATCCCACTTCTTAATGCAGGAATTTAGCTGGCAGTTAGGGAGAACTTCCTCCCTCCAGTTATCGTTGCATGTTTGGCTCACATCAGCCACAGGCAATGCACTCTGCCCATGTTCATAGAATCGTAGAATAGCAGAGTTGAAAAGGGGGCCTATGAGGGCATCTAGTCCATCCCACTTCTTAATGCAGGAATTTAGCTGGCAGTTAGGGAGAACTTCCTCCCTCCAGTTATCGTTGCATGTTTGGCTCACATCAGCCACAGGCAATGCACTCTGCCCATGTTCATAGAATCGTAGAATAGCAGAGTTGAAAAGGGGGCCTATGAGGGCATCTAGTCCATCCCACTTCTTAATGCAGGAATTTAGCTGGCAGTTAGGGAGAACTTCCTCCCTCCAGTTATCGTTGCATGTTTGGCTCACATCAGCCACAGGCAATGCACTCTGCTCATGTTCATAGAATCGTAGAATAGCAGAGTTGAAAAGGGGGCCTATGAGGGCATCTAGTCCAACCCCCTTCTTAATGCAGGAATTTAGCTGGCAGTTAGGGAGAACTTCCTCCCTCCAGTTATCGTTGCATGTTTGGCTCACATCAGCCACAGGCAATGCACTCTGCCCATGTTCATAGAATCGTAGAATAGCAGAGTTGAAAAGGGGGCCTATGAGGGCATCTAGTCCATCCCACTTCTTAATGCAGGAATTTAGCTGGCAGTTAGGGAGAACTTCCTCCCTCCAGTTATCGTTGCATGTTTGGCTCACATCAGCCACAGGCAATGCACTCTGCTCATGTTCATAGAATCATAGAATAGCAGAGTTGAAAAGGGGGCCTATGAGGGCATCTAGTCCAACCCCCTTCTTAATGCAGGAATTTAGCTGGCAGTTAGGGAGAACTTCCTCCCTCCAGTTATCGTTGCATGTTTGGCTCACATCAGCCACAGGCAATGCACTCTGCCCATGTTCATAGAATCGTAGAATAGCAGAGTTGAAAAGGGGGCCTATGAGGGCATCTAGTCCATCCCACTTCTTAATGCAGGAATTTAGCTGGCAGTTAGGGAGAACTTCCTCCCTCCAGTTATCGTTGCATGTTTGGCTCATATCAGCCACAGGCAATGCACTCTGCCCATGTTCATAGAATCGTAGAATAGCAGAGTTGAAAAGGGGGCCTATGAGGGCATCTAGTCCATCCCACTTCTTAATGCAGGAATTTAGCTGGCAGTTAGGGAGAACTTCCTCCCTCCAGTTATCGTTGCATGTTTGGCTCACATCAGCCACAGGCAATGCACTCTGCCCATGTTCATAGAATCGTAGAATAGCAGAGTTGAAAAGGGGGCCTATGAGGGCATCTAGTCCATCCCACTTCTTAATGCAGGAATTTAGCTGGCAGTTAGGGAGAACTTCCTCCCTCCAGTTATCGTTGCATGTTTGGCTCATATCAGCCACAGGCAATGCACTCTGCCCATGTTCATAGAATCGTAGAATAGCAGAGTTGAAAAGGGGGCCTATGAGGGCATCTAGTCCATCCCACTTCTTAATGCAGGAATTTAGCTGGCAGTTAGGGAGAACTTCCTCCCTCCAGTTATCGTTGCATGTTTGGCTCACATCAGCCACAGGCAATGCACTCTGCCCATGTTCATAGAATCGTAGAATAGCAGAGTTGAAAAGGGGGCCTATGAGGGCATCTAGTCCATCCCACTTCTTAATGCAGGAATTTAGCTGGCAGTTAGGGAGAACTTCCTCCCTCCAGTTATCGTTGCATGTTTGGCTCACATCAGCCACAGGCAATGCACTCTGCCCATGTTCATAGAATCGTAGAATAGCAGAGTTGAAAAGGGGGCCTATGAGGGCATCTAGTCCATCCCACTTCTTAATGCAGGAATTTAGCTGGCAGTTAGGGAGAACTTCCTCCCTCCAGTTATCGTTGCATGTTTGGCTCACATCAGCCACAGGCAATGCACTCTGCCCATGTTCATAGAATCGTAGAATAGCAGAGTTGAAAAGGGGGCCTATGAGGGCATCTAGTCCATCCCACTTCTTAATGCAGGAATTTAGCTGGCAGTTAGGGAGAACTTCCTCCCTCCAGTTATCGTTGCATGTTTGGCTCACATCAGCCACAGGCAATGCACTCTGCCCATGTTCATAGAATCGTAGAATAGCAGAGTTGAAAAGGGGGCCTATGAGGGCATCTAGTCCATCCCACTTCTTAATGCAGGAATTTAGCTGGCAGTTAGGGAGAACTTCCTCCCTCCAGTTATCGTTGCATGTTTGGCTCACATCAGCCACAGGCAATGCACTCTGCCCATGTTCATAGAATCGTAGAATAGCAGAGTTGAAAAGGGGGCCTATGAGGGCATCTAGTCCATCCCACTTCTTAATGCAGGAATTTAGCTGGCAGTTAGGGAGAACTTCCTCCCTCCAGTTATCGTTGCATGTTTGGCTCACATCAGCCACAGGCAATGCACTCTGCTCATGTTCATAGAATCGTAGAATAGCAGAGTTGAAAAGGGGGCCTATGAGGGCATCTAGTCCAACCCCCTTCTTAATGCAGGAATTTAGCTGGCAGTTAGGGAGAACTTCCTCCCTCCAGTTATCGTTGCATGTTTGGCTCACATCAGCCACAGGCAATGCACTCTGCCCATGTTCATAGAATCGTAGAATAGCAGAGTTGAAAAGGGGGCCTATGAGGGCATCTAGTCCATCCCACTTCTTAATGCAGGAATTTAGCTGGCAGTTAGGGAGAACTTCCTCCCTCCAGTTATCGTTGCATGTTTGGCTCACATCAGCCACAGGCAATGCACTCTGCTCATGTTCATAGAATCATAGAATAGCAGAGTTGAAAAGGGGGCCTATGAGGGCATCTAGTCCAACCCCCTTCTTAATGCAGGAATTTAGCTGGCAGTTAGGGAGAACTTCCTCCCTCCAGTTATCGTTGCATGTTTGGCTCACATCAGCCACAGGCAATGCACTCTGCCCATGTTCATAGAATCGTAGAATAGCAGAGTTGAAAAGGGGGCCTATGAGGGCATCTAGTCCATCCCACTTCTTAATGCAGGAATTTAGCTGGCAGTTAGGGAGAACTTCCTCCCTCCAGTTATCGTTGCATGTTTGGCTCATATCAGCCACAGGCAATGCACTCTGCCCATGTTCATAGAATCGTAGAATAGCAGAGTTGAAAAGGGGGCCTATGAGGGCATCTAGTCCATCCCACTTCTTAATGCAGGAATTTAGCTGGCAGTTAGGGAGAACTTCCTCCCTCCAGTTATCGTTGCATGTTTGGCTCACATCAGCCACAGGCAATGCACTCTGCCCATGTTCATAGAATCGTAGAATAGCAGAGTTGAAAAGGGGGCCTATGAGGGCATCTAGTCCATCCCACTTCTTAATGCAGGAATTTAGCTGGCAGTTAGGGAGAACTTCCTCCCTCCAGTTATCGTTGCATGTTTGGCTCACATCAGCCACAGGCAATGCACTCTGCCCATGTTCATAGAATCGTAGAATAGCAGAGTTGAAAAGGGGGCCTATGAGGGCATCTAGTCCATCCCACTTCTTAATGCAGGAATTTAGCTGGCAGTTAGGGAGAACTTCCTCCCTCCAGTTATCGTTGCATGTTTGGCTCACATCAGCCACAGGCAATGCACTCTGCCCATGTTCATAGAATCGTAGAATAGCAGAGTTGAAAAGGGGGCCTATGAGGGCATCTAGTCCATCCCACTTCTTAATGCAGGAATTTAGCTGGCAGTTAGGGAGAACTTCCTCCCTCCAGTTATCGTTGCATGTTTGGCTCACATCAGCCACAGGCAATGCACTCTGCCCATGTTCATAGAATCGTAGAATAGCAGAGTTGAAAAGGGGGCCTATGAGGGCATCTAGTCCATCCCACTTCTTAATGCAGGAATTTAGCTGGCAGTTAGGGAGAACTTCCTCCCTCCAGTTATCGTTGCATGTTTGGCTCACATCAGCCACAGGCAATGCACTCTGCCCATGTTCATAGAATCGTAGAATAGCAGAGTTGAAAAGGGGGCCTATGAGGGCATCTAGTCCATCCCACTTCTTAATGCAGGAATTTAGCTGGCAGTTAGGGAGAACTTCCTCCCTCCAGTTATCGTTGCATGTTTGGCTCACATCAGCCACAGGCAATGCACTCTGCCCATGTTCATAGAATCGTAGAATAGCAGAGTTGAAAAGGGGGCCTATGAGGGCATCTAGTCCATCCCACTTCTTAATGCAGGAATTTAGCTGGCAGTTAGGGAGAACTTCCTCCCTCCAGTTATCGTTGCATGTTTGGCTCACATCAGCCACAGGCAATGCACTCTGCCCATGTTCATAGAATCGTAGAATAGCAGAGTTGAAAAGGGGGCCTATGAGGGCATCTAGTCCATCCCACTTCTTAATGCAGGAATTTAGCTGGCAGTTAGGGAGAACTTCCTCCCTCCAGTTATCGTTGCATGTTTGGCTCACATCAGCCACAGGCAATGCACTCTGCTCATGTTCATAGAATCGTAGAATAGCAGAGTTGAAAAGGGGGCCTATGAGGGCATCTAGTCCAACCCCCTTCTTAATGCAGGAATTTAGCTGGCAGTTAGGGAGAACTTCCTCCCTCCAGTTATCGTTGCATGTTTGGCTCACATCAGCCACAGGCAATGCACTCTGCCCATGTTCATAGAATCGTAGAATAGCAGAGTTGAAAAGGGGGCCTATGAGGGCATCTAGTCCATCCCACTTCTTAATGCAGGAATTTAGCTGGCAGTTAGGGAGAACTTCCTCCCTCCAGTTATCGTTGCATGTTTGGCTCACATCAGCCACAGGCAATGCACTCTGCTCATGTTCATAGAATCATAGAATAGCAGAGTTGAAAAGGGGGCCTATGAGGGCATCTAGTCCAACCCCCTTCTTAATGCAGGAATTTAGCTGGCAGTTAGGGAGAACTTCCTCCCTCCAGTTATCGTTGCATGTTTGGCTCACATCAGCCACAGGCAATGCACTCTGCCCATGTTCATAGAATCGTAGAATAGCAGAGTTGAAAAGGGGGCCTATGAGGGCATCTAGTCCATCCCACTTCTTAATGCAGGAATTTAGCTGGCAGTTAGGGAGAACTTCCTCCCTCCAGTTATCGTTGCATGTTTGGCTCATATCAGCCACAGGCAATGCACTCTGCCCATGTTCATAGAATCGTAGAATAGCAGAGTTGAAAAGGGGGCCTATGAGGGCATCTAGTCCATCCCACTTCTTAATGCAGGAATTTAGCTGGCAGTTTGGTAGAACTTCCTCCCTCCAGTTATCGTTGCATGTTTGGCTCACATCAGCCACAGGCAATGCACTCTGCCCATGTTCATAGAATCGTAGAATAGCAGAGTTGAAAAGGGGGCCTATGAGGGCATCTAGTCCATCCCACTTCTTAATGCAGGAATTTAGCTGGCAGTTAGGGAGAACTTCCTCCCTCCAATTATCGTTGCATGTTTGGCTCACATCAGCCACAGGCAATGCACTCTGCCCATGTTCATAGAATCGTAGAATAGCAGAGTTGAAAAGGGGGCCTATGAGGGCATCTAGTCCATCCCACTTCTTAATGCAGGAATTTAGCTGGCAGTTAGGGAGAACTTCCTCCCTCCAGTTATCGTTGCATGTTTGGCTCATATCAGCCACAGGCAATGCACTCTGCCCATGTTCATAGAATCGTAGAATAGCAGAGTTGAAAAGGGGGCCTATGAGGGCATCTAGTCCATCCCACTTCTTAATGCAGGAATTTAGCTGGCAGTTAGGGAGAACTTCCTCCCTCCAGTTATCGTTGCATGTTTGGCTCACATCAGCCACAGGCAATGCACTCTGCCCATGTTCATAGAATCGTAGAATAGCAGAGTTGAAAAGGGGGCCTATGAGGGCATCTAGTCCATCCCACTTCTTAATGCAGGAATTTAGCTGGCAGTTAGGGAGAACTTCCTCCCTCCAGTTATCGTTGCATGTTTGGCTCACATCAGCCACAGGCAATGCACTCTGCCCATGTTCATAGAATCGTAGAATAGCAGAGTTGAAAAGGGGGCCTATGAGGGCATCTAGTCCATCCCACTTCTTAATGCAGGAATTTAGCTGGCAGTTAGGGAGAACTTCCTCCCTCCAGTTATCGTTGCATGTTTGGCTCACATCAGCCACAGGCAATGCACTCTGCCCATGTTCATAGAATCGTAGAATAGCAGAGTTGAAAAGGGGGCCTATGAGGGCATCTAGTCCATCCCACTTCTTAATGCAGGAATTTAGCTGGCAGTTAGGGAGAACTTCCTCCCTCCAGTTATCGTTGCATGTTTGGCTCACATCAGCCACAGGCAATGCACTCTGCCCATGTTCATAGAATCGTAGAATAGCAGAGTTGAAAAGGGGGCCTATGAGGGCATCTAGTCCATCCCACTTCTTAATGCAGGAATTTAGCTGGCAGTTAGGGAGAACTTCCTCCCTCCAGTTATCGTTGCATGTTTGGCTCACATCAGCCACAGGCAATGCACTCTGCCCATGTTCATAGAATCGTAGAATAGCAGAGTTGAAAAGGGGGCCTATGAGGGCATCTAGTCCATCCCACTTCTTAATGCAGGAATTTAGCTGGCAGTTAGGGAGAACTTCCTCCCTCCAGTTATCGTTGCATGTTTGGCTCACATCAGCCACAGGCAATGCACTCTGCTCATGTTCATAGAATCGTAGAATAGCAGAGTTGAAAAGGGGGCCTATGAGGGCATCTAGTCCAACCCCCTTCTTAATGCAGGAATTTAGCTGGCAGTTAGGGAGAACTTCCTCCCTCCAGTTATCGTTGCATGTTTGGCTCACATCAGCCACAGGCAATGCACTCTGCCCATGTTCATAGAATCGTAGAATAGTAGAGTTGAAAAGGGGGCCTATGAGGGCATCTAGTCCAACCCCCTTCTTAATGCAGGAATTTAGCTGGCAGTTAGGGAGAACTTCCTCCCTCCAGTTATCGTTGCATGTTTGGCTCACATCAGCCACAGGCAATGCACTCTGCCCATGTTCATAGAATCGTAGAATAGCAGAGTTGAAAAGGGGGCCTATGAGGGCATCTAGTCCATCCCACTTCTTAATGCAGGAATTTAGCTGGCAGTTAGGGAGAACTTCCTCCCTCCAGTTATCGTTGCATGTTTGGCTCATATCAGCCACAGGCAATGCACTCTGCCCATGTTCATAGAATCGTAGAATAGCAGAGTTGAAAAGGGGGCCTATGAGGGCATCTAGTCCATCCCACTTCTTAATGCAGGAATTTAGCTGGCAGTTAGGGAGAACTTCCTCCCTCCAGTTATCGTTGCATGTTTGGCTCACATCAGCCACAGGCAATGCACTCTGCCCATGTTCATAGAATCGTAGAATAGCAGAGTTGAAAAGGGGGCCTATGAGGGCATCTAGTCCATCCCACTTCTTAATGCAGGAATTTAGCTGGCAGTTAGGGAGAACTTCCTCCCTCCAGTTATCGTTGCATGTTTGGCTCATATCAGCCACAGGCAATGCACTCTGCCCATGTTCATAGAATCGTAGAATAGCAGAGTTGAAAAGGGGGCCTATGAGGGCATCTAGTCCATCCCACTTCTTAATGCAGGAATTTAGCTGGCAGTTAGGGAGAACTTCCTCCCTCCAGTTATCGTTGCATGTTTGGCTCACATCAGCCACAGGCAATGCACTCTGCCCATGTTCATAGAATCGTAGAATAGCAGAGTTGAAAAGGGGGCCTATGAGGGCATCTAGTCCATCCCACTTCTTAATGCAGGAATTTAGCTGGCAGTTAGGGAGAACTTCCTCCCTCCAGTTATCGTTGCATGTTTGGCTCACATCAGCCACAGGCAATGCACTCTGCCCATGTTCATAGAATCGTAGAATAGCAGAGTTGAAAAGGGGGCCTATGAGGGCATCTAGTCCATCCCACTTCTTAATGCAGGAATTTAGCTGGCAGTTAGGGAGAACTTCCTCCCTCCAGTTATCGTTGCATGTTTGGCTCACATCAGCCACAGGCAATGCACTCTGCCCATGTTCATAGAATCGTAGAATAGCAGAGTTGAAAAGGGGGCCTATGAGGGCATCTAGTCCATCCCACTTCTTAATGCAGGAATTTAGCTGGCAGTTAGGGAGAACTTCCTCCCTCCAGTTATCGTTGCATGTTTGGCTCACATCAGCCACAGGCAATGCACTCTGCCCATGTTCATAGAATCGTAGAATAGCAGAGTTGAAAAGGGGGCCTATGAGGGCATCTAGTCCATCCCACTTCTTAATGCAGGAATTTAGCTGGCAGTTAGGGAGAACTTCCTCCCTCCAGTTATCGTTGCATGTTTGGCTCACATCAGCCACAGGCAATGCACTCTGCCCATGTTCATAGAATCGTAGAATAGCAGAGTTGAAAAGGGGGCCTATGAGGGCATCTAGTCCATCCCACTTCTTAATGCAGGAATTTAGCTGGCAGTTAGGGAGAACTTCCTCCCTCCAGTTATCGTTGCATGTTTGGCTCACATCAGCCACAGGCAATGCACTCTGCTCATGTTCATAGAATCGTAGAATAGCAGAGTTGAAAAGGGGGCCTATGAGGGCATCTAGTCCAACCCCCTTCTTAATGCAGGAATTTAGCTGGCAGTTAGGGAGAACTTCCTCCCTCCAGTTATCGTTGCATGTTTGGCTCACATCAGCCACAGGCAATGCACTCTGCCCATGTTCATAGAATCGTAGAATAGCAGAGTTGAAAAGGGGGCCTATGAGGGCATCTAGTCCATCCCACTTCTTAATGCAGGAATCCACCTGGGATTCATCACAACATTTAAAGTCACAGGAGCCTTGCCTCTTTTGTGTCTGGTCAAGAGGGCAGGGCTCCTGCAGCTTTAAATGTTGTGATGACGAGAGAATTTCACCAGGAGGTGCATGCATACAAATGACACCTGCTGAAATTCCCTTTTCTATGCAACTGTAAAAGAGGCAGGAGCCTTGTACTCCTTTGCATATGGTCACAAGGTGGGGCTGGTGACTCCGATGTCAGTGGGTCTATGAATCCGTGGTATATGCATAGGATTGTAGGATTTTATGTCTAACCTTGCATAGGATTGTAGGATTTATGTACCCACAGATTCATAGCCCCACCGACATTGGAGTCACCAGCCCCCTGCCCCTGTGACCATATGAAAAGGAGCACAGGGCTCCTGTATCTTTAACAGTTGCATAGAAAAGGGAATTTCAGCAGAGGGGAACCTGGTGAAGTTCCCTCTTCATCACACCAGTTAAAGGTGCAGGAGAAAAATATATTTTTTACTTAATTAACATTAAAGAATGCACAATGGTTGTGCATTCTTTAATGTTAATTAAGTAAAAAATATAAATTTTTTACAGTTATATTTATAAATATAAATTTCAGCAGATATCATTTGTATATATGGAGAACCTGGTGAAATTTCCTCTTCATCACAACAGTGAAAGCTGCAGGAGCCTTGCCCTCTTTTAAATGGAGTCACTCTAGTACAGCTCCTGCAGATTTCACTGCTGTGATGAAGAGGGAATTTCACCAGGTGCTGCATGAATACAAGTGACACCTGCTGAAATTCCCTTTTCTATGCAACTGTAAAAGATACAGGAGCCCTGTACTCCTTTGCATATGGTCACAAGGTGGGGCTGGTGACTCCGATGTCAGTGGCTCTATGAATCCGTAGGTATATGCATAGAATTGTAGGATTTTATGTCTAACCTTGCATAGGATTGTAGGATTTATGTACCCATGGATTCACTGACATCGGAGTCACCAGCCCCCTGCCCGTGACCATATGAAAAGGAGCACAGGGCTCCTGTATCTTTAACAGTTGCATAGAAAAGAGAATTTCAGCAGTTGTCATTTGTATATATGGAGAACCTGGTGAAATCCCCTCTTCATCACAACAGTGCAAGCTGCAGAAGCCGTGACCTCTTTTGTATCTGATTACTCTAGTATAGCTCTTGCAGCGTGCACTGTTCTGATGAAAAGGGAATTTCACCAGGTGTCATTTGTATATATGGAGAACCTGGTGAAATCTCCTTTTCATCACAACAGTGAAAGCTGCAGGAGCTATACTAAAGTAACCGCATTTAAAAGAGGGAAGGGCTCATTATCCTTTACAAAAAGCCATGAAATTCAATGAACAAAAAACCTACGGTTTATAAAACAATGTTAAGGCCCTACACTTTTCCACCAAGCACCAAAAAGCGGGGAAATTGGGAGTTAAGGCTCGCCAGCCTTAACGCCACATCCTCCCTAAGGAGGCAGAAAGTACCAGTGAAATTCTCATTCTGCCAAAGCAGATAAACCATGAGGACAGGATGGAGAATAGGATATGCAGAGGTGACTGTGGGGTTGTGGAAAACTGATGACGAACAACTTAGAGCCACCTACTTCTTTTTTTGTTTAGAGCAGCCCTTCCCCAACCTGGTGCCCTCCAAAGATGTTGGACTGCGACGACGGAGCAGGTAAGAAACCCCACCCCCTCCTGCCTGGCTCTGCTGCCAGGTAAGCCCCAACCCACTTACGTGTTCCATCGTCACTGGGCCTGGACTTGAACTGAGCACCCTGGTCCATCCAGAACCTCAATTCAAGCCTGGGCCTGGGGACGATGGAGCAGGTAAGCAACCCCCTCCTGCCTTGCCCCTTACCTAGACCCACTGCCACTGCTGTGCAAACTGCAGCAACGGCTCCAGGCAAGCCCCCACCCCAGCCCACCCCACTTACCTGCTCCGTTGTCGCTGGGCGCCGGCTTGAATCGAGTGCCCTGGTCCACCCGGAAGCAAGTCTGCACCTGCAGCCTTGCTTCTGGGTGGACTCAGGGGCTCAATTCAAGCATGGGTCAGGCCATGACGGAGAAGGCAAGTTGTGGGGTGCGACAGTTTGTGCAGTGGCAGCTCCAGGTAAGGGGCCAGGCAGAAGGGGGGTTGGCTGGAGCTGCTGCACTTAGTGCAGCGGTGGCAGCAGGTCCAGGTAAGGGGCCAGGTGTGTGTGTGGGGTTCGTACCTGCTCCGTCGTCACCTGGCCCAGGCTTGAATTGAGCCCCTGGGTCCACCCAGAAGCAAGGCTGCAAGTGTGGCCTTGCTTCTGGGTGCACCAGGGCACTCTGTTCAAGGCCGGGCCCAACGACGACAGAGCAGGTAAGCAGGGTGAGGTGGGGGGGGGGGGCTTGCCTGGAGGCGCCGCCCTACGTTCCCCATCCTGCTGTCCCAGCATTCCTGACCATGGGACATACTGACTTGCAATGATCAATCGTTGCAGTCCAACACCTTTGGAGGGCACCAGGTTGGGGAAGGGCTGCTCTAAACAAAAAAAGAAGTAGGTGGCTCTAAGTTGTTCGTCATCAGTTTTCCACAACCCCACAGTCACCTCTGCATATCCTATTCTCCATCCTGTCCTCATGGTTTATCTGCTTTGGCAGAATGAGAATTTCACTGGTACTTTCTGCCTCCTTAGGGAGGATGTGGCGTTAAGGCTGGCGAGCCTTAACTCCCAATTTCCCCGCTTTTTGGTGCTTGGTGGAAAAGTGTAGGGCCTTAACATTGTTTTATAAACCGTAGGTTTTTTGTTCATTGAATATATATTAGAATGCAATTGTTTACTTCAGTTATCATGCCCTAGTTCCTTCTTTCCAATTGCATTACTCTGTCACATTAAGAGTCAAGCAACCCAATTCTGCTCTAAAGTGGCAGGTAGAATTTAGGAGGTGCTTATTTAGATACCTAAGTCTTCCATAATTTCAGTAGCGAAGATGTTTCTGAACATGAAGTGGACCTGAGGTGCTGCTTCTTCATCCTTAGCAGTTGGATCAGGTCCATCATCTCCTCTGAGGTTGACAGCTCATCTGAGAAGCTTTAGAACAGCCTTCTCCAACCTTTGTGTCTTTTCAGGACTGCAACTCCAGTCATGTCCTTCCACCTCAGGCAGATGGGAGAGTTTGCACTGGAACTGCATGGTGCGGTTGGTTGAAATCAGGCTTGTCTTTTCTGAAGCCGTCTTTTCTTAAGCCATCCCTGCAAACAAACCATGAGCTGTTAACCACCTACAAGCCACAAATTGAAGCCATGGCTTGCTGTTGTCCTATGAAGTCTGGTTTGTTTAAACCATTGTAGTTCCATGCAGAATAGCTTTATTTTGATCTTCAAATCCTGCTTCTCCAACCCATTTGGGATAATCTCAGTTCAGTAGAGTAGTTCTAAGGACCAAACTACACATGATGTTAAATGTGTCTTTGCATCTAACCTGCAGTAAATTAAAAGGCAATTTCCATCAAGCTGTGGTTTGTGATAATTAATGAAATCGGAGCAGATGGGGCATTGAATATTTTAACCCTCCCCTTCCCTTCGCCCAGTTTGAGGAGCATCCCTTTTCTGAGGCTAGTATTTGCATTGGGAAGGAACTCCCCATGGCAGGGTGGGGGGAATCCTATTCATTATTTCTAATGTTGCATTGAATGCCACGTGTATATAGCTTGACCTCAAATTATGATTGCTTTCCAAGAAGGCTCTAGTTCTGACCCATGTGTTGTCATGTCTTCCTCACCTTAACCATTCTGTTTTCCGATGCTCTTTGAATAGATAGCAGAAATCATAATATTCTTTTTAGAAGTTTAACAAGTGAAATGGGTGGGGTGTTCCTGTACTTCATACCAGCCATATCTTCTTCCATAATTTTCCATTCCATTCCTCCTTTCACCCCATTTATTCACCTCCCCTCCAACAGAAATTCAGTGTCCTGTGGCCACTTAGTATATTCCATCCTTCTTGGACTGGTTAGGAGGAGGACATTGCTTTGTTTGGTTTGCTTATTTTCCTGAAGATTATTTGTACTTCTGCAGACTTCCCCCACACACACACCCCAAGTATGCTTATACCTCTCCCTTTTTCTCAGTGGCCCCATTTTAGTTACAATTAAGTTGGCACTCACCAGCTGAGTTAGCAATTAGCAGGAGTGATATTAATATCAGAGAATAATATCATCATTTGTGTGCAATGGGGGGTGGGTGGAATGCTCGTTCTGCAACAAAAGGAAATTTGGACCAGGGAACAAGTTGTCTTCTAGGTCAGGTTGGCTTGGCAACTTCCATTCTTTAGTGGTCTTTCATGCACTAGCTTCAGCCAGCTGGAAATATTTCATCTTAAAGAGCAAGTCATTGTGTGTCAGTACTGGAACTAAATATGGGCATCATAATAATGGGTTTATTTCATTTCTCTGGCAGCATGTATCTCTGTTGCTTTTGCTCTTTCTAACATGCTTTGGTCTGAATGATATGGGCGAATTGTGGCTATGTATGAAAGGATCCTATCACAATGCATAGGGCTGGGCTTGAGAATCATTCTGGCCATGTAATTTTATGACAAGCAACCTTCGCCAAATTACAGTTCTTAAGTGCAGTTCTTAACTGCAATGGCCACTTCCTCTCTGACTGTCTACTGGGCTGAAGAGCTGTAATTCTTGGAAGATTGCTTCTATGAATTCTCCTTCCCCCACCCCCCCACCTACATCTTGCATTATTCAGACAGAATGACATGGAAATATTTGGAGAAGCAGCAGGCAACGTACCATGTGGAGCGAGGCTGGGTTTGAAAAATGGCTTTGTTGCATGTTAGTATATTTAGAGAAATCCGAAATGACTATCCACAGGAAAACTTTGAATTCAACTGTTTTCAGGGCTCTGCAATTTGCAAAAGGAAGCAAACACATCCTCAGACTAATCTGCAAGCATTTAAAAAGAGGAAACTGCTTGGTAAAGCAAACCTTCTTCTATTTAAATCATGACTAGGATTTGCAGCTCGAAATAGGATGATGCCTAATGCTTCCCCTAGTTCAGGAATAGGCAACTTGGGAACCCCAGGTGCTGAGGGGCCAAACCCCCTCCCATCATGGGCTGCAGTCCAGCCCCACCCCCAGACCACCAAAAAAGGGGTATAAAAAGAGGGTAAGCTCAACTGGTCCATTCTAAGTTTCTGTGGCAGATACAGAGGCTTAGAACAGACCCACTTAGCTTTGAAAGCAATGTAGCTTGTTTTAAAGATAAATTTGACTATTCTAAGCATCCATAGCAGTTTGCCACTGAATTTCGGCAGTAAAATATCTATCAGCTACCCACCGTGTCATGCTTCGTTGGTCCCTGGCCGACAGCTAGTTGGCCACTGTGTGAACAGACTAGAACAGCACTTCTCATGTTCTTACCTGTGTAGTGCGGTGAGGTTCCCCCCCCCCTTTCCCGGTCTCCTGTCTTTGTGTTTTGCCCTTGATCTGGGTCTGGCATCTCCCTCATTATCTGCTTTATTGCCCAATTTACAAAGATTTAAGAACGGATTTGTTCAGGGACTTAAATCTGCCATTAGGCAGTTCTGATGGGTATTTGATTAACTTCTTACTGGGGGGTACTTTGCACCAGGTTTCTGAAAAGATGGACCAATCTACCTTCAGAGCTGCAATTTTAAGGAGAGAAATTTGCAATAAGCTGATCTGTATTGATGAGTGAGCCATTACAGTTGGGTTTTATTATTTATTTATTTATTTTATTTATTTTTATTTTATTTATTACATTTTTATACCGCCCAATAGATGAAGCTCTCTGGGCGGTTCACAAAAATTAAAACCATGAGGACATAATAAAATAATCAACAATCTAAAAACCCAAATACAATATACAATATATTTAAGACATTTGTATCCCTCCTGTCCTATATCATTAAGATCTCAGGGTGGCGTACAGATAAAAGTATACAGTATAAAACAATAAACATACACAGCTAAAAACAAATTAAACCATGAACCAAGTTAAAACAATATATAATTTAAAAGCAGTAAAAACAATTAAAACAGTTATAAGAATGTGCCATCTTAGTGAATTCAACCATCAAAGGCTTTGTTAAAAAGCCATGTTTTCACTAGGCGCCGGAATAAAGTCAGCGTTGGCGCCAGTCGGGCCTCCAAGGGGAGGGCATTCCACAGTTTTGAACTGAATCGAAGCTCAGATTTTCTTTGAAATCCACCCTTCTCCAAAATGTGGACAAAAATGTGTATATTGGGAAAAAGAACATTAAAAATACAATGCATTAGGAAAAATTATTGCACAAAAAAAATGTATGTTTGGCAAAAAAAATATATGTATGTATTAGGAGTATGGTGCACCAAAAATCCTTATGAATTTTCATGCGAACTTCATAGAAAAAAATAATTCTCATAGTTTGGGATGAGCTGAATTTAAGACCAGAGGAATTCAAAGAGTTTGAGATCAATCTTAAGATTCCAAACTTAAGATTGGAAAAATTAGAAATAGAGAGCAAGTGAATTTTACAGACTTGCCCATCACTAATTGATGGATGAGAATTTCATTTGGTTCATTTTTTCCCCTCGTTTTTATAAGAACTTTTCAAAATTCACATTTTTTTTCATGAATAGGACAGGAAAAACAATTAAAACAGTTATAAGAATGTGCCATCTTAGTGAATTCAACCATTAAAGGCTTTGTTAAAAAGCCATGTTTTCACTTGGCGCCGGAATAAAGTCAGCATTACCGCCAGTCGGACCTCCAAGGGGAGGGCATTCCACAGTCAGAGTTCCACAACAGAGAAACATTATTTTAAACTGTTGTGTATTTTACTTTTGTTTTCATGTGTCCTGTTTGTTTGTAATGGCTTTTGCTACACAAAATAAATACAATTTGTTTGTTTGGGTCTGGAATATAGGGTTGAGTTAAAAATAACTTGTATGGGGAAATTGCAGGAGCAGAAACAGTGGTGGGTGATGGGAAAGTTAAAGACATTGGTGGTAGGACATTGAATGGGGGAGAAATTCATTCAGTTCACATTTTAATGGGGATTTATTTAACTTCACACTTTTGAACTTGCAATATGAATCGAAGCTCAGTTTTTCTTTGAAATCCACCCTTCTCCAAAATGTGGACAAAAATGTGTATATTGGGGAAAAGAACATTAAAAATACTATGCATTAGGAAAAATTATTGCAGAAAAAATGTGTATGTTTGGCAAAAAAATATATGTATGTATTAGGAGTATGGTGCACCAAAAATCCTTATGAACTTTCATGCGAACTTCACGGAAAAAAATAATTCTCATAGTTTGGGATGAGCTGAATTTAAAACCGGAGGAATTGAAAAAGTTTGAGATCAACCAAACTTAAGATTGGAAAAATTAGAAATAGAGAGCAAGTATTTTTTTAAATACTATTTTTATTGATTTTCAAGTAAGGACAAATGCAATAAACACACAGAGTAACCCTAACACTCAACCCATCACTAATTGATGGATGAGAATTTCATTTGCTCATTTTCCCCCTCGTTTTTATTAGAACTTGTCAAAATTCACATTTTTTTCATGAATAGGACAAGAAAAACTTGGTGTTTTTTTAAAAAAAATTCAATGTGTGAGTAGGAGAAGTGGGCTCTGAGTCCTTGGCGTTGAATCCCAATATATTGAACTATGTCCATGGTGCTGAATTAGTGTAGGGTCTGTAGTTTCACCTACAGATACAGTTTGATAACTTCCCATGCAGTGTCTTACTTCCAAAACCATTGTTCTTTGAATTGAAAGCCTTTCTGTTAATTACCGGGGGATGGGGAGATTCATCATCCAGTCCTGGCTGAACTCCAAAGGAAAAATGTGGAATCTAATTAAACATTTAGTTTTAAGGTGAAATTAGCATACTTAGAATTTCAGTGTAGTCCAAACACAGGCATGCAATAATTGACTTCTGTAAAAGCTGGCCTGCTCCCTTCTTTCTTCGCACAATAAATGTGGGCATAAATTAATTGCTGTTCTTCCTTCTCTCTCTCTCTCTTTCTCCATTTTTTTTTTTAAACAGCAGTACATTTGTTTGGCCTAACTTGGCAACTGCAGCCTGTTGAAGGGCAACTCTATGAAAATGGAGTCAGTAAGGGAACCAAAGGCACAGAATCCATCGACACAACTTATTCGCCAATCGGAGGAAAGGTTCCAGATAAAACCGAAAGGAAAGGTACCTCTTCTTCTATCTCTTATGTAGGGTAACCGTATGAAAAGGAGGACAGGGCTCCTGTATCTTTAACAGTTGCATAGAAAAGGGAATTTCAGCAGGTGTCATTTGTATATATGGAGAACCTGGTGAAATTCCCTCTTCATCACAACAGTTAAAGTGCAGGAGCTATACTAGAGTGACCAGATTTAAAAGAGGGCAGCTTTAACGGTTGTGATGAAGAGGAAATTTCACCAGGTTCTCCATATATACAAATGACACCTGCTGAAATTTCCTTTTCAATACAACTGTTAAAGATACAGGAGCCCTGTTCTCCTTTTCATATGGTCACCCTATCTTATGCACATGTTCCTTTGTGGGAGAGAAAAGGGTATCAGAAGGAAATGACCGTACCTATTATTATTTTTTTACCCCCATTTTGTTTAATTAAGCCGAAGTACTATGTGGAAGCATCATGCTTGCACAAATCACTCCCCAGGGAGTCCTCCCTTGCTCCTCCTTCTTTCATTTTTAGGTGACATGTGAAAACAAGTCTAATTTTGGATTACGTTTGGAATCCTATCCAGCTGTTCAACCTCTCTTGTAATTCCAATTGCGTGAAGGGACAAGGCAAAATGCCATCTGGTAATAGGGACTGTTATGATGAGTGCCTGCATTTCCAAATTTACCACCACAGCAGTGGTATGGTGTGTGTTTTATATTTTGAGTTGTGTTAGTGTGTGTGTGGGGGGGGGGTATTGTTATTTTCTCCACCGCCACCAAATTTTTTTTTTTTAAAATAGAAACTTTTTCAACTGTTTTGTGGACTTATTCAGAGGAGATAAGCAGGAATCGCTGAAATAAATACATTCTGATTACATCTGAAATAATTTGTCAGAGGTTGTATCCTGATGCTAATCACTCCATCGCACTGTTTCCCCAACTGCTTTCACCTTGAACCTTCTTGATTCATAAGGTGACCTCCATGGCCAGCTCCATGGTTACTCCCCTTTTTCTTAGTCAATGTATAATGACACAGCAATTTCTGATCTAAGCATGTATTAGCCTTCTAACCCTCCCGTGGTCTTAGGAGGCATTTGCAGGGCAGGAGGGGAGTGCCTAACCCCTTCCCCTTGCCTTCTGATTCTCCCCTTTAGTATTCTCCTCTAGGCTGGTTCTATTTTTCCCCCAGCCAGGTTCTAAGACAAGGAATGAGCCTAATTAAGGGGGAAATGACTGAGAGATGATGGGATGGATATTTTGCCTGTGGAAATTGGAGGCATGGCAGGGTTAAGCCCCTTCTTGTCTATGTTCACATCACCTTGGGAAATTTGAGGTTAAACCTGTGTTTGCTAAGATAATGTATGCTGCTGGCCTTGATCATAACTGCCATCTTTTTGAACTTGTTCCATTTCTACCTTTTAAAAACTAGATGTCAGGCACATACATTGAGCCTGTATGTTAGTGGTTTTTAAATGACCTCCAAACTTCCTGAAGGAATTTGACCTCTTCACTGTCCCCTTCAGTTTCCTTAATCCCTTTCATTTTGAGAAATTCCCCCTTTTGAAGTTAAATATAACTCTGCTAGACTTTCTGGGAAATTTTCCTCTCTTGTATATGTAGAATTTGATAGGTGCTTTGATCACTGTTTCAAATAAGTTTGACAATGCCTACATCTGGCACCATTGATCATTATGGGCCATTTTATATGTTCAGTGCGATAAAACAGAAATGTTTTTTTGAGGGGGGGATGAATTCAGATTGGTAATAGTAGGAAGGGATTTTGCATGATTAAATTGTTCGCTATCGTGGAGGAACTAAGCATGTAATATTGCAACAACAATCATATGTTGGAATACTGGGCAGAGTCAATTTCTTTAAGGTGGCAACATGAGAAGCTGATTCATACTGAGTTAAACCACTGGTCTATCACTGACAGCAACTCTCCAGAATTTCAGGCAGGATCGAATCTGGGACCATCTGTATGCAAACGGTCCCAGGTTCAATCACTGAGCTCCAGACTCTCCCCATTGAGCTGAAGTTCTGCCCCAAATGGGAACCATTTGTATCCTTGATATTTTGAAGCTTGATTAGTTGATATCTGGGCAAGAGGGAACTGAAGAGGGAAAGAGAGCTGCACATGGTTCTCATGTTCCTAATGATAACACTGGTACTGCAATGGACCCACATAAATGAGCACTGAACATCTGACTTTCTGTTGAAGACCTTCTTGAGATCAAAGGCTTCCATCTAAAATGCAGCAATCCAACATGATTGCATCCTCAAACCCATAAGCCACTAACATAATTAAAACAGCAGAGTGCTAATTTCATTACCAATGTTTGAAATAGGGTAACCTTCCAATATTCAAAATTGATACCATTAAAATGCAAGGTATTTTTTAAAAAAATCAAAGCATCAGAGACAAACCATCAGCCCATGTCATGCAATATTGCTGACTCTGGGCCTGTTCAGACAACACAGTGAGCCATACTTAGGCTGCTAACCCTTTTGCAGCAAATGGTTAGTGAATGTGCTTAAACCATGGCTATGTAGCCATCATGGTTAAGAATGGTTCGCACAACATGCAAAGTCTTGGTTCACATGACATGCTAAGCCATAATGTTAAGTTCAAAATGCTTAACCACCGTGGCTTAGCATGTCATCTGAACATGGTCAACAGTTGACTGGAAGCAGTTCTCCAGCATTTCAGGTATGAACATTTCCAGTCTTACCTGGAGATGCCCCCAGTATCCGAGGCAACAAGACTGTTACTGGGGAACATGGGTGGGAAGGTGCTGTTGCACCATGTCCTGCTTGTTCATCCCTGGCCGATGGCTGGCTGGCCACTGTGTGAACAGAGTGCTGGACTAGATGGACCCTTGGTCTGATCCAGCAGAACACTTCTTATGTTCTTATGCCAAGGACTGACCACATGAAAAGGAGGACAGGGCTCCTGTATCTTTAACAGTTGCATAGAAAAGGGAATTTCAGCAGGTGTCATTTGTATATATGGGGAACGTGGTGAAATTTCCTCTTCATCACAACAGTTAAAGCTGCAGGAGCTATACTAGAGTGACCAGATTTAAAAGAGTGCATCTTTAACAGTTGTGATGAAGAGGAAATTTCACCAGGTTCTCCATATATACAAATGACACCTGCTGAAATTTCCTTTTCAATACAACTGTTAAAGATCCAGGAGCCCTGTCCTCCTTTTCATAGGGTTACCCTAGGACTGAACATCTGACTGTAGGCCAAGCACATGCTCTACCGTTGAGCCAAGGTCATTTCCTGGCATGTCAGACCACTCTGCCTTGTGGCCTAGTATTTTAATAGGTTGCAATAAGTTTCTTTTCTTTCTTTTAATCCAGACATTCTATTGATGGTTGGTATTTACCAGAAAAGCATAATGAGATTGATTGTTTCAGGAGTCAGTGATAATCAGCACACGGGAGCTCCCCTGTGAAGATAATTGGTGCTTCACAGTTCAGATTTTCAATTTCTTGAAGCCATGAAAGATCCGTGATTAGGAGCCTGTCTTTGCTGTCAGTATGCTAGAGAACGACACACACAAAAAGCAGAATAATGCATTTGTAGCAGGAATACATCTTTAAATGTTTTTTCTTTAGAAAATGTTTTTTTTTTAAAAAAAATCATGGACAGAGATGCTCTGAAGTAAGGGGAGAATGTCAAGAGAATAATAAACGCTGCTGTTTCTGAAGGCTTTTCACTTGAGAGAAGAGGCATTTTCCAGTTATCAGTCATCCGCACTGCATGCTTATTCCTTGAGATACCAGACACAGGGACCAATCTTATGCAAGCTTCGAAAAGATACAGCTCATTGGTTTGAGTACATGTTTGTCATGCAGAAGGACCTCTGTATAATCTGCGTGTCTCCAGGCTGAGCTGGGAAGCATTTCTGTTTGAAAACATGGAAAGAGTGAAAAGAAGAGAGAAACGAATTCTCAGAATGCTGAACTTTTTATTGTAGGTTGTAAAGCCCGATGCGTTTCGGCCTGTACCTTTTCAAGGCCTCCTTCAGGGGGGTGTAAACATTTAAAATACATACTATAAAACATGGTAGGAACAACAAAATATATATTCTTATTGTAAAATTAAATTGACTTATTGCCACAGGGGCCTATGTACAGTACATATGTAAATTGTTTAAAGCATTCTTCAAATTTAAGAGGACAAAGTGCTCTGTATACGATATTTTGTTACATTCATACAAAATATTGCTTATCAAAAGAATATATATCGTATCTTACTTTTAAAAGATGTCTGCAAAGATCTTCTTGTCAACAAATTGTTGATAAGAATTGTTAATAGCGGCTGAAAAGATTGGAACAACATTAGTACAATACAATAGAAATCAAATACGTAAAATTAATTAAAAGAGCATATAAAACCAGTACAAAATAACAATCAGCACATCTTTAAAAATTCTTAAGGTTCAAATTCATCTGGGTAGGTCAGCCGGAAAAGGCTAGTCTTTAAAGTGGTCTTAAATTCAGAGAGAGAGAGAGTTAAGTTGATTAATTTCCTCTGGCAGGCCATTGCACAGTCCGGGGCCAGCAGAAAAAAAAGTCCTCTGGGGAACAGTTGTCAGCCTAGTTTTGGCTCAGTGAAGTAAGTTCTCCCCAAAGGACCTGAGTATGCAAGGTAGATTGTATGGGAGAAGGCGATCCCACAGGTAACCTGGACCCAAACCATGTAGGGTTGTAAAGGTAATGACCAACACTTTGTACTTTGCCCAGAAACTAATTGGCAGCCAGTGGAGTGATTTTAATGTTGGGGTAATATGGTCAACCCTAGATGTACCAGTGACCAACCTGTGATAGACCAATGCTCAGGCATTGTATAATCCAGTTTCCCGCACTCCTAAATTGACTCAGAAGTAAATCCACTGAGTTCAATGAAGCTTACACCCAAGTGCCAGGCAAGGTTGGGTTAAGTCCAGGGTTAAGTCCAGCCAGGCAAGGTCAAAACCGGGTCAAGTCAAAGCCAAGGCATGTCACTTAAACCAGAAATCAGGACCCCGGAAAGCTCACTGTAGGCTCTGTTCGCTGAGCTATGGAGTGAAGTTGCCTCAAGAAGGAGCTGAAGCCATCTGAGGCCTCATAAAGGCAGTCAATGCCTGTTCTTAAGCTCTGCATCCTTTAAGGAGCCAGCTGTGTTCCTTAAATGTTGTTTGTCGGATACTGAATCGCTGGCATTGGGCTTACCATCTAAAAAGAGACATCAGAAAAGCATAAAAGAGTGGGGATTGGAAAGGAAAGGAAAACAAGAAAATGAAGGGACCAGTTCTTCATGTTATAAGGTTCTCTTATAAGGATCAGTGGGAATGCAGCTCCTTGTTGTTTAGAGTGACCAAATGGAAAGGAGGACAGGGCTCCTGTAACTTTGGCAGTTGTATAGAAAAGGAAATTTCAGCAGGTCTCATTTGTATTCATGCAGCATCACAACAGTTGAAGCTGCAGGAGCCCTGCCCTCTTTTGCATCTGGTCAAGAAGGCAGGGCTCCTGCAGCTTTCACTGTTGTGATAAAGAGGGAATTTCACCAGGTGCTGCGTGCGTACAAATGGCACCTGCTGAAATCCCCTTTCCTATACAACTGTTAAAGATACAGGACCCTGGTCCGCCTTTCCATACAGTCACCCTAGTGTTGTTGGTCTTCCTATCATGAGCAAGGGAGACAAAAAGAAATGGCTAGTTTCTGAGCTGAGCCAAAGGAGTTGGCTTGCTTCCTATCTCTACCTCTTCTACAGCCTGATGGAATGGCTGCTGCATGACAGTTGGGGAAAGGCAAAACCTGATAAAGCTGTCTTCCCAGGAGAGCTGATGGCTCCCACTTTCCTTCGCCCACTCCTCTTCTGCAGCCTGCTGGGATTATCTTGGAGATTAAACCACTTTTGCATTATGTGAACCAGCCCATAGATAATATTTATGCATTTTACTGTACAATTATGGAGCATTAAGACTTACCGTAAGAAGGTGAATGATGGACAGTTCTGCCAAGGAAGTTACATTTCCATAACAACATCATGTCATGCCTGAATAATATCATCTGATACTACAATATGCATCTCCCAGACAAACAAGACTTTAAGCGTTCATAAAAAAGTAAGGCCGTTGAAATCTCATTTAAAGGCTATCAACACTGACCAACATCACTATAGCACATTGCTATGCCCTTGACCTTAGAGTTATTGTACTAAGACAACATAATTGACTCTACTTACTGTATGCCAATAACAGCAAAAAGATCTTTTATCATTTTGCTTGGCCTTACGGGTAATGGCTTGTAGAAAGTTTGTTTAAAGTCAATATCTGAAACGTCTTTGAAACTGCAGAGAGGTGCCTGCTCCTGGGTGCTTGTTTTTCTTTTTCCATCAGGACTGTAGAGAGGGTGGAGCAAGGGACTAGATCCGAAAGTGGCAGGCAGTGTATACACCGCCATTTTGTAGCTGATTCCTTCAACATCCCACAGCATTGCTGTTGTGAGGCAGGAATGATAAATTTAGATGGCAGGGGAGAGTATGGGCTACCTGGCCAGAAAAACAGCAGTGCCAGCAGTAGAGTAACCATATGAAAAGGAGGACCGGACTCCTGTATCTTTAACAGTTGCATAGAAAGGGGAATTTCAGCATGTGTCATTTGTATATATTACTTTATTTTATTTTTATTTATTTTATTTATTACATTTTTATACCGCCCAATAGCCGAAGCTCTCTGGGCGTTTCACAAAAATTAAAACCGTGAAAAGCAGTACAAAACAACCAACAGTCTACAAACACAAATACAAAAAACAATATAAAAAGCACAACCAGGATAAAACCACACAGCAGAAATTGATATAGATTAAAATATGGAATTAAAACAGCAAAGTTTAAATTGAAGTTAAATTAGGTGTTAAAATACTGAGAAAATAAAAAGGTCTTCAGCTGGTGACAGAAGGAGTACAGTGTAGGGGTGAGACGAACCTCTCTGGGGAGCTTGTTCCACAGCTCAGGTGCCACAGCAGAGAAAGCCCTCCTCCTAGTAGCCACCTGCCTCACTTCCTTTGGCAGGGACTCGCGGAGCATCTGATGAAATCCCCTTCTTCATCACAACAGTTAAACCTGCAGGAGCCCTGCCCTCTTGACCAGATACAAAAGAGGGCAGGGCTCCTCCAGCTTTAACTGCTGTGATTAAAGAGGGAATTCCACCAGGTGCTACATGCATACAAATGATACCTGCAGAAATTCCCTTTTCTATGCGACTGTTAAAGATAAAAGAGCCCGGTCCTCCTTTCCATAGGGCCACCCTAGCCAGCAGCCATTTGCTCATCAAGCTTGTCCCCTGCTCTGTGTGTCCACACTTACTCTGGACTTGTATCTGCCCCAGCAATGTCTGCAGGCTTAACACGAATTGAGGCCACCAGTGACAGAAAAAGAAACAACATGATAATCTCGGAGCAACTTAAAAAATCACAGTAAAACGTCACTGTGAAAAAGCAGTTTCACGGGCAAAAGCCTGATACGGCTGCAAGTGGGTGGCTGCATCATATAAACAACGCAGTGCCACTGAACCGCCATGATGGGGTTAATAGGCCTTATGGACACCCCCATGAGGTATTCATTTGCCCCATTTAATTTTTTTAAACAAGTCTTTAATTTGTAACATAACAGCTTCTGCTTTTTGGGCGGGGGGGGGGGGTTTGCTTTTTTCTTTTCTTTTTTAATGAGACCTAGTTTTTTAGAATAGGAAATTTCTAAGTAAAAACAGAGGCCATTAACACTTTCCTAGAAAGTAGTAATACTCGATTCTTCACTGATCAGAACTCCCCAGGTCTGCCCATTCAAAGTTTTCCTCTGGCTCAGGACAGCTTTTGGTGCAGGCGATAGAAAGATTACTATCACCTGCACCATCTTGTCGTGGTGGTGGGATCTCGTTTTAGCTATCATGACTCTGCGCATAGCAAGGGACGACTTAAAGAATTATGATCTCCTTCCTGAAATACTTGAACCTTTCCGAACACAAAAGGAGTTGTTCTTATTTGGTTTATGCAGTTTGACTTCTAACAATTCTTTGGCCTTAATACGAGCCATTTTGTCTTATTTCTGTTGATTATGAGGAAACGCCTCTACTGGCATGAACCTACCAATACACTACACTCATTGTCTAAGGTCCTCCTCCAGGTGCCTCCTTCAAGGATGGCTTGGAAGGCAGCAACAAGGGAGAGGGCCTTCTCAGTTGTGGCTCTCCAATTCTCAAATGAACTCACCAGTGAAGGCCGTCTGGCACCAACATTATTATTGTTTCTGCACCAGGTTATGACCTTCTTTTACTCCCAGGCTTTGGCAGTATATGATAGGTTTCTAATCAGGTCCATGGGATATTGTGTGTGTGTGTGTGTGTGTGTGTGTCCTGTCTGTTTATATGTTTGTAGCTATTATATATGCATAATATTGTATGTCTTTATAGTTTTTAATCTTTGTAAACCACCCACAGAGCTTTGGCTATTGGACAGTATAAATCTATAATAAATGAAATGAAACATGAAACAACTGATTTTCCATTCATTTCCTCCAAGCCCCATCTGGAAATGTGGTAGCCAAGCATAGTGGTTACAGCTAGGGGTGTGTTCTGCTCCATTACGGATTCTCAAATCCGAAGCAGAGTGGGCCGATCCGGACCTCCTAAGCCCGGTTCTGGAGCGGATCGGGGATGTCCGGATCGATCCGAAGCGGTTCGGAATGGTCCGAAGCAATTTGGACGGTTCCAAAGGTTTGGAGCCAGGTAACTGGGGAGGGGAGGTTACCTGGTTCCCCCATCCGCCGCCGTCCGTGCGATGATGACGGCGGAGCCAGGTAAGTGGGGAGGAGGGAGGGGGCTTACCTGGCTCTGCCGTCTGCGACGGCAGAGCCAAGTAAGGGGGAGGGGGCTTATTCAGCCCCCATTTTGTCCCCCCTTCCCCATTTACCTGCCTCGGAGGCAGGTACGTGGGGAAGGGGGCAAAATGGCTTCCAAATATTGATCTGGACCTCCGTATCTCGCTCCAGATCCGGTTCGGGGAGGGCGTGTGCACAGCCCTAGTTACAGCTATGTTTTGAGCCAGAGCTCAGAGGTCTTGAGCCCAATATAGGGGAGGATGAAAGACAGAAAAAGCACCATCACCCAAGAATCATGCATGAGTCCAGATGGAGGTCTAAATTATGACTCATGTCACATTGCGTTGGGCTTGTGTGTTGAGTAAATTGTATGTATCAGGCCAGGGAGAGAGAAAGTCAGGAGAGAAAGGGAAGAGTAAGCCCTGGTTCACATGCTGGAGGCATATTCCCGTGTGGAACTCCATTTTCCATGAACATGCAAGTTGAGTATTCCTCCACAATGACCCTGCTTATGCAGGGATCCAACTCATGTGATTTTCTCTCCAACGCAGTCAGGCGCTGTTGTGCAGTCTCTGACTTGTGCCCTCTTTGAGGTGTGTGATGGACCCAAGAGATGCCCATCAGACCCTCCACTACATTATGGACAGACAGACGGCTTTGAACCGGAGTGCCGTACTCCACCAACCTTGGAATCCATTTGCAATGCCAAGGCTCAAATCTGGGATGCAAGAGAAGGGCTAGGAGAACTTGCTCATATCCACTTGACCATATCAGAGATATACCTAACCATTGGTTAGTTGAGTGGTTGACTTTATTTCTCTGGAATCTACACACCTGAATTGTGGGCCTCATAATGGTTGCATTTCTGGAGTTACATTGCTGCTCTTTCCAGTCACTGTAAATATTCAAAACTATCATTTATGTAACTGCAACGGTTCCTTACAAATGTGTGTGGATTTATATTTTATCCAACAGCCTGGTTTTCTGTCAAGAAATTAATCTATATTGAATAATAGGCTGTTCTTCTCTGCCTTTTAAATGACAGCAAACTATTCTTTTTCTTTGTTTCTGGAGAAATAGTGTTTCAGAAAGGACAGGCAATAGACACGGGGGAAATTGAAATTGGAGATCAAGTGATGCAGACTATCCCACCAGGCCTCTTCTGGCGTTTCCAGATCATGATCCATCACCCGATGTACCTGAAATTTAATGTTTCACTTGCAAAGGATTCTCTGCTTGGGATTTATGGCAGACGCAATATACCTCCCACTCATACACAGGTATTTTAATTTTATTCTCTTGGATAAGTTAGCTATTTCATGGATGGATGATGCTTTCAGAGACAGTAATAGATGTCAATGTTTACTATTAAATTGGCTGTGCAATAGTAACCTTCCTTTTTTAACCTCCTCTGGACCAACAAGTTTCCTGCCTTCCTTCCTCGCCAATTTAGAGTTCTCAATAGTAGGACAACTCTTGGACAGAACCCCATAACAGTGGTCTTGATCTTGTTGTCTCCCTAATTACAATCCAACCAAAATAAAGACCCTATGCAAATATGCAAAATGTTTACCTTCTCCACTCAATATACAGAAATATATGTTGACACAAAAGTGAAACACACATTACAAACACATCAATATGAAAATATGCAATAGAAACTTATGTCTCAGATTCCAAAAAATATAACAACAGAGTACCCGTAAAATTTCGTTTTGACTGTACGGTCTTTATCAGGTCACTGTGTGAAGAATGGCATTGTCCTTTGGGTGGGACCTCTCTTTTTTTCCTTTTTATTTGGCTCTGTTTGGCATTGCTAGGTGGAGAACCTTCTATTCATTACCTGTTAAACAAAACATCTTCCGTTGTCTACACCTTTGTAAAGAAATGTACCCATTTTGTTACTACATACTCTCCTTAATTGCAAACACGACTATATACTGAATGCATCCAGTCCGTCCTTGGACTGCGAAAGGAGGAGTGGATTTTGAGACAACCTGTTCATGATTTAAAAAACAAACATGTATTTGATGTTTCATTGGTAAGAGATTTTGTTTGATATATAGTGTTGTTTGCAGTTAGGGGAATATATAATAACGCAATGCGTATACTTCTATACAAGGCTGTGGATTACTGAAGAGTTTTTGCTTATTACTGAAAGAATAGGAGGATCTCCTCTTGGCACCATCAATCAGAGTTTGTTTTTACCCCCAAGGACATTGAACTTCTTTATTCAGTGACTCGATAAAGACATGGTACAGTCAAAATGAAATTTTGCCAGGACTCTATTGTTCTGTTTTTGGAGTCTTAGAGATGAGTTTCAATGGTGTATTTCCAGCTCTGGATTGATGACCTTGTAATATGTATTTTCATTTTTGCAGCGACATGTGTTTTGATATCTTGAGGGGAGAAAGTCAATATTTTGTATATGTACATGGAGTCTTGGCTTTGGTTGGGTTGTTTTTGAGAAACATTGCTTTTTGGGGATTGGGTGTGTTCCTTAAATTGGCCTTCCCTGTGGTAGTCATTATTACATGCCAGTAGGGGACCCCAAAGGCATCCAGGTTCACACTAGGGCCTTTGCTAGACCAGGCTGTATCCCAGGGTGATACCTGGGATCGTCCCTGTGCGTCCACATGATGCACAGGGGATATCGGGCTCAGGCAGGAATCAACCCTGCCTGGCCCCGGGGTATTAGCCTATCCTGTGGCCCTGGTTTTTCCCACAGTCTCGGGACCGCAAGTGTGTGGCCTGTTCCGTGGCTTTTCCCAGCTCCGCGCAGGGTGGGGGGAGCAGGGAAAACAATTTTTCTTTTAAAATCACTCACATTCCGTTGTTCGTGCGCTCCTGCACAGTTGGCCCTTTAAATCTAAAAAAAATGGTGGACGCGACGGGTCTTTCCTTTAGCTTGTCTATATAGTCTAACATGTAGACTAGGGTGACAGCCTGCGATAGTTGCATCACGGGCTCTCCCCTCCTCTCCCCTGGATTTTAAGGTAGTGTCTAGCAAAGGCCCAAATCTCTTATCCATGTTCCTGCCTGACCCTAAGATCAGCTTCAGCGATCCTTCTCCAGGAGCCCCTACTAAAGGAAGTGAAGCGGGTGGTGACCAGGAGGAGGGCCTTCTCTGCTGGGGCACCCCAGTTGTGGAATGAGCTTCCCAGAGAGGTTCATCTGGTGCTTACATTGTACTTGTTTTGGCACCAGGTGAAGACCTTTCGATTCTCTCAGGCATTTTAATCCTTTAGCTCTGTTATTTTTTATTTTTTTAAAAAAATGTCCCTGTGTTTTAAATCCCTGCTTTGCTGCTAGGTTTTAGTGTGGTTTGACTTCTTATATCACCATTTTGAGCTTTTAGGTTTTATATTGTATTTCATTATGTATTTTGTGATTTTGATTGCTGTGAACCGCTAGGGGTGGGCAAACCCACCTGCGCTCACCTGCCACCACCTGCCTCTGCTCACCAGGCCACGCGAGCGTCTTCTTGGCCCGGGGAGTGATCAGCAGCCAGCCACCCACGCCCCAAAGTCATGCACTTGCCCTTCCTGCCCCAGTGGCAAATGGACCATTCGTGCCTTTACCCTTGTGTCAATGCGGCCTTGATGGCCACCATTGGCATGGGTGTGTGTGGAGGAAGTACACTATTTACAGTGGTTCCCAGACTCCTGGACCCAGTCAGGCGCTTGCAGAATCTCTATGAACCGCCCAGACAGCTCCGGCTTTTGTACAGTATAGTAATGCAATAAATAAATAAAGCAAATACGTACGAACACACAATCTCCTCTTTAGAGATGTAGCTCCACAAGTAAACACCTCCAAACCAACACTTCAATAATATGCTTTGACAGCTGATGAAGGTCTATTCCTATTCAGAAAAACAACATTGATTTGGCTTTGTTCCTTGTTGCACCACGGCAAGACCATTTACACTGTGTCGTGTTCATGCCTGTTCCCTCTGGCTGACACGAGACACTCACATCAGTGAGACTTCTTTTATTGAGGGAATCACATGGTAGACAAGCTTAATGGTTACAGAGTCTCCAAAACACACTTAAAGCTGAACGATGGTTAGAAAGCTTTAGGCTCCTTTTTCTGAAACAATCTTTAAGGCAAACACTTGGAGGGGTGTGTGTGAATAGGGTACGCCAATCTCAGCTTTGAGCTTCTCCAGATGCCGCATATGCTGTCACCTCAAAGGAACATGGCCAATCTCCTAAAACCAAGTCCCAGGAAAGGTTGTTCTGAGCTGTCGGAGCCAGGCAGAGAGATCCATCATGCCCTTGTCAGTCTCATCCTACCACTACTGAGCTGACCCTGTTACCACGACTTCAGGAAAGGTTAAATAGGGTGACCATATGACCGAATTTGCTCGGATTTGTCCGGGTTTTTGATGGCAAATCCGGGAGGGGGGGGGAATCCGAATTTTTTTTCAAAGAGCAGCTCTAATGGGAATTAACAAAAATGCTTATAACTCCGTCATTTTTTAAGATAAAGACATGAAACTTGGCCCGATGGTAGCTCTTAGGAAGGGCTATAGTCATACCAAATTTAAAACAGATCCGTTCATCCATTGATTTTTTAGGAATTTTTTAATAATTGAGGTTTTAAAATTATTATTTTTAAAATTGTCATTTTTAAAGATAAAGAGATGAAACTTTGTACCCTGATAGGATTTAGGTAGAGCTTTAGCCACACCAAATTTGAAACAGATCCGTTCATCCATTGATTTTTTAGGAATTTTTTTAAAAAATGAGGTTTTAAAATTATTATTTTTTAAACTGTCATTTTTAAAGATAAAGAGCTGAAAGTTGGCACCATGATAGCTTTTAGGTATTTTAGCCATACCAAATTTGAAACAGATCTGGGGCCAGTAGCAAATCCTGTTAACAACTACAGCAGCTTGCAATGAGTGAAGATACAGTCAGAAAAGATATTTGAGGGAAGGGGAGAATGTAACACACAGAGTATAGCAAAAGCTTCAAAGTACAGCAAAACCTACAAAAGTAGGAGTGAGTGAAATTAATTTCAGATACATTGAATCTCTCACTTGTTCTTTATTTCAGTGATTTTAACATTAAGATGTTATGTAGAATAGATTTGTCTTAAATGTGTGCTGTAAAATCAGACATGTGACCAAGGCTATGTTCGGGTGGGCACGCCCCCTTGGTACTGGACACGCCCCCTTGGGGGCAACCACATTGTCCTCCTTTTTGGTTTCCAAAATATGGTCAACCTAGGTTAAACCTCAGGACCAGGTGTCCAATCCTTCTGCTAAGGACTGGGAACTCCTTGCCACCTGAGTCTGGCCAAAAACAGAATCCACAGCATATGCAAGTTCAAGTCTATGAAAAGACTTTTCATGGCACAGTTCTTAGATATGCGAAGTCCAAATAGCAAAGCATCTATGTGCAGAGTGCTTTCAAAGTCCCAAGTGGAGATGGAATCCAAAGCAGGAGGGAGGTCAGGTGTTGCATCAAGAGATGAAACATAGCTAAGTTTTTTTAGCTTTGCACCAGCATTTAAGGCCTATTCAAAGCCACTGCCCACGTGCCAAGAGGGTGGGATGTTACAACCCACTTTGAAGAGCAGCCCCCACCTTTTTCCAAAACACTCTGAAGTTCCCAGAGAACCAGCTACTTCAAGGCCAAGAACAAGCTACTCCCATGGGAACTTGTTACAGAGATAAGCCTGCAGAGACATCTGGCATTCTCAAATCATTTCCTAATAAATCTACCCACTAAGTACAAGGCTGGCCTTGTTCCCATACCTGACACACTGTTTCGCAATGGCTCTTATAAAAATCACCTGCTCTTACATGAATTCTCCAGTCTACTAAGGTTATTAATTCATTCTTAATGGGATCTGGGAGTCAACTTTGTAAACAATGGTCTCTGCATGGTGAAATAATTTGTACGTAATAATAGAACTGCAGGGCTGAAAGAAAACTCAACACTGTGGGCAGACTTCAGGCTTCCAAGACCTCCTGTGTTTTCCTCTACAGCCTCAAGGTCCACCAACCAGATCCAGCCTGCCTCTGGACACATGGCTCAGAATAAAATAATTTGTCTTACTATTAGAATGGAGCTCACAGCCTTTTCACAGAAAAATCCATTCTTGTATTCCCCTTGTGCTTTCTTCATTTCAGCAATCTTAACATTTTTTTGTGGGGAGGGGTTGTTTCTGTTGTTAAACAATTTGGAGTCAGAAATGTTTGCAGATTTACTGTGAATTTCTGAGAGATCATAGAATCATAGAATCATAGAATAGCAGATTTGGAAGGGGCCTACAAGGCCATCGAGTCCAACCCCCTGCTCAATGCAGGAATCCACCCTAAAGTATCCCTGACAGATGGCTGTCCAGCTGCCTCTTGAAGGCCTCTAGTGTGGGAGAGCCCACAACCTCCCTAGGTAACTGGTTCCATTGTCATACTGCTCTAACAGTCAGGAAGTTTTTCCTGATGGCCAGCTGGAATCTGGCTTCCTTTAACTTGAGCCCGTTATTCCGTGTCCTGCACTCTGGGAGGATCGAGAAGAGATCCTGGCCCTCCTCTGTGGGACAACCTTTTAAGTATTTGAAGAGTGCTATCATGTCTCCCCTCAATCTCCTCTTCTCCAGGCTAAACATGCCCAGTTCTTTCAGTCTCTCCTCATAGGGCTTTGTTTCCAGACCCCTGATCATCCTGGTTGCCCTCCTCTGAACACGCTCCAGCTTGTCTGCGTCCTTCTTGAATTGTGGTGCCCAGAACTGGACACAATATTCTAGATGAGGCCTGACCAGTAGATCCCAAACTACCTTTGGCCCATCTCTGCCATACACAGTATACTTCTTCGGCCCATCTACCTTCCACATTGTGACTTGAGAAGGAGCTCCTAGGTGCCAAAGTTCAAAACTTTTAAGACTTGCGCAGAAAATTCTAGTCCTCTTTAGAACTGAACACCCTAATGCTAAAGCAGTTTCTTCCCTGAAGAGTCTGATTTATACTTATTCTTGTATGTATAAATAAATGATTAAATAGCGTCACTTTTTTGATATTGCTGCTCTTCCAGTGCAGTGTATCCCCCTGTCCTATAGAGGGCATGTGCATGCTGGAAAGATCAGTGTGATCATTTGATAGAAGCAGTTAATTGGCTATGATGATGCTTCCACCATTGCAAACGTGTTGGTGTGGCAGCAATATTACAAGTGCAGAGTGAAGGACGCACAGCCCTTCCCTTAGTGTGTGTTTGCCTTGGTTGACAGGAACATTGCAATGGTTCTCTTTGCATGAGCTAATTGTATCTCCCCTCCACTCTGCCACTCCAGCATGGCCCCTGTTTTCTATAGTTTCTGCCCACTTCAAAAAAAAAAAAACTTGACCCACCACTACCTGATAAAATGGTGAGCATTTCACTAGAGTGATGGGAGCTGAAGGATTAAATTTTGTAATTGTTTACTCTGGAATCTTTGCTTGGCCATGGGGTTTTATGTGTGAACATATTTATTATTATTATTATTATTATTTATTTATTTATTTATATAGCACCATCAATGTACATGGTGCTGTACAGAGTAAAACAGTAAATAGCGAGACCCTGCCACATAGGCTTACATTCTAATAAAATCATAATAAAACAATAAGGAGGGGAAGAGAATGCAAACAGGCACAAGGTAGGGTAAACAGGCACTGGGTAGGGTAAAACTAACAGTATAATTTGAGAGCCAGTGTGGTGTAGTGGCTAAGGTGTCAGACTGAGAATCAGGAGATCTGGGTTCTAGTCCCCACTGGGCCATGGAAACCCACCGGGTGACTTTGGGCCAGTCACAGACTCTCAGCCCAGCCTACTTCACAGGGTCATTGTTGTGAGGATAACATGGAGAGGAGGAGGATTATGTATGCAGCCTTGGGTTCCTTGGAGGAAAAAAGGTGGGCTATAAATTAAATAAATAAATTAATAAATTTATATGCCTTATACAAAATCAATTCACTGAAGCTTCTAGCCCAGTGCAGTTGCTCTCCAGGTTTTCTGGTACAAAACTTTTCTTGCTTGGTTACCTGAGATCCTTCAAACTGGAGATTCCCAGGACTGTACCTGAAGCCTTCTGTATGCAAAGCATGTGCTCTACCAGTGAACTCCGTTCACTCCCCTAAAATTGGGAATGTGTTATTTGACTCACAACTCCCTTTGGGCCTATCTGTATTTGATGACCATCTAAGAAGCTTAGCTTAAGGGTGTACTTTATCGGCTGTGTAATTACCTACATTTTCAGCATAAACTTGACAGCTGATTAAAATGCTTGTTGCTTCAGTCGTTGTGATTATATCCATACTTCGATTCTACCCAGATCATCGGCAACACATTTACAGAGAGCACTAAAGCAGCTTGTTTTTAACAAGCTAGGAGGGAAAACAGGCTGCATTGCAAAGTCTCTAAACATTTTGGTTTTAGAACTAACTTTCAAGGGCTGGAAAGAATAAGAAGCTGGCACAGTGGGAGAGTAAACACAACTTTATTCGATCATTTTTACCACTTGTTGTTTCAGTTTGATTTTGTAAAGCTGATGGATGGCAAACAGTTAATTAAGCAGGAACCAAGACATTTGGAAGAATCTCAGCACGCCCCCAGGAATCTGATCTTAATGTCCATGCAAGAAACCGGTTTCATAGAATACATGGACCAAGGTGCTTGGCACATGGCATTTTACAACGACGGCAAGAAAATGGAACAAGTGCTTATGTTGACAACTGCAATTGGTAAGACCAGCATTTTCTCACCCTCATAAATATTGGATTCCTGAGACTTTATAAATAAATCTTAGAGTTAATTATAAATCTAATATTTATAAATAATAAATTAATAATTATAGTTTATAAATCCAATCACTATAAATATTAATACACTGTAAACATAATAATTATAAATATTATAATTATAATAAACCAATAATTATTAATTTGTTAGCTTAATAAATATTAGATTACCGAGATTCTTATTTTAAGCTGACATATATGACGATGGTTCCTAAATTGATGCCTTGTATCCTAGCTTTGGGAGTGGGCCAACAGGCTGTCAGATCTGTAGGTGATGCCAACTGAACTAAATTAGGGGCAAGGAACTAAAGTCTCACAGTCTGAACTTTTTTTATTATTATTAATTTTTTGAAACATCCAAACAATACAACAATACAATATAAAACAATACCCCATAATACACAATAATATAAAGTAAACAATTTAATAAACATATATTCTAACTTAATTCCATTTAACATAATCATAATTAACAAAAGTGTGCTCCCCCCAACCACGGGATCTTATTCATATTTCCAAAATCTCATTACTTCCTCTGGAGGTGTTTTCCCTCTCCCCTTTAATAGTACAAATTCCAAGAACTGTTTCCATATTCCTTCAAAATTAGGGGTGTGCACGGACCCCCCGCTCCGCTTCACTTGCAGATCCGCCATTTTCCGGATCGGGCCGCTCCGCCCACTTCCGCTCCGCCCACTTCCGCTCCGCTCTGCCCGGAGCTCCGGATCCGGATCTGGAGCTCCGTTTCCCCCCCCCATAGGCTTGCATTGAAAGCTAAAAAATTATACAACTTTTTTTCTGTTCAAGTTAGAAACCTCATGTTTGGCACCATGACACCTCATGGGGATATACACACGCACGCCAAGTTTCAAAGCAATCCCATCATCCCCTGATTTTTGGCGAATTTTTGAAAATCGGGCACCCCACACACAACATCCCTGCGAGGTGGGCAGGGGAGGACGGAGGGAAGGCAGGCAGGCATGCAGCTGGCATTTCTGGGGGCATAAAGAAGTGAGCCAAGGATAAGCCAGTAATGCATATAAAATGGAATAAATAAACAAATAAATAAACAAAGGAGGGGTGGAATTAAAAGCAGCAGTGTTGCTGAATAAACAGCAAGAAGAATTTTTTTAAAAAGGCTATATCTGTCTTTTACCAGCAATAGGGGGACGTGCCCGGGGGAGGGGGAAGTAGCTGCCAGTTCAAGACACTGACAGCCACCAACAGCTCTGAGAAGAAGTAAAACGCTCACTTCGACTCATAACAGGCATTGCTCCACCACTGAAAAGTGACCATTCACTTCAACTCATGATAGGCATTGCTCCACCGTTTTACTCTCTTTGGAAGGCTCTAATGGCCTTCCAGTGCAGGAGAGAGTGGGGGCACGTCCACGATGAGATGCCCTAGGGGAGCTCATCCCCTTGCACCACATCGATTCAGTTGTTCACCAAAGTTAGGGTGGGGAGCAGTGCTGTGTTTCTATCTCTTATTCTTGGCTTAGTATATGATTTCAGGTTGTGTTTGTGCATTTGGTGGGGCTACTGTGTTAAAAAACACGGGGAAAAGCCCGTTCAGATGAAGAAAGAGAAGTTTCCCAGAATCCCAAGTTACCCGTTTTGCCTATGCCCTCCTCCAACTTTGGGATCATCATGACCGGGAGCTGACTCTGCCCCTCAGCCCTTTGAAAAAGGTATTTTTCCCGCCGATTTTTTAAAAATGTCTAGCCCGCGACCCGTACGATGCAGAAAGTTGAGAGTAGTCTCAAAATGACCCCCATCCACGACTCTCTGTGCACAAGAATTTTCAGAATGATAGCTTAAACCCCCCCCAGTTATCCCCGATTCTTTCCCTCAATGCAATCCTATGGGCGAAAAGCCGAAAACGCAGTTTGAGTCGCGCGGTTGACCCGATTTTCACAAAAATATAGCCCGCGACCCGTACGATGCAGAAAGTTGAGAGTGGTCTCAAAATGACCCCCATCCACGACTCTCTGTGCACAAGAATTTTCAGAATGATAGCTTAAACCCCCCCCCAGTTATCCCCGATTCTTTCCCTCAATGCAATCCTATGGGCGAAAAGCCAAACGCCGTTTGAGCCGCGCAGTTGACCCGATTTTCACAAAAATATAGCCCGCGACCCAGACAACGCAGAGAGGTGAGAGTGGTCTCAAAATGACCCCCATCCACGACTCTCTGTGCACAAGAATTTTCAGAATGATAGCTTCAAAAACAACGTAGTTATGCGCGATTATTTGCCGCAATGCAATCCTATGGCGAAATGTTTTCAAGATGGCGACCGGAGCGCTCCGCCTGAACTCGGAGCTCCGAAAAATGGGTGCTTCTCTTCGCCTTGCTTCTAGGGGGTCCGCGGTCCGCTCCTACTCCGCCTCTGGGTAAGGCGGAGCAGGCCAATCCGCTACTGCTTCTACGGTCCTAATCGGAGCGGAGCACATCCCTATTCAAAATCATTCATTTTTATCATTCCTCTTCTAACTTTCATGTTACATGTTAATTTATCATTAATAGCAATATCCCATATTTCTTTATACCAATCTTCTATATGATAATCCCCTTGAACCTTCCAGTTCCTGGATATCATTAGTCTTGCGGCTGTTAACAAGTTCGTTATCAATTCTTTTGTCTCTTGATTACAATTCAATTCTCCATAAACTGATAATAATGCTACAATAGGTGTCTCTTGAATCTCCATTCCTATAATTTCTTTTATCTCTTTAAACACCATTTCCCATAATTTTTGTACAAATTCACATTCCCACCACATATGTAAATACGATCCTTTCTCTTGACAACCTCTCCAACATATTGCTGAATTCATCTTATTTATTTTATTTAGTTTCACAGGGGTTAGGTACCACCTCCAGACAAGCTTGTAATAATTTTCTTTTATCCTCACGGACATATTTCTCAACACTCGTTGTTTCCATATCCCTTTCCAACTCTGTTGCCCTATTTGTTCCTTCAAACAATCTGAACTTGCATGTGCAAATAATTGATGGGAAGATACTCCGTCTGTCAAATGTTTTAAATATACCTTTAGATGTATATCCTTCCATTATAACTCAAACTCCAGACTATGGCTCTGTTGAACTTTCCTGTGTTTAAGTCCCTAGAGTTACATCAGAATGTTATAGGAGTACCTTCAAAATGGAATATGATACACCAGAATTCCCTTGGCAGAAAGTGTACACTGATCTGGGCCAATCAAAAGGATACCTTGTTCTTCTAGAAGCTGCATCACAGGATTAATTCCTGTGACTGCCAGTCTCAAATAAAGCTGACTACTTTGTAGGGCATAGGAACAAATCCCCTGGAAAGGTAAAATCAGGTATACAATCTTTCTTCAGAGTAGGGCATTTGACCTTGGTAACACTTACCTTTTCCTGGTCAAATTCCACCACTGATTGCCCTTAAGCTAAAAGTAGGATGCTTCTCTGAAATGAATGAATGACAATGGAATTCTGGATTGAATGTACCAGAGAACTCTATTTAAACAAAATAGGGAAATAATAATGGACAGATTTTAAGTGTAGTGAGGAGGTACTGAGTCCATCAGTACTTGGTCTCTCCAGATGATTTCAGTGATGGGGAATTGAATATGAAGACTCAGAGTAAACTCTTTCCATCACAGAATAGAACTCCATTTGTTTTTCTAACCTATCAAGCCTGAACCTATCAAGCCTGATGGTCATATTGGAAAGGAATGGTAATCCAGGAGTTTGTAGGCAGTTTGTTCCCACATGGCATCTCCTACTAGCATAAACAGTAAAACAAACCATAAATGGTTTGCTTAGCCCAACTTTCCCCAGCTGGAACTCCCAGATGTTTTTGACTCCAGCTTCCAAAAATACTAGAATCCATAAGCCAAGAACAAACCCTGGTTTACCATCCTGGCTTCTAAAGCCACCATTCCGAGTCCAGACAATATACTCATCAAACCACTCACACTTGGTGGAAGATCAAAGTGGGAGTATGTATACAGCATAATCAGCTGAGATTTTCCAGAATCCTGGCTTAGTGTCCCATGCAAACACAGCCAATATATGTATATTGTTCGCATCCCATTTCAGAAATCGCTCTTTCACTTTGTGTTGCACTTGTTGTTTTGCTTTATCTTTGTATCCACAGAAGTCATGGATGACTGTTCCACTAACTGCAATGGGAATGGTGAATGCATCTCTGGTCACTGCCACTGTTTCCCAGGATTCCTTGGTCCTGACTGTGCACGAGGTAGGGATTGACAATTAAACACACACACACACACACACACACACACAGTGTGTATTGAATGCCAATTCACAATTAGTATTTCTTAGTAGTTGTGAGAAATACTAATTGTGAATTGGCATTCAATACACACAAAGGTGAAAGAAGAAAGTGCAAAAGCCGGGTTGCAGTTAAACCTCAAAAAAAACAAGATTATGGCAACTAGCTTGATTGACAACTGGCAAATAGAGGGAGAAAACGTGGAGGCAGTGACAGACTCTGTATTTCTGGGTGCAAAGATTACTGCAGACGCTGACTGCAGCCAGGAAATCAGAAGACGTTTACTTCTTGGGAGGAGAGCAATGACAAATCTTGATAAAATAGCTAAGAGCAGAGACACCACACTGACAACAAAGGTCCGCATGGTTAAAGCAATGGTATTCCCCGTAGTAACCTATGGCTGCGAGAGCTGGACCATAAGGAAAGCTGAGCGAAGGAAGAGAGATGCTTTTGAACTGCGGTGTTGGAGGAAAATTCTGAGAGTGCCTTGGACTGCAAGAAGATCAAATCAGTCCATACTCCAGGAAATAAAGCCAGACTGCTCACTTGAGGGAATGGTGTTAAAGGCAAAACTGAAGTACTTTGGCCACATAATGAGAAGACAGGATACCCTGGAGAAGAGGCTGATGCTAGGGAAAGTGGAAGGCAAAAGGAAGAGGGGCCGACCAAGGGCAAGATGGAGGGATGATATTCTGGAGGTGACAGACTTGACCTTGGGGGAGCTAGGGGTGGCAATGGCCGACAGAAAGCTCTGGCGTGGGCTGGTCCATGAAGTCACGAAGAGTCGGAAACGACTGAATTAATAAATAGCAAAAAGTAGTTGTGAAAGGTGATCAACCAGGTAGGACATGGGCATGTATCTACAATTGACTTGTAAATAGCATCAACTGTTTTAAAATGCCACTGTCACAACACAGGCTTCACACACCAGGCCTTGCCACACACAAACCCTCCTCAAGCCAAGCACCACCACTTGAACCACCTGAGGGTAGGGTAAAACACAACCTTTCCCTCCTATGAGAGGGTAAAGACTAGAATCTGAAAAGGTTTTACTGTGTATGTAATCAGCTGAAGGTTACATAGAAGGTGTTTATGAAAGTAACTGTAGAGCAGGTGATAAAGCAAAGCAGACATGTGGTTTGAGATAACAAAACAAAATAAAATGTTCATTTTTGTCTAACAGATCTTAGTTACTTCAAATTCAAGTTCACCTGCTTAATCTTCTAGTTTTAATAATAACAGTAATCTTAGATTTCTCAAAATTTTATCTCCTTTAACTATCCACACCACTGACAATCCCAACTCCCAACCAACTAACCAACCACCCCCAAACTCTAGACTCCCCATTTCTGCTCCTCCCCCTTTCACAGCATCATCAGCCACACCCACTCAGTCCAACATTCTGCACTCACTAGACATACAAAGCTGGACATACGTAAGGGAACAGAACTATGGGGTAATGCCACAGCCACCTAATGTAATTTCTCCACCTACTGATCAGTTATAGCAAACATGACTATATTCTAAGAACAGTATCTCAGTTGCACAGAAACCCCCCAAGTTACAGGAACCTAAGCAACACTTCCCAATGCATGTGATACAGCCATGTACACTAGCCAGAGTGCTTTCAATACAAACAAATAGTCTTCCACGGTAACACCAAGTACTACTCTAGCGCTGTGTCTGTGTGACAGTCACACAACAAAAAACATAGGAAATTTCCCACTACAGGGATAGGGCGGGGAGGGAATCCCTTTTGAAAACAACCAACCAAAACTTGAAAGGCTCCGCTTGCACTGCACTTGAAGTTTCCGTGAAAGCAGAAAACAAAACCCTAAGGCTGATTTTCATTCACCATCACTCCCTAACCCCTGCACCTTGCCTTCTGAAATCATGCAGGCTTAGTTGGTTATTGGCATGTCTACAACACATCCATACAAATTACCCACAAAAAACACAAGGGGAAGGAAGTCGGGTGTCGTGTTTCTCAGAACACTCCTGCTTTCGATGGGAGGCCTGCTAAGTCATCCACAAAGCTTTGATTAAGCAACAAACGTCTCTTCTACCTGAAGAGAGTCTAACCTCTTGGAAACGTCCCCCTAGGCAAAACTATGCAAACTAAGCAAGACAATTGTCTGCTCAAGAAGAATAGGAAGCCACTTCCCAAACGCCCGTAACTTCAGAGAGCCTGGTGCGGAGGCAGGTTCTGGCATAATCAAACTGACTTTCTCACGCCTTCCTTCCGCTCTGTGCATTTGAGCTTCCGGCGGACTCTAGCATCAGCTAGCCTGTCGGGACACTCACCTCCGGAAGAAACCTCAATTCCCACCGAGTTTGTAGGATTTCGCCTTGAGGAGATCAGCTCTGGAGGGGGCTGACTCCAGCTGGAGAATCGCCCATGAGAGCTTCCTCCCCCACTGGTCCAGGCTGGCTGGTGTCTGGCGCTGCGTCTTCTAGGTCTGGATCTGATTCTGATTGATTACCTGAAACATCTTCTCCTGAAACAGGGGCAGTAGGGTTAGACATGACATCAGGCCCTTTTTAATGCTCCCTCAATCAACTTTGTGCTTGCCTCCTGCAGATTCCTGCCCCGTGTTATGCAGTGGGAACGGAGAATACGAAAAGGGCCATTGCGTGTGTCGCAATGGGTGGAAAGGGCCCGAGTGCGATGTTCCGGAAGAGCAGTGCATTGATCCCACCTGCTTCGGCCATGGCACGTGCATCATGGGCATCTGCATTTGTGTCGCTGGATATAAAGGAGAGATATGCGAGGAAGGTTTGTGTCTCTGTTTTTCTCTTGTTGAGTTCCATTGTCAGGTTCTGTCCTGCAGCGCCACCTGGTGGCCGCAGTGCACCTTGCCGGCCGCAGAGTAGTTGCAGGATCCAGGCACATATCATCAAGCACTCACAGGTAGGCTAATGCAGCCCAGCTGGGAGCAGCCAGGAAAGGGCTATATAAGAGCTGCATTTCCACTCCAGCTTTGCTGCAGCAACATGATCTCCTGTGTCTGCTGCAACCTGTTCCTGACCTGCAGTCCTGGACCTTGCTTTGCCTGACCTTCTGTTTCTCCTGACAATGCCTTTTGCCTCCGGCCCTGCCTGGACTCTGTTTGCTGGTTCCACCACCATCCATCTCGGCCCTGGCGTTCCTGTGCTGAGGCCTTACCGCCCATGACATCCATCCACTTTCTTTTATTAAAAAAATACATATATTTTTATTGAATTTTACATTTATAACCAAAAAATGTAACATTCTGATGGAAACTCCTGCACCTTGCCTCCCCCACCGCTTTCATTAGACTGTTATCTTTTGGAACCTGGCCATCTCCCTGACCTAGACTACATACCTGCTTCTTATGTGCTGAGCTTAGTTTGAAGTTTCAGACTTTGTCTTCCCTACCTATGAACTTTCAACTTACCACTTGCATTATTTTATGGCATAGAGAAATATTTTTTGTGACATATGAACATTAAATGGATGATGAATTTTTCCCGTTGTTTAGAGAGAGAAAATGCACGCATACCAGCCAATTAAGAAAAACACCAGCCAATCAAGATTAGTTAATGTCGAAAGTGCATAGCATGGGGTGATTCATCTCCAAATTATTTCCTTCAGTGGAAAGATTGATTTTTCTAGTCAAGGAAATATTCCGTTGAAAAACAGGAGGCCTTCCATGTCATTAAAAAAATGCTTACAAAAAAGCTGGACAATTTATTTATTTATTTATTTTATTACATTTATATACTGCCCCACAGCCGAAGCTCTCTGGGTGGTTTACAACAATTAAAAATGGTAAACATTAAAAGTATACAAAATTTAAAAACCATAAAAACAGTATAAAAACAACACTATCCATTTAAAAACAACAATTTTAATCATAGTTTCTAATGCCTTTTCTGAGATTTACCTACTGAACAGTAGAGGCTGGTGGCTCCGATGTCAGTGGAACTGTGAATCCATTCCGGGCTTTCGTCAGGACGAGCCAGAAATCTAAAGGCAGTGGATCTGATTTCAATGGGGCTGTAAATCCATTCCAGATTTTAGCCAGGACCAGCCAGAACTCTAAGGGAGCTATCCAGGGTTCAGCACCTTCAATAACTCCTTCTGGCTTGTTCTGATTGAACCTGGAATGGTTTCACAGCCCCACCAAAACTGGAGCCAGCAGACTCCTTTTCCCTTGCCTAGTTGAGTTCCAGACCCTGTTGGAGCAAGTTATATATCTGGAGCTCTCCAAGGTCTTGCATTCTCAGCTTGACTAAGACATCCTCAAGTGCCCATTGTGTCCTTTGGACGCCCACTTGTAGTCAGGACAGGAAAAAGACGTGGCTTGGGATAATGCGTGAATTGACCTTTCCCCTCATAAAACTAACCCCATTAAGATACACAGCACCAAAAGCATGTGTTTTATTGACTGCCTATTCGCTACTGAGCCAGGTTTAAGGTTTTAGTTCTAGTGTACAAAGCCCTAAACAATTTGGGACCAGGATACCTGAGAGAGCACCTTCTCCCTTACCAACCTGCCTGCTTACTGAGGTCATCAGAGAGCATGCTCCTGCTATTTCCACATGGACCTATGGTCTGACTGGAGTCCACCCAGAGAAGAGCCTTCAGTGTGGTGGCCCCTGGAGGCCAACACTGTGTTCCTTCCAGCCACCAATCTGGATGGCTTCAAAAGGGGGTTGGATAAATTCCTGGAGGCAGAGGCCATCAATGGCTACTAGCCCTGATGGTTGTGTGCTATCCCCAGTATTTCAAGGCAATAAGCCTGTGTGCACCAGTTGCTGAGGAACATGGGTGGGAGGGTGCTGTTGCACCATGTCCTGCTTGTTCATCCCTGGCTGATGGCTGGTTGGCCATTGTGTGAACAGAGTGCTGCACTAGATGGACCCTTGGTCTGAGATAAATAAATACATGTACTTAACCAGCTTTGTGTTTTGGGTATTTAATGCTCTTGTCTCCCTCTCTCACTTTCCAGAGGACTGTTTAGACCCGATGTGCTCCGGTCATGGCGTCTGTGTGCAAGGGGAGTGCCATTGCTCTATGGGCTGGGGCGGAGTCAACTGCGAAACATCGCTTCCCATCTGCCAAGAACAGTGTTCGGGTCATGGCACCTTTCTCTTGGATACCGGAGTGTGTAACTGTGACCCGAAGTGGACAGGTTCTGACTGCTCAACAGGTAGGGTTCCTTTTAATCCATCCTTCTCAGACTTCTTAAATTAGATTTGGTTTCTGTCAAGAAAGAGGTGCTTTTATCATGCGAATGTGTGGGCTCTTTGGAACGTGGCTACCGATTACTGTCAGGTTAGGCTATTTGTTGCTCCTAAAGCAGTGGTTCCCAAAGTGGGTGGTACTGCCCCCTTGGGGTGGTGGGATTGCATAGGGGGGCGTTAAGAGACAAGGGGGCAGCAGGGGGGTGCTGGAGGTTGTCTTTTCCGTACCAGGAGTTTTGGTTACAGAAGGAAATTTCTGATCGCTCTCCTGCACTATGGAGAGTGGTTCAGAAGCTCCTGGTTGCTTTTCCAACATCATATTTGGTGGGATGTGGTTTTAGTGTGGTCTGCCTACTTCTCTCCAAGCAAAGAAATCAACTCCAGATTACTAAACATGGTGATTTAAGACTCATGTTATGTGACTTTAATTAAACCAGACATTGGGAAACTGGTATCACTTCATCAAGCCCATCCACCACATTAGGAATTTACAGAATAGTGAGGTACTCTACCCTAGTTTTTTATTTATTTATTTATTTATTTATTTATTTAAAGCATTTTTATAACGCCACCTCACCATTTCTGGCATCGAGGCGCTTTACAATAACACATAAAACAATTCCATTAAAACCCTCAACCCACATTACAACAATTCCATTAAAACCCTCACCCTCAAACCATTAAAAGCCCTCAACCCCAATTACTAAATGTGATATCTAATATTCTTGCTAAAAGACTATCAGACTTTGAAAAGATGATATCACTGGATCAAGTTCATCCGTTATGTTGAATTGAATAAACTAAAAAATGTAATTGGATTTTGAATAAATATTCAATTAATTGTTACTGTTTTGAATTTTATTGTTATTATCTTCCTTTGTGGGTCGTTGAAAACCGCTATTCTGAATAATGATTTTTTTAGGGTAGGGTAGGGTAGGGTAGGGTAGGGAAGGGGGCACTGGGCATGAGTTTGTGGAACCAAGGGAACTGTGACCTGAAAAAGTTTGGGAACCACTGTCCTAAAGCAAGGCTGTTTCATCTTTTTAAACCCTAATGTTCCTGGATTCCTGCATAAAGACTTTCTTAAACAATTGTATACAGCTGCAAAGTTATGCATAGCTTGTCACTGGAAGTCTCCAAAGGAACCAACTAAAAAGCAGTGGATTAATAAAATTTGTGAGACTCCCAGTATGAATAAGCATACTCAAGGAATCCTAATGTTAAGAATGATGTTATAACACCATTGTTTCCATTCATTTCTATGCTTCGGTGCTTCAAACTTTTGATTAAGTTCCAACAAAGTATAGTTGCATTTTATACGTGTGTGTGTGTATGTATGTATGTGATTGGTATGCACGAACACACAAATTGACATATTTATTTATTTATTTATTTATTTTATTACACTTATATACCGCTCCCATAGCCAGGGCTCTCTGGGCAGTTTACAGAAATTCTAAAATTAAGATAAAAACGAGTATACAAAATTTAAAATTCTAAAACACAGAACATAGACACATGAAGCATTAAAAACTGTTTAAAAAGCTAAGTATGTGGGTGATTAAGATGTGCTGCCATATGCCTAGGCAAAGAGGAAAGTCTTAACCTGGCGCCGGAAAGATAGCAGCGTTGGCGCCAGGCGAGCCTTGTCAGGGAGATCGTTTCACAGTCTGGGGGCCACCACTGAAAAGGCCCTGTCCCTCGTTGCACACCTGCACACACTCCTTTTATATGATGAAGAACATGTATTTTACTTTCATTAGGAACTGAGCTCCCTCTTTGGCCATTTAATTGTAAATATTCCATAAAAGTATCCATTATAGACTATGATTTATAATTAGTGAATTTCTTTCTTTAGCGATTGTGATTAATTATTATGCACTTCTTACTGTTGTTGCCTTTGTTTTGTTAACCGTATTTTAAAATGAAATAAAATTTCATGAAACAAAAAAACAACAACCAACTTATGGAGAGGAACCACCTTTATCTTTGATACGTACTAAAATTCAAATTTTTGAAGTGACACTTCTTTGGAAGAAAAGTTTTTCTTTCCACCTAGAGCAGCATTTCTTCAGCTTGATGACCTCCAGATGTTTTGCACTACAACACCCATCGCATCCACCCGACATAGTCAGTGGTCAGAGATGATGAGAGTTGTAGTACAAAACATCCAGGTTGTGAAAAGCAAACCAAGAAGAATGATCTTTTTCCCAAGAAAAAAACACAAGAGGAGAGGATAGAATGAGTATAATGCAGCTATTTAGAGAGAGAGAGTTTCGGCTATTGGGCGGTATAAAAATGTAATAAATAAATAAATAAATTTATCCAAGGAATTCAGAGCTGTTTTTTTTCCATCCCTACAACCACCCTGTGAGATGTATTGGAGCAAGAGTTTGTGCCTTGCTCAATTTGAGAGGTATTCTGTCATTTAGAAAGAAAAATAACTCAAAATATTGACCGCCTTTAATTAGAAAAGACCCTTCACAGTTATTCTTGATTGATTAAGGGGAAGAAGGGGTGGGGTAAAACATGATGCTAATTAGTTAGCAAACTTTTAAAAAAAGAAGTATTTGAAGCCTGTTTTCTACTGATTTTAATACTACTTGTGTCTAGACAGGTTTTCTCCTGTCTAATCAACTTGTCTGCATTTTATGTTGACAATATGGGGGACAATAACTTGGTGACGACTAGCAGAAAATGAGTTCCACTTCTTCTACGAAGTCTGTGATGAATTTTTGAGTGCATAAACTACTGGTTATTATTATTACTCTGCCAAAGGCAGCATTAACTGAAGCATCCAAACCGAGCGTTCTAAAATCAAGGAAAGTCATCATGAAAGGGATTGCATCCTAGCTGTCCTCCTTAAACGCAGCATTATTTTGCCTCTAGAAAAGCAAAAAGCAGGTGTGGCAAAATGTCAGATAGCTATTCCTCTAAAGTGCTTTTCCCTTTGAAAATCCCATTGGAGAATCAAGGGATCAATCCTTTCCCATTTTGCGTGCGGTGAACAACATGCAGAGAACAACATTGCGTAAGCATCCCATCAGAATCATCTTTTCCCCCACTGAGGTTCCTGTTCTGTAGGCTGATGACTCCGATTTCAGTGGGGCTTTAATACGAGTCTGGGTTTTGGTTGGAACCAGCCAGCACTCCAAAGGAGTTATCCAAGGTGCTGAACCCATTTGGGGGTGGTTCAACACTTTGGATGACTTCTTTAAAGGTCCAACTGGTTCTGATTGTAACCCAGAATGGATCCACAGCCCCACCAAAATTAAAGCCTACAGCCTCCACTGGCCACACCATAAGTGCCAGCCATCAACAAAGCTCCCTCTGGAGGACTCGTTTCTATACCATTACCCCGCTCTATATGTACCCCCTCCCATGTGGGTGAGCCCTGGTGGTATCAGTAGAAGTTAACAACAGTGCTCTCATCAGTGTGAAGGGGCAGGGAGATTGAAGAAAATGGAAAGGTTGGCTTCAACCCCATCTGCTGTGGCAACCTCCAAGTTAGATTACTGCAATGCACTCTACATGGGGCTGCCTTTGAAGACGGTTCGGAAGCTGCAGCTTGTGCAAAATGCAGCGGCCAGATTAATAATTGGAACCAGAAGCTTCAAACATATAAGACTGACTCTGGCCTGCTTGCCTGTATGTTTCCAAGCCCAAATCGAAATGCTGGTTTTAACCTATAAAGCCTTACATGGGACTTATTGGGACCACAATACCTGATGGAACGCCTCTCCTGACATGAACCTACCCGTACGCTACGCTCAACATCTAAGGTCCTCCTCCGGGTGCCTACTCCAAGGGAAGCTCAGAGGATGGCAACAAGGGAGAAAGCCTTTTCAGTGGTGGCCCCACTGGAAATTCAGGTCAGAGAAAAGGAAGGATTTCTTCACATGGTGCATAATTAAACTGTGGAATTCACTATCTCAAGATGTGGTGATGGCTACCAATTTGAATGGCTTTAAAAGGGGGTTGGATAAATTCCTGGAAAAGAAGGCTATCAGTGGCTACTAGTCTTTATGGCCATGTGCTACCTCCAGTATCCGAGGCAGTAAGCCTATATGCACCAGTTGCTGGGGAACATGGGTAGGAGGGAGCTGTTCTGAACCCATCCTTCTTGTGGGTTCCTGGTCGACAGCTGGTTGGCCTCTGTACTGGACTAGATGGACCCTTGGTCTGATCCAGAATGACTCTCTTATGTTCTTATGGAAGCAGATTTCGGTTGAACATCAGGAAAAATTTCCTAAGCAACAGAGCAGACAGACAATGGAATCAACTGTCTAGGGAGCCTGGTGGCCTCTCCATCACAGGAGGTATTCAAGCAGAGACTGAGCGGCCATCTGTCAGGGATGCTTTAAACTGAATTCCTGCTCTGAGCTCAATTGCCTAAAAAGTGCCTTCCAACTGTATGAATCTTTGAATATACTCTAAGTGGCATCCATTGCAAAACTCTCCTCTCCCTGAACCGGAGATCAAATACTGACTTAGGTATTCAAAGTGATGGATTTCCCCATTGATTCTTGGGCTGTTGTAGTGATAATTACGACAGTTCTAGGGTGCAGTCCAAAGGTGCATGCTGCAGCAGCCTTATGGTAGCTAAGCACGTCTGGATCTGGCCAGTGCCAGTCATGTAGTACGATGACAGTAGGTACTTTCTAAATCTGGTAGTGTGTCAAGAGATGCAATTACATCAGATATAATTGCAGAGCCTTCACGTGCGCTACTGCTGAGCTATGGCTCTTCCCTCAAAGTTGTGGGCCCAGACTTGGAGGTCATGTGGAGACTGCACAAGTTGTTTTCTGCAGAATCTATGCCCCATTTTTAAGAGTCTGCTTGATCCCATTAAGCTTCACTTGTATGTTTTAAAATAAAGTGAACATCTCCAACACTGCTTTGATTGAAAGGAAACTAATTCTTTCAACACTGGTCCTAGAACATCTCACTGCTGAAAAGTAACCATCTGAATAAACTCTGAGTCTCTGTTTAGACATACAGCAGATTGCAAAAGAGCAATCTCTTGCTGTTAATATGAGTATGCTTGCTTAGCACAGATGTCACTTGGAGTTATTAAAAATGCAATGAAGATACATTCGAAAGCTCCACTTTTAAGGACACCTTCCATCTGTACACAGGTTTGGGCAGTTGTGTGCCGAGGAATCGATATAGGTCTCAAGAAACCCATTCCTCCCTGCAACGCTCAAGTTCTGAGCTCCAAATAATGGGCACCCTTTCTCCTCCCCCAGTCTTCCTGGTGGTATCCCATTAGCCACTGCTGCAAAAGACCAATCCCAGTGGCTGTCCTAGTGTGGCACTTGCTCTTTTTGCCACTCTTGCCGGAGAACTCTGTAGCCAGTGGGAGAAGTCCATAGAACGTAACAGGAAACTAGGTGCTTGGCAGTTGGATCGTAAGGCGCCCGACACAATCTGCCAAAACATTTTTGAATCAATAACTGTATCAATTTGAATCAATAACTGTATGATTTCATGTTTGATTCTTGTTTTTTTCATGGATCTATGGATCGCAATAAAGAAGTATGTATGTATGTAACAGGAAACCCCACGGAGCCCTACACACAACACAATGGTTGTGCTGGAACTCTCCTTTGCACAGCGTGGATATTAAGTGTGGAGTGTTTTCTAAAAAAAACTCAACCGTGGGATGAGTTTTCTCTCTAGACAACACATCTCTCAAGGGTGGTTTAAAAACTCCACTGTGGAGTTCTAAAACCACCATTGAGAAATGTGTTGTCTGAACTGAGCCAGAACGAGGTCTTCTGTAGTATAAGCAAGAACGTTCTGAAAATGATATTGTAGAGCTGGAAAAAGTGCAGAAAAGGGCAACGAAAATGATCAAGAGGCTGGAGTATCTCCTCTATGAGGTAAATTTACAACAGCTGGGATTGTTCAGCTTGGAAAAAAAGGAGGGTAAAGGCGGGGAGACACGATACAGGTGTACAAAATCATGCATGGTGTGGAGAACGTGGATAGTGAGACATTTTTCTCCCTCTCTCATAATACTCCCTCCAGGATCATCCCATGAAACTGATTGGTGGGAGATTCAGGACAAAGAAAAGGAAGGACGTCTTCACACAGTACATAGTTACACTATGGAATTTGCTACCACAAGATGTTGTGATGGCCTCTAATTTGGATAGCTTTAAAAGGGGGTTGGACGAATTCCTGGAGGAGAAGGCTATCAGTGGCTACTAGTCCATTGTTGAAATCACCAAGGAAACGTGGTTAAATTCTATATATTTGAGATGGGAAGAAAAGGATTATGCTTGGGTGGGGACATTTTGCCAACCTACATCATTTAAGGGTAGGTAGACATCCCTGTGGCCCTCAGATGTACATAGTTGGATATTCCCTCCTGTCATCTTTGACCACTACCTACTCTGGTTGGATCTGATAGGAATTGTAGGCCAGGAGTGCCATAGGTTCCCCATTCCTGCTTTAAGAATATCAGAAAAGGTCTGGGCTACCTAAATTTCTAATTTTCATTAAAGGTTACATATTCAAAATATGCAGAAAAGTCATTGACCTGCCGTTTAAAAGTTGTGAGGTAGTTGCATCCCAAGGTTTTCTATTTCATTGTGGAAGTATATAAACTCTGTTTTTTGAAGATAATTTCATCATTTTACTTCTCGATAAAACGTTTTGTATTTTGACAAGTGTTCTGGCTGACGTGTGTTCATCTTGCATGGAAATCATATCTCTCAGACCGATAAAATATTTAGTTTTAATTTTACTTTTCATATATTGCACAAGTAGAAACTTATTAATGGGGAAAAATACCTAAGAGGGCTCTTTGTTGACTTAGATAATTAAAATAAAGAATCCAAAGTGAATTTTTAATGCTCTTTAAATTAGCGTGGGAAGGAATAATCAACTCATTTGTCTCCTGAAAAAAGTTCCTGACCAAGAACCTTTCTGGGGGGGGGGGGAGGGAACCCTAACGAAGATCTCTTCAATATCCATATTTGTCTTATTGGCATAGAATTAATGAGTTTTCAGAATACAAAATGTATATAAAATCATAGAACAGCCCCTGTTGAACACATACTTCATGTAAATTCATGTTCAGACTTAAATTAACTTTGAGAAGGGCCAGTATCTTTCTCTCCTTTAAAACTTGATTTATTATGATTTTTTTAAGACCGAAAATGAAATAAGTGTTCCGCAGGGTATACCATGGATTTTTACTAAAAGTGCAGCGGATAATAGTTATTCAGCAAGAGAAGTTCATTACACTAGTTGTACCTGGCGTAACATACACCGTTGTAGCATATCACTGTTGTAGCATATCAATAAGTTTATTATTAATAATAAACTTATTAATTACGTTTATTAATTAAATATCATTGCGGGGGCGCGGGCTGCTTGGAGGCCGCCAATACAGTGCCGTCTGGCAGACCTGGGGGGCAGGGAGGTCAGGGGGAAGGGGAGCAGGTGTCCCCCTCTCCCCGGGGTTCCTGTCAGCCTTGGGCCGCCCGCCCAGCTCGCATGAGATTAGGCCGGGGCCTAGGCTCACAGCAGGCGAGTAGCCTCCCACCCACCCACCAAGGGCCCCAGCCGTGCCTCGCTCATGCTCTGGACTGTGGCACTGCCACCTTCATGGGGGGGGGGAGTGAAGAGGCAGAAAGCGGGGTAAGATTACCTTGGAAAGCCCGGAGGAGTCGGGCGAGGAGCTTAGCAACCTGTATCAGCTGACATTACACTTTACTGTTGCTTAGCAACCTGTATCAGCTGAAGCCTTTACGGAAACATACCTAAGCGTTTAATATATATAGATTTCCAAATAGACCTGACATCAGAACTTGACATAGTTGGGCAAATGCTGGGGTCCTAGAAGACCCACACAGCTGAACGCTCCCTTCATTATTATTTTTATTCAAGCACAATGCTGACAGGAGAAGTGCCAAGCCAGGAAGCTGCAACCACCATCTCCATTCTCCTCAATGCATCTTAGGATGGCCAGGTATCCTCTTTTACATAGGACAGTCCTCTGTTTGAAGGGATGCCAGAGGATTGTCCTCTCTTTAGATGGCATCCTCGATTTGAAGAGCTGTCCAGTCCTGTCTCATTTAAAGATCAAGAATCTTCAGAAAGAAGAGCTGGACCTTGAGGTTGTCCATCAGTGGCACCTGGACAGCAGAGTGAGCAGACACACACATCACCTGGTCAATTATTATTATTATTATTATTATTATTATTATTATTATTATTATTATTATTATTTCTATATTGGTATCTATAAAATATGAATTAGCATATGCACATTGTAGACAGATAGGTGTCCTCTTTTGAGGTGATGCCTCTCCTTTTTTTTGGCAATTCACAAGTGGACACCCTAAGGCCTCTAGAGCCTGCCCCAATGTCCCATTCCTCTGCAATGGGACCAGAGGCATGATAAGAGAAGGAAGATGTCCCCTGGACCATCCCTTTTCTCTCAACCACCAATCATTTATAGCCTTCCCAGGTTTTGCACATTTTTTCTCCCATTCTGTAAGGTTGAAATCCCCATCCTAAAGCTCAATTACTGGCTGTAGGAGCTTTAGGGTATTTTAGTCCTGCCCCTTTTCCCTTTGACCCGCCCATCACTGAAATGTGCCCCCCCCTCATGGGATTCTTCTCTATGGAATTCCGCCATTGGGCTGAATGAGGTTCAACCCTCCTGCACTACACATTTCCCCACCCATTTGTTCTACTTCAGGAAATCAACTCAGATAATGTGATTTGCTTTGCAAAATAAGGACATAGGGGAGAGGAAATGCAGGGCCGTGGCCACTCACCATCCACAGTTAGTTCCAATACATGAAGCAATTCCTAGTTTGATCAATCACGGCTGATGAAATGGGGAATAAGCACCAGGCCCTTGTCTTAACCCTTGCCCTCCCTGGATGCCGTACTTCAGGCCTGGCTAAAGTAAAATGCAGTTTCCCATTCCCTTTCAAAATGAGAAACTCTGGGCAGTCTTTATCCCGAGTATCGTCCCTGTGCATCCACATGATGCACAGGGGATCCCGGGAGCAGGTAGGAACAATCCCTCCATCTCCCCGGGATACCTGCAGACACTTTTCCCCCAGGTTTTCCCATGGTCCCAGGACGATCCCAAGGACTATGGGTGGTGTGGGCACCCATCCTGGCTTCTTCCCTCCTCCTTGCAAGTATCGGGGGGGGGGTCAGCAAAGGAAAGGAGCTGGGGCAGGGGGAGTCTAGGGACATCGGGGGAGGGAGTATGGTTAGGGCTTTTTATTTTACTTACTTTTTTGCTGGAGTCAAGTGCACTCCAACTCCTGCCTTTTCTTTTAAAAAAAATGGTGGGCACAACATCCTGCTTCCTCCCTGGATGTCACGTGCCATGTGCAAACCCACGGGGAGGATCTCATGATCAGCATATCGTGAGATCCTCTCCGCCTCCTCCCTAGGTGTAGACATGCCCTCAGTCTTAATCAGTGGAGGCCAGTGGTTCCTATGTCAGCGGGGCAGTTTCAATCAGAAGCGGTCAGAACCCTAAAGGAGCTATCCAAGGGGCTGAATCCATGGTGGGGTTAAGGTTCAGCACTACAAGCTCCTTTGGAGTTCTGACTGAACCTCATTGGATTCACTGACCCTTTGACGTAGGGACCATTGGCCTCCACTCATCTAAATATCAGTTTACTAGTCAGATTCTGAAAACAGGATCAGCCCATAAATATGCACCTATGTTGTTTTTTTCAGTGGGGTGTGTGGATGGGGTGAGAGAAATGATCACAACCCCCCTAAGGTTACAAATATTTCTGTAAATAGTGACTGAAAAAATTAATGTTTAGCATTTTCAAACGTTGCGTGACTTCAGCACAGCAGGGAAGTGGTAGCAAAATAGCAATTGAACATCAGCCTTGCTCAGTAGCAGCCTTGAACGTCCACTTTTTAATCAAGTTTATCTTTGCCAGGCAAAAATAGAAAAAGAAAGAAAGAGTGCCACATCTTCTTGAGGTTTAAGTTATAACTACGATGTAGTATGTTGACACAGTCACGGATATAGAATGTATTATTTCAAGATTTGTCCCATTCCTTTGTATAATGCAAAAACATAAAGATGGTTGTTTATGCCAGAACACACGTCCATCATTTGATTACAGCCTGTTACATTAATACATTTTCTACACAGATAGAGAGCATTAAGAATAAAGTATTGCTATTTATGACTCCTAAAAACAAAATAATGCACGGTATAAAATTACATAGCTGTCAGCGCCTTTTATATAGTTTCCTCATTCTATTTTTATTATGGTTGTGCTGTCTGTGAACACACAACAACAACAAAATTGCATCTGATAACAGGTTTTGTCTAAACATGTAAAAATAATGTCATTTGTACACAAAGTAGGTGTTTTGCCCATGCAAATATTCAAAGGTGATTATGAAACAATCATTTGTTGCTGACAGGAAAGGAAAAAACATATCCTCTACAAGGTCTCAAAATCTGACACTTTAAATCAAAACAGACATCATTATTTTTGATTGCACTTCTAGGAGTGTCATAAAATAGTTGTCTGGCAGGTTAACAGCAGAGGAAAGAAGTGTCTGTTAATTTGGGGAAATGTACTGGGATTGCCCGGTGAAGCTTTCCTTATCCTAATTACTAATTTTATTTGAAACATTTAAGGCATTGAGCTTTAATCAGTAGATGAATCAACTAAACATTTGCCCTTACGGATTAAAAACTTAGACCTACCAGCCTAGCTATCAAATAAATCTTTAGCTAATTAAGCATCTTCAAGTTAATCCATTCGACAAAAATATATTTTCATATTACCAAAACATCAATCATGCCCTTTTGAGATAACCGTTCATTTAATAAGCAGAAGCTGGCACTATTAGAAAGGAAACGTTGCCTTCAATATATTTGAGAAGGTTCACTATTAAGTAACACACAAGAACCAAAAAAAAAAAAAAGTCTAAGGAAATAAACAAGTTCACCCTTAACTCACAGCCCTACCAATTCAAGTTCCTCTTCCCCATGGAGTAATCAGTTTAAAGCTTTAATGGCTTAATCTATCATTCAACCAATTAAAGCTTGCTGCCATGCTAATAACACCGCCAGGATTCTTCTGTAGTGACCCATTAGGCTTCCCGGAGGCAAAATAATTTCCAGCAATCAGGGACTAGACATCCACCAGCAACAGTACTGGTAGAGACAGACAGACTGATGAGTTTTTGCGTGCAGAGGCTACTTTTTCCTTTTAAAATGCTTTTTTAGCCTTTTAAATGGCATCAGTGATCTTCATTCCAAACCTTTGCAGGGAAACATACCTTTTAAAAAGGTCATGGATCAGTAGATATTAGTCCCGAGAGTTTTAAAAGCATAAAATTAGCCACTGCCTTGGGCGGATGGTTTGTTGACAATCACTTTTGGGGCATTAAGGGTGGTGCGAAGAATCCTAGCACCTCCCGTCCACTCCTCATATCCGGGCACCACCTCCCAGATTCAGTACGTTGTACTTAGTTCTTTGGGATGCAGCTGGGTGTCATGTTTCTTAAACCTCCCGCCTTCTTGGGAGACTATAACGATGCTTGCTAAATAATCCACAAAACTTTATTCAAGCAATAAACTTCTCTTCCCAGCAGAAGAGAGTCTAATCTCTAGGAACTTTCCCTTAGGCAAAACTATGCAAACTAAGCGAGACAATTTTCGTTTCAAGAAGAATGGAAAGCCCTTTCCCAAGACACATTAACTTCAGAGAGACTAGTTCTGGTGCAGCTTCTGACAGGATACCAACCGGGCTGACTTTCTCTCGCCTTCCTTTAGCTCCACCCATTTTAGTCTGCAGCGTACTCTAGGATCGGCTAACCTCTCTGCATTCTCTCCCTCAGAAGAACATTGGCTTCCCATTGACTGTGTATTGTTTGCCCTTGAGTAGATAAGCTCTGGAGAAGGTTCACTCCCAACTGGTGAAGAGCCTGTGAGGGCTTTCTCCCCCACTGGTACAGGCTGGCCTGTTTCTGGCACCAACTCCTCTACTTCAGACACTGATTCTGATTGATTACCTGAAACACCTTCTTCCAACCCAGGGAGAGCAGGGCTAGACCAGACACTGGGTCACTCCCCAGCAGGCAGCAACAAAAACATATAGTGTTCAATAAAACAAGACTCCCCCCTCCCCATAATTCTAGCAAGGTTCACAGCTGCCCTTATTCTGAAGTGACTAAAGTATAGGGTGTGGATACAGAGTGCTTCCCATGAACTGTCACACACAATAAGCCATTAGGCATCAATCCTTAGAGATAGAGAAACAGCTTTCCCATTCATGTCATCTATGCGTGTTCATCTTTGTAAATGTGTGAAGGGTGGATCAGAGTCATACCTGTTGGCCATGCCCTCAACCTCCATGGATTGAATCCAGATCTATGCTGGCTCAATCGTGATGGGTAAATTGGACTTCCATGCCCTCTCCTTCCCCTGGCAGCCACTCCCAGTCGCCTGAAAATGCTACACAATGAGTCAGGAGACCCTGCTGAATGGGGTGAGCTGCGATGCATGGGATGGAGGGGGATCCCCCAAAATTAGGTGGAGGGACCTTCAATGGGCAGAGCCCTTCCTCCTCCTCATCATCATCATAATAAAAATATATTTCTAACTCACCTCTCCCTCTGGTTCAAGGTGGGGAACAGCATAGAATACAAAAATAGTATAAAATACATAAAACATTAATATATATAAAACTAATACATTATTAAAATAACAGCCAGATATCTTAAAATTCAACTGGGCAGGCCTGCCGGAAGAGATCAGTCTTTATTACTTTTTTATATTCAGAAAGACTGTTGAGTTGGTGGATCTCTCCCAGCAGGCCATTCCATCACCTGGAAGTGGCAGAAGACAGAAGCCCCCTTCCTATTATGGAAGGCAGATCCTGGATCCAGCCCCATGGTTCAAGCCATGACTGAGCCCATATCTGTATGCCCCAATGTGTGGAGACTCTTGGATATGAGATCCATACCTTCCATGTATCTAATATATGGATCACATGTACAAGAGCTTACACACACAATCACTGTTTGTACACAGCCCTTGAATGTATGGAGGTCAAGGGCAGCACCATCAAGTCTGACCCTTATCCACCCCCTCCAGCTGTTCAATTTTGTAGGCTGAATTTCCAACAGTGTTTATATGCAAGGGGTCAGCAAATTTTGCTTGCTTTTGAGCAACAAACAGGCATGGGTCAACTCACAAGGCATTCTTCCAGCAGTAAGGTTCTGATGCTTCATAAAGGACCAGGACAGTGTGGGGCATCTTTACTGGTCCCAGACACTCCATCCTCCCCATTTGGATTTGGTCCTGAAACACCAAAGAAAAATGTGTGTGCATAGAAGGTAACTTGTAAGCAAGCACAATTTGTGCTGTTGCACAACCACATTATTGCTGACTAATCTGTTAAGCCATCAGCCTAAGCTTCCAGTTTCTGGCTTTGTGGACCTTGAGCCAACATGAGATAACCTTAACCTTAATCAATCTGAATCAAAGGCTGCCCTTAAATCAGTCAATATTCCATGCAGAATTAAGTGGGTCTTACTTCCAGGTAAGTGGATATAGGGTTGCAGCCTTAATGAGCAGATGATCCAGAACAAAATACTGATCAATTTTATGTCTTCCTGCTCAGGCCACCATCCTATTTTTGATCAAACTGTCTTAGAATGTGTTTAATAAATATCTCTAGAGTATAATTAGGTGTCACATCCAAGAAATTAATAGAACGATAATTATGTGGGTCTTCGCACCTCCTTTTTAAATATAGGGACAATAACACTCATTTTCCACAGATAGCTGAGATACGTCAGTGTCTTGTTGTTCAGGTGAAGTGTGAATGTGCTGTTGGCCTGGAATATCGGGAGCTGCCTTATACAGAGTCATACCATTGGCCTATCTAGCCTGGTATTGTCAACACTGACCGGCAGCAGCTCTCCAACATTTCAGGCAGGAGTTTTCCTGCACTACCTGGAAATGCTGAGGGACTATCAATGGCTGCTAGCCCTGGTGGTTATGCACTACCTCCAGTATCTGAAGCAGTAAGCCTGTGTACACCAGTTGCTGGGGAACATGAGTGGAAGGGTACTGTTGTACCATGTCCTGCTTTGTTAGTTCCTGGTTGACAGCTAGTTGGCCACTGCATGAACAGAGTGCTGGATTAGATGGAACCTCGGTCCTTTGTAAGAGCCACTTGGTATGTTCCTCCTCCTCCTCTTTGCTTCATAGCTGGATCCAGAGTGGAGACATTGCTACAGGAGTTTCTAAGAGTTTACTTTTCCATCACGTTTTTCATCTCCTGTTCCCTTAATTGGAGATGCTGGGAATTGAACCTGGGAGCAACTTCATGCCAACAGGTCTTCTACCAATGAGCTGTGGTGTCTTGTACCCTCTCTCCAAAGGTGTCCCTTTCAAAGTACTCTGCCTGCAACCAGAGTACTTTTATTCTGGTTGTGCTTTTTATATTGTATTTTGTATTTGTGCTTTTAACCTGTTGGTTGTCTTACTATGGTTTTAATTTTTGTGAACCGCCCAGAGAGCTTCAGCTATTGGGCGGTATAGAAATGTAATAAATAAATAAATAAATAAATAAACCATATAGCTGTGCATTGTTTTAGATGTGTGGACCAGAAGATTGCAAAGCTACAATCTTCTGTATAGACTTACTTGAGAGATACCTTCCCACCCCCACTTCCTTGAACAAACTGGGGCTTACTTTGAAGAAATAGTAGGTAGGGTGAAGAGAAGAAGAAGAAGAAGAAGAAGAAGAAGAAGAAGAAGAAGAAGAAGAAGAAGAAGAAGAAGAAGAAGAAGAAGAAGAACTAACTTTATCTCTTATTTTGTATTTGTCATAGAGCTCTGCACACTAGATTGTGGCAGCCATGGTGTTTGTGCAAGAGGAATGTGCCAATGTGAAGAAGGCTGGATAGGCCCAACATGTGAGGAACGCACATGTAATTCCCACTGCACTGAACATGGGCAGTGCAAAGACGGCAAGTGTGAATGCAGTCCAGGATGGGAAGGAGACCATTGCACCATTGGTGAGATTTGTGTGTACCTAATCCAAATAACCTTGTCTGGGTGGTAAGAGGACTTCTAGAGAGAGAGAGAAAATTGCCTAAGAAAGGGTTTCAGCCAAGTTCAGGTTTGGATTATAGAGGCCACTTGGGTAGAATCACACACAAAAAGCAAATAATGCAAACATGGTACGTATAGCTCAGACAGGTAGCTTTGAGTTCTGCAAATAGCTGAAAAGAATGAAAGCAACAAATTTGCTGCAATTACAGGCATCAGAACTGTTTGGCATCTCCAAGGCAGAGGCTGGGAATAATAGCTGTATAGCTATTATCCTGGTGTTACCACGATCTCTTAGAGCTTGGTCCACAGTGGAAGTGGGTACAGTCAGGCCAAGTCTCTTCTGGGCAGGCCAAGACCAGCAGAGACAGGTTACAACGGATCAAGTCACTTTTAAGCAGAAGTTAGAAGAGTTGGGACCATGGACAGCTCCTCCTGGGCCTTGTTCTTCTCCATCCCCATCACAGCTATAGAGGATATTGTCTCAGCAGAGAGCTGCATCCATCTGAAGTCTTAGGTAGACTAACAAGGTCTGCCTATCATTGTTTTTGTTTTGTTTTTAAGTGCACTTGTCTGATTTATGTATCTGTTGTATTCTGAGATGTTGGGAGCATTGAGTTTTGAGTCTGAGGATGACGACAGAGCCATGTCATCAAGCAGAGAGAGCATGGGAGAAGACAGTGAAGGCCATTCCCTGGGTGGAGAAGCTTGTTCTTCATCCTTCCCTGAGCCTTCAGAAGAGTATTGCAGGACAGTGGGGCCTTGAACCAATGCAGCTGTAAACCAGCCTAGTTACTTGATCTCCACCTGGGAGGAAGGTGATGTTTGGAAGAGGCTGAATTATCTCAAACACTGGTCTGATAAGCCAGATCCTCTTAGGAATGCACTATGTAGGCCTCTTTTATGCCCTATTTATCCCCATGGGGCAGACCTGTAGAGTGCAATTCCTACTCTGCCGTGTCCTGTCCCATCCCAAGGGGAGTGCTTTCCCAGCCTGCTCAGTCATGTCCCCTAGCTGATTCTATTTGCAATGCTAGATGGAGATGGCTGAGTCCCTCTTCCCTTTTTAGCTCCAGGGAAGTAACAGTGCCCAAAGACATAAGGTGCCGTGCCTGGGCTCCTGGCTCCTGCTTCCCCAGCGCAATCCAGCCCTGTTTTGGGGGAAGGAGACCAAATTAAGCATTAATAGAACTTGGAACACCTAATAGATCAGGTCAACTGTAAGACAATCTGTGTGGGGAGTCTGTAGATATCTGTCTGGGGAAGTCAAGAAAAGGTTGAACAGGTGTTTTTTGGAAATAGTTTGGATAGAGCTAGTGAACCTTTAACCATTGTGAAGAATAGGGTTTCTGGCACAAGCACCTTTTGGCATTTGCCTTTCCACAAAACTATTCAATAATATTTATTTATTTATTTATTTATTTCCTGCCTCTCCCTCTGGATCGAAGCGGGGAACAACACCAAACAAAATATAATACATAAAATTAGTTAAAAGACCATATAAAACAATACAATATTAAAATAACTATCACAACATCTTAAAATTCTTAGGTTTAAAATTCATCTGGGTAGGCCTGCCAGAAGAGGCTAGTCTTTATAGCTGTCTTAAACTCTGAGAGAGCTTTAAGCTGACGAATCTCCTCCAGCAGGCCATTCCACAGTTTGCAAGCGGCAGAAGAGAAGGTCCTCTGGGTAACCATTGTCAATCTAGTTTTGGCTGGCTGAAGTCAATTCTTCCCAGAGGACCTGAGTGTGCGGGGCGGATTGTATGGGAGAAGACGATCCCACAGGTAACCTGGACCCAAACCATGTAGGGCTTTAAAGGCACAAGAATGCCGTGCTCTTTTGCGTCTTGCTGCCCTAGCTGAGCTACTTTTGCCTCTGCGATTCTGTATGAAGTAATACTGACATAACCATTAGAAAATGCACATCCCACTACAGATTTGTTTAATAGAAGCTCTGTGGAGACTAAAACCATCAGACGGTTTAAAAAATTCCTATATCCTCTGCCTTCACTTTACAGGATTTAAATATTGTGCTAGTTATTAGAGATGTTCATTCCCCCCCCTCCTCCCCTTTTACCCCTCAGGCTAATTTCTAATGATATTCCTAATAAGAAACTAGAACTCACAGATCTTTTCAGAAGTCACTGCTCAGCTGTAGAAATGTAATTGTTACATTTTAATGAAAATGATACATTTTCCCCAAGACATTTAATAGTGCATCTTGGCAAAATGTCATTTTAGATGTTCCCAAAGTGTTTTTTATCCATAATGTTTTAATTGCATGCCAGAGACTCGGGTGCCTAATTTATACAAACAAGTCAGCCAAATACCAGAGCTTTGCAAACATAATGGCTTCTGCATATTTCACTTTCAGGCATATTTTATGTTTGATTACTGCATATCCGTTTTTAAAAATGCATTACTTGTGCTCTTGGTTTCATTTTAAGTAAGAATTCAGTTATGAATTTAGACATCTATGAAAAAGCAGGATGTTGGACCTGAGGATGTCAGAAAAAAACCTCAACGGATTCAAATGAGTTCAGATTTCTATGAATCCAAACTGTGGATTCTGTGGCAGACTCTTTTTTTTTCTGAGTCATGTGGACTTGCAGGCCGGTTTTTCACTTGCACTAATTCACAGTAATGAATTTTAATGCTAATGCAAATCAGTGCTGATGTGAATTAGCACAAGTAGAAGAAATTCTGATTTAAGCATTCGGTTCAGCCCACTCTAGAATTGTACAAGATCAGGGTTCTGCCAAAATTGCTATATGGAGCACCACTGTGGGCTATAGCCAACTTGGATCCAATAGAAAGAGCTCAAAATAATTTTTTGTGTAGACTCCTGGCAGTCCCCATTTCTACGAAATTAGAATTGCTCCATGCAGAACTAGGTGTGATGCCAATCTGAAGCTCTCAGAAAAGCCCTGCTTTTTTTGGTTAAAAATCATTTTTAAGCAGGTATCAGAATTTCTTCTGATGGTTTTGGAAGAGATGGGCTCAAATTCATGGAAGCATAAAATGCAGCTGGTTGCCATGAATTTGGGATTCTCTCTTTTCTCTTAACTCAAGGTCATGATAGAGCTAAAGTGTTAGTGCTCCAAAGGCTTAAGGATATTGAGATTTAAGTATTCCAGTTCAGTCAGTGCATGGATGACAGAATGAAAGATTCCTGACTATCTGGGAAATACAGATGGAAGGGATTTAACAAAAACTGTTGCCTCTCTAACTAGACCACGTAGAATCTTGATCTCATCCATCAGAGCCATGACCATTGCAATCCAAAACATCAAGAAGGAACAAGTTTGGGAGAGTCTGGAGAAGACAATACAGATAGTCCCACTGGACAGAAAGCAACTTCCTTTGTCCATGTTGGATCATTTACAGCCCTTTTTTTGCTTCATTTTCCACCCACGCTGCTGCCACATGCCCTCATTCACAGCTGGTGTTCCAGCTGAAAGTCAATCTGAGTTGGTTCTTGGTTTCATTAAGTCCATTGTCCTGTATCCACCACTACTATGAGGATTTCCACCTTACCAACAAACCCAAGGAGCTGTCCAACAGTTCAGGAAGCAAGGTGTTCCTGATATGAGGGAAAACGTCTTGAAGGCCAAGGTGATAAATCAGCAATGGGAAGGCACCAACTGACATCCTGCTGCCCCCTTCTCCTGGAGTATAAGGAGGGCACTGGTCTGAAGCATATGTTGGGTTGGTTTCTTCCTCTTGGGTCAGGCTTAAGAATGAGAGACGACCTATTGCCAGACAGGCACTGCACGTCTGATGCTTGGCTTCTGCTCAGAGATGTCATTATCTCTGCACCCAGAGTCTTGGGGGATGATCCTGGAGGATCTGGAGCTTGAGGCCAAGACCTGCCAAGGTGTGTTAGATACCTTGAACCTGCAGCTTCGTCAAGCAGAGTATCTTCCCAAGTGGTGGTCTCAGGTTGATAGATCAAGTTGATCTATTTGAACACATGTCACAAATTTTACCATTTAACATAAGAAGTACCTTTTTCCTTAAATAGTTTCATAGTCCAATTGACAGGAACCTTCTGGTCATTCTACATAGTTCATGTTTAGCCAGTTGTTTGTCTTCTTATGGCTACAGCTAATTCTTTCCACCTTTGTAAGAGACCTTAGGAGTGCAGTACGAATGTTGAGAAATTGATTTTTCAGATGCAGCTGATGGGTCAGAGCATATTGCCAATATTAAGACTCACCGATCAATAGAACATAATTAAGGAGGTTCAAAATGCTGCAGGCAAGTCCTGTTTGAACACATCTCCAGGCTAGAACTCAAGCTATGATGTCATTGAAATAGGGGGAATCCAAACCATTTATGGTACTGCAATTGCACAGGCACATTAAGGAGGAGGCTCTGTTGAACACTGTGGGACTTGTTTCTGAGTAGACATGCAGAGGATTGAGTCTATAAGGTTGCAATTTTAGCAGATTTACAGTACAATCCTGTACATGTCTTCTCAGAAGTAAGTTCCATGAACTTGTACCAGGAAGCCCTAGCAGCTGACATGACTACTTTAATGAAATCTTATCAAGCAATTGACTGGTACCTTAGAACATTTTTGCTCTATGATAAGCAATTTATTCCAATTTTCTTCCACTTTAAATGTTGGAGTGATCACAAATGTAGAGATGCCAAGAAAAAGTGTGTGTGGGGGGGAAACTATCACAAAATTCTCAACAGTTGTATAATAATGGAATGGCAAACTTCTCTCTCTTTTTTTTTAGCACTAACCTTATAAGGTGCATGAATAGTATTCAGGTCTGATGAAGTGGACTTGTCATAAGAGGAGGAGCAAATCTCATCATTCAAACCAGCCAGTATATTTTAATACATGCTACATGAAGCTTTCTTTAATTGGTATCTCTCTAGATGGCTGCCCAGGTCTGTGTTACGGAAACGGAAGATGCACCCTTGACCAGAATGGATGGCACTGTGTCTGCCAGGTGGGATGGAGTGGAATGGGCTGTAATGTTGTCATGGAAATGATGTGTGGAGATAGCAACGATAATGATGGAGGTACCGTCACAATTTCTGTCCCTTGAATGTTGTATAATTAGCACTCTTACTCGTTGTTGTAGACTCCCACTGGGTTGTATCCAGCATTAGTTTAACTTAAGTTCCATTCATTCCAATGGGTCTAAGTAGGACTAACATTGGTTACAACCCTTTGATTTAAGTTGGATCAGATGTTTAGTGTGTGCACTTTAGATGATCTGGATTGCTGAGGTTTAGGACACATCTTGCTTCTGGACAGAAATGCTAATTTAAAATAAAAATAAAACAGAAACATGAATTTGGAGGGGGTCTTATAAGCCTTGTAGTCCAACGTCCTGCTCGATTGCCCTGCTTCAACAAAATTCAGCTGTCTTTTATGCAAATGCAAAGCTAATTGCAATAGAGAAGTCAAAGCAAGCTAAAAGTCAAACAGTTTACTGGACAAACAGGGCTTTGACAGAGAAGACCAAAGTCAAATGCATGGAATATCAGTGAAGTATAATCAGAGTTTCAAAAGGTAGCATCAGGTAGAAGTCCAAAGGTCAACAGCATGGAGGTCCAAAGACAAATCAAGGTCAGGATGCAAGATACCAAAATTGCATCAACAGCATTGTTTCCAGCAATGGCTAGACTGAGTATGAAGGCTCATGTTACAGAGCCTCCTGAGCCCCACCTGAGGCTTAGCAGCAATATATTACAAGCTTTGCTCCCAATGAGTTCCCTCCTCTTAAGGAGTTCTTCTTTGGAATTGGGTTCTTCTTCTTAAAAGAGCTGTTTTGCCTCTTAAGGCAATGATCCTCTCTGGGACAGGGTGCTTGCTCCGCCTCTGACTCTGAAGGAGAACTTTCCTCTTCCTGCAGGGATGGACTGTGGTCTTCCCCCTTGAGGGCCCAGTCTCCCCCAGTTCTCCTTGGTTCCTTGGCATCACCTGTCTCTGGGAGCTCTAATTTCTTGGAAGGGGAGGATTACCGCAACAGGGGGATGACACCAATACAGGATATCCAGGGCAGATGGCTGCCCAGCCTCTGCTTGAACATCTCCAGTGAGGGAGAGCCCACCACTCCCCAAAGTCATTGGTCCCATTCTAGAACTAGGGATGTGCTCCGCTTCTAATCGGACCTGTGAATTAGAAGCGGAGCGGGGTGCTTTGCCTCCCCTTAAGGTGGAGGCGAAGAGGATTGGGGGGCCGGCGGAGCGTGGCGAAGAGGATTGAGGTGAAGGCGGATCCTTCGCCTCGATCCGGAGCTCCGCCGGAAAGGTAAGTGGGGTTTACCAGGCCCTGCCGCTGTCACTCATGCGGCGACAGCGGCAGGGCCCGGTAACCCCCCCTCTTCTCCCTTACCTGCCTCCGTCCGCGGTCCGTCGGCTTCTTCAATTGAGCCCGCGGTTCAACCAGGAAGTCTGGGCCGCACGGCCCAGACTTCCTGGTTGAACCGCAGGCTCAATTGAAGAAGCCGACGGACCGTGAACAGAAGCAGGTAAGGCCCCCCTCCCCCTTGGTCCCTTAACGGGCTCTGCCGCCGTCGCCGCACGGGCGGTGACAGCGGCAGGGCCCGGTAACGCCCCCGCCCTCCTCTCCTGGCCTTACCTGGTGCCACTCCCCTCCACTGCGGAGCTCCGATTCGGAGCCGGAGCTCCGCGGCGAAGAGGAGCGGAGTATGGGCGGAGCGGGCCGATCCGAAATTTTCGGATCGGCCCGCGGGGCGGAGCGGGGGGTCCGTGCACACCCCTATCTAGAACTACTGTTACCCAGTTTCAGGATGACCTGAAATTCTCTGAGCCAAATATCATAGAAGAGCTGCCTAGAAGTTAGTTGTTTGTTTTTAATACTATCTGCCCTCTGTGATGGTTTTTTTTTAAATGTCCCTGCTGCTTTTAATAAGCTAGTTGTTAGTTTTTAAACTCATTGTATTGGTTTGGTTGTGTTCTGACGGGGAGCCAGTTTGGGAGCTCTCTATAACAGGGGTGAGTAACTTGTGGCCCTCCAGATGTTTCCCCCTACAATTCCCATCAACCCTAGCCAGCATAGCCAGTGTTGAGGGGATGGTGGTACTTGTAGGCGAAAACATCTGGAGGGCCACAATTCTCCCACCGCTGCTCTATAGGGTCAAAAAAAGCAGTGTATAAATATTTACATAAATAGACAGATAAATAAAATTCAGGGGCACACCAGAGCGTGCTCATTCAACATTCATACAAAGAGCCATGCTGGATCAGACCAAAGGCCCTGTCTAGTTCACACAGTATTCTGTTCACTCGGTGGCCATCCAGCTGTTCCAGGGAAGCCCACAAGCAGGAAATGAGTGCAGCAGCACCTCCCCCATGCTTTATATCCCAGTTGTATAATATGTGTATCAACACCACCACCCTCCCGCGGCCTTGTCTTTCCAACTCGGAGCCCTTCATCTTTTCTATCATGTATATAATATTAGAGGCACGTTCCCTGGCTAAAATGCCTCTCAGGCATGTAGCAGCTGCACAGCCAAGGAGTGCTGATTTGGGCATGTGGAGCACATCTGTCTCACGTTGGCATGGCTTCTTGCCGTCACTCACGGAACACAGACATCTTCTGAAGATGTCCTCTGCAGCATGAATCTCACAGTTTGTGGTGAGATTACCACATTATCTCCTCCTCTATCCGCTTTCCCACTGTTCTTGCTTTGCCCGTTGGCCCACTGGCACAGTGGATGCATCTTCCCTTTTCAGTGTTGAAGATGACCTTTTAGATCGTCTGAAGAGCTCCTTCTCCCCCCCTCCTTCCCCCCACCCCCACCCTCCCTCAACTGCCCAGCTATTGTTCAGGAAGCAGCCATTGTTCCACAGAATTGCCTGGAAGTTTGGGTTGAATTCAGTTAGCATGACATACTTTGATTTGAGCCTCGGGGTCCAGAATAATAGGGCTACTCACATCCAGCAACAACACGGACACAGATTGCAAGCGGTCTGGGCCAGGATCGCATCACTTTTAAGTTTTCAGCACAGCACACAGTGGCTCTACCCAGATGAGCCCAGAGCTTCTGAGCAGAGATTCACTCTGTTTACCAGACATCCTTACTTAGGCTGTGGCATCTGGCTTGCGATAAAAAACAAAGCCTCCAGAACTGGACCAGAATCCCAAGCCTGCTGCTGAAACAGCTGCAGAAGGTCACAGCCTTATCCCCCAAAATGGTGGGCACACCTTTCAAAAAATAAATACAAAGAAATTCAAGAAATCGTAGAGGCAGTAGAGGTTAATGAGCAGGGCAAATGCCCTTCCCAGCATTTGCATATACCCATATTTCTTCGATTCTAAGATGCCATCGATTGTAAGACGCACATTAATTTCAGTACCACCAAGAGAAAAAAAGCTTTGATTCTAAGAAATAATAAACGTACCCACGATTCTAAGACACACCCCGTTTTTAGAGATGTTTATATGGGGAAAAAAGTGCATCTTAGAATCGAAGAAATACGGTAGGTATCAAAACCTTTTATTATTTACTTGTGTGTTGAACAAATAGCCTAAGCCAACCCCACTACCCCTCTAAATCCTCCCTCAAATCTAAATGGACTAAAAACAACATCCCTCCCTCCCTCCCCCATTTAGAACCAAATCAGCCAATCACACACAAGCCCCCCTTGCTACCCATAGGTAACCCCTCCCTTACCTGTATAAACAGTCCCTGAAAAGCTAAATGCATTCATATTAACATAATAAAACACATTAATCAAAGAAGCAGGTGATTTTGTCACCGCCACCAATCTGGATGGCTTTAAAAGGGGTGGTGGTGGATAAATTCCTGGAGGAGAAGGTTATCAAGGGCTACAAGTCTGGATGGATATGTGCTGCCTCCAGTATCAGAGGGGGAACACGGGTGGAAGGATGTTCTCGTATCAAGCTTGTGGGCTTCCCGTTGACAGTTGGTTGGCCTCGGTGTGAACAGAATGCTGGTCTAGATGGGATCCTTGTTCTGAATTAGCAGGGCTCTTCTTATTCTCACAAGTTCTGAACACCAGTGTGTAGTAGTCAGATTCAGACCTGCATGACACAGGATGGAAATGGACTAATCCAATGAGCCTTGTACATTAATAATGGCCATTAACTGATGGAGTTGAAGCACATGACAATAAAGAAATAAATGAGATGCCAGCAATCTCCTTTTCATAATGGCCTCTGAATGCCCTGCTTCGGTTTCATTTTTTTCCCCACTCCCAATTATTTCCTGCCAAGCAGTTTGGATGAAAGAAACTAAAAACTGGGGGTGGAGGGATCAAACATTAATGTTTGGCAATTTATTCAGTGCAAATTAAACCCAAGTAAAAGGAAACTTCATTTAAAAAAAAACACGGTGCAGCTGAAAATTCAGCTAGAAGATACCAGTCTTCTTATTAAAGCAAATATTCAGGTAACGAACATGACAAATTCCTAAGAAGACAGGGGTGGGGAAACTATGGGCTCCAGATGTTGTTGGGTGATGACTTACATCATCTAGTTGGCCATGCTGGATGGGGCTGGAGTTGGAGTCCAAGAACATCTGGAGGGCCACAGGTGTCATGTTTATCAGAAAGCCCCTGCATTTGATGGGAGACAAATGATGAGGCCTGCTAGGTAATCCACAAAGCTTTTATTAAGCAGCAAACATTTCTTCTACCTGAAGAGAGTCTAATCTCTTGGAAACTTTCCCCTAGGCAAAACTATGCAAACTAAGCGATACAATTGTCTGACCAAAGAGAACAGGAAACCCCTTCCCAAACGCCCATAACTTCAGGGAGCCTGGTGTGGAGGCAGGTTCTGGTGCAACCCTAGTCAGACCGACTTTCTCATGCCTTCCTTCCGCTCTGTGCATTTGAGCATCCGGTGGACCCTAGCATCAACTAGCTTGTCAGGCACTCTCCTCTGGAAGAAACCTCACTTCCCACTAAGTGTGTAGGATTTGGCCTTGAGGAGGTAAGCTCTGGAGAGGGCTGACTTCCAGCTGGGGAATCGCCCGTGAGAGCTTTCTCACCCACTGGTACAGGCTGGCTGGTGTCTGGCACTGCCTCCTCTAGGTCCGAATCTGATTCTGATTGATTACCTGAAACACCTTCTCCCAAAACAGGGGCAGTAGGGTTAGACATGACAGTAGGTTCTCTGCCCCTGTTGTAAGAGATGGAATGTGGTGGACAGCGGAGTGAAATCCAACCTCCAACTTCTGGAGTCATACTTGGCTGGGTCTGCAGCCTTGGATGTTCTCAACATCTGGCCTTTCATGATACTGCTCTGTCTTGGTTTCAGCCCTATAATCCCAGCATTCCTTCAAAGCCTCTGCGAACGATTCTCACTCATCCTCTTTTCCTCCATCAATTTGTGTTCTATCCTTGGTCTTTCATTTTTTAAAAACTCAATGTCTTGGTCATCTCATTTGTTCTTCTTTCAGCCGTCCCTATCACTTTTATATGGATGGCATTCACCCCTTACCGCTCTATCCACTCTGACTCTTTTAACATAGCCATTATTTTCATTGTCCTTTCTTTCTTGTTAGGCTGCCAACTCAAACTTAACATGCACAAAACTGAACTTCTGTCTTTCCGCCGATACCCGCATTACCATCTTCTTCGCCTTCTTCTGTTGACAATCTCATCCTTCATTGCTCTTACCTGGCTGGAAGCTGGGGCATTAACTTTGATTCTTCTACCACTTCCTATCCCTAGTTTGATACACCAGCCAAGCTCTGTCATTTCGTTCTTTCTGCTTCATTGTTTTCTCCCCACTGATTCAGATAAACCTTTAATTCAGCTTATCATTCTTTCACATATAGATTATTGCACTGTATTATTTTCTGGTCTCCCTATCGCACATTGTAAGCCTCTTATCTCTGTCCTTAATTCTTCTGCTTACTGATGTTGCACAGCCGTCCAACATGTCCCTCCTTCCTCCTTCTCTCTTCTTTGGCTCTTTTCCCATTTAATATTGAATATGTGATGTTGTTCCTTTCTTCCAAAAGTACTGATGGACTTGGCCCCTCTCTCTTGTCTGCACCTTCTCTCTCTTTATTTACCATCTCCATCTTTCTTTCTTCCAGTGCAAACTTAAGGTGAAATCCTATGCATGGTTAGGCAGAAAAAAGTCCCACAACCCCCAGCGTTCCCCAGCCAACTGTACTAGCTGGGCAGTGCTGGGAGTTGTTGGATTTATTAGGGCAAGATGGATGGATGATATTCTGGAGGTGACAGACTTGACCTTGGGGGAGCTAGGGGTGGCGACAGCTGACAGACAGCTCTGGCGTGGGCTGGTCCATGAAGTCACGAAGAGTCGGAAGCGACTGAACGAATAAACAACAAACATGCATAGGATTACACCCCTACTGGTCAAAATTTCTGTTTGATGTGCTATTTTCAGTTTTATTCCTTTTTCCTTTGCCCACCCCATATCCTGGGAGTGTTCTCACTCTAACGTTTGCTTGGCTTCCTCTCTTAAAAGAAGGGCGTGAGGACAATATTACGGCTGTATTTTCCGTCTTGCTTTCTGATCTTGATTCATCTTTTATCCTCTTTTTTTATCTTTTGATTTATTCTCTCCCCCGCCCCCTTTTCATCCTGGTATCTGATAAACTTTTCCACCCCCTTTCCCTTCTGTCTCAATTTTGTAACCTTCTGGGATTTTTTTTTTATATATATGTTGTATAATATCCAGTCCACTCCAAGCACTTCCAGAAATATTAAGTGAGGATGATTGTGTGTGTGCAGCCTATACTTTCTGGACACGATTTGTAGTCAAATCATACCTTTGAGTGCTTAAAAGCAACTGGAGATGCAAATTCAGGTTATTTACCCTGCCTTCAAGCACTGCATGCAATGCATGCCAAAGCAGCGGTAAATCATGCTGTGTGAGAAGTGTTATGTGGGGGAAGGGAAATCCAAACAGCATGGTTTGGTCTGCGGGCTTCATCCCACGTCCCTGTTTCCCTCAAATTATCCCCATAGCATAAAGATGTCATTGTCGTTGTTAGCTAAATCACTCCCTGGGCGGCAGCACTCCTAAGATCCTTTACATACCAGGAAAGGATTTAAGGGGGAGAAATGTAAAAAATCAGTTAAAAAATCAACGGATGACCCAATCTGATTCAAATTTGGTATGCTTAAAGCCCTCTTTAATATCCATTACTGTACCAATTTTGATGTCTTTATCTTTAAAACTTACGCAGATGTCAGCATTTGTTTAATTTGTACTTTAAACATATCAAATCATCCTCTTGCGCCCCCAGTGGCCAGTGGAGAACAACAAAAGATCCGCTCCTAAAGAGGTAGTTAAATAGGTCGGTTCTTTTGGCTAAGAAGCACAATTAAAGCAGGATGCATGGGAGTACTTCACAGTCAATGCAGATTATAAAATGGAAAACTTTGGAGTCCTTTGCACACAATTCACAGTAATTGCAGAGTATAACCCTGCTGTGATGAAGCTAGATGCAGAAGAAAGGGAGCAGCACTGTGAAGTGGAGGCTGGTGGCCCCAATTTCGGTGGGACTGTGAATCCATTCTGGGTTTCAATTCAAACCAGCCAGAAAGCTAAAAGAACTATCCGTGGTACTGAACTCTATTCCCCAAATAGGTATTCCTAAAATAAAATACACCAGCTAAAGACCTTTTTATTTTCTCAGTATTTTAACACTTAATTTAACTTAAATTTAAACTTTGCTGTTTTAATCTCATATTTTAACCTATATCAAATTTTGCTATGTGGTTTTATCCTGGTTGTGCCTTTTATATTGTATTTTGTATTTGTGTTTTTAAATTATTGGTTGTTTTTATGTTCTTCATTGTTTAAATTTTTGTGAACCGCCCAGAGAGCTTCGGCTATTGGGCAGTATAAAAATGTAATAAATAAAATAAAATAAATATTAAAATGGGTTCAGTACCTTGAATAGCTCCCATTTTAGGTCCAATTATTGTTTCCCCAACATATTGCATATGACATCTTTTGTTTTCTTTTGCATTCAATTAGATAAACAACATTGCAGGAAGTGCATTTTACACTGACATGCTTTATTTGTTTATTTATTGCATTTTTATACTGCCCAATAGCCGAAGCTCCCTGGGCGGTTCTCCAAAATTAAAACCATTCAGTATAAAACAAACAGTATAAAAACAAGATATAAAATACAGTATAAAAGCAGAACCAGGATAAAATCAGCAGTAGTGCAGAAATACAAATTTAAAATATGAATTTAAAACAGCAAAGTTTGACAAAAACAGCTTGACAAAAAAGGAAAAATCTCTCTCTCTCTCTCTCTCTCTCTTTCTCTGATTATATACTTGGTTAGCTACTGGGTCCGTCACACTTTTCAACATTCAACCCTTTGGCACTACAACATCTCTCTTGTTTTACCCATTTTCAGATGGTTTGACAGACTGCATAGACCCTGATTGCTGTCAGCAAAGCAATTGCTACGCGAGCCCTCTCTGCCAAGGGTCCCCTGATCCCCTTGACCTCATCCAACAGAGTCAACCTCCTTTCTCACAGCATCCTCCAAGGCTCTTTTATGATAGAATTAAATTTCTTATTGGCAAGGAAAGCACTCATGTAATCCGAGGAGATGTCTCATTTGAGAGCAGGTAAGTGTATTTTTTTTTTAAAAAAAAGAACCCATGGAACTGTGATTTCAGAATAGAAAGTTGACTGTTGGACTTCAAAAAAATATGTTTTGTAGTTTTTAGATATTTTTGTTCTGCAATTCTGTATCTTAAAAGTTTCCCTAAACTAAGTTCCCAATCCAAGTTACCCCTCTGGATCTACTCTACAGTAAAAATGGTGGGGGGGAACCATAGCTACTCAATGGCCCCATTCAGACAACATGCTAAAACCATGCTGCTTAACCACAAAATGGTTAATAGGAATGCATTAAGGTGAATGCATTCCACTAATCATTTTGTGGTTAGGCAGAACGGTTTAGCGTGTTGTCTGAACAGGGCCAATAATGGTTTGAAGTAATGTCTGTTACAGCCTTCTGGCCTTATTCAGGATAATGAAGTACTAGAGTACTGACAAGTTACTCCAGCACTGGCTTGCAACAACTGACTGTGTTTTATAGCCAAGCTAGGAGGGTCCTCCAGTGTGCTCCATCTGTGTTTTTGTGGTTAGAAGGGTTGGTTGGTTGGTTGGTTGGTTGGTTGAAGAATGACAACTACAGCTGAGCCAAAATTTCTCAGAAGACTTTTTTCCCCCCTCACAGAAGTCCAGAGGTTTTTCTTTTCTTACCCCCCCCCACCACCACCACCTCCACAATAGAAATAAAATAACTTTGCAGACACTTCTCTGACTTTTCTTCTTCGTTGTTTTTTTATGGTGCCTGCATTCCTCCATCCCCACTCCAATACCCTGGAGTTATGGTAGTCATGGGGGATTGTGGAGGATGCAACATGGAGTCCAGGCTGCCAACTCAGTTGAAGCTGTTGCCAGTTGCATTGGCAATGCCAAAAACAAAACAAAACCTTAGGGGGGGGAACAAGAAAGAAAGAAGCCGTACTACAACCTTTGCCACTGGAGAGCTCTACCCATGCAAAGTTGTTGGAGAATTTCTCCTCTTCTTGGAGAAATTTTGTGAAATTGTCACACACACACACACACACACCAGTTTTTCTGCCCATAAAAAGGGTGGAGAATCTTAAAAGGCTGTTTTTACGCAGCTCTAGTTTCAGTAACTGCTTTAAAACTTCTCTTATACCTGGGACGATGGCAAGATCGAAAAGAACCATGGGGTAAAGGTCAGCATGCTACTGAATGAGCAGAACCTGCCCTCATATCATTTGTGATAGTTTATTTAGGTACTGTTACTGTTTTTAGAAGGCTCCAGGGAGGACATGGTTAATTAAAATTTGGGAGAGGGGACAGGGTTTGTAGATTTCTTTATGGACCTCCTATCCTTTATAATACCAGCGCAAACCAAATGCATTTCTAATGGAATCAAAGAAGATGTCGACCTTCTTGTGAACCACCCAGAGATCTTTGGCTATTGGGCCGTATAAAAATGTAATAAATAAATAAATAAATAAATAAATAAATAAATAAATAAAACCTGCTTAAAGGTTGATGAAAAGATCTGACGTTGCGAAGTTCAAACTGTTGCCACAGATGAAGAAAGGAATTATTAGTTGGCCAACTTTTAAAAACATACTTCTGGCAATCTCCTTGCCTTGCCTTCATATACATTAAGTTAAACATGTTCCTAACCTTGAATTAATTGCCTTTCCAAGACTGCTTAGAGCAGTGTTGTCAACAGGAGGAAATGAATAAACCTTGCTAACCCTCTTACCCTTAATTTAGCTCTCTCAAGTATTTAATGCAATAAATTATGCCTTTTAAGTATAAAGTGGTCAGTTGGTAATTTCCCTATCGGAAGTGCACTTCAGAGGTTAATACCTCAGCTGGCTAGTGAAGACTGGAAATACTATATATAAAACAAAGGGCAATGAATTATAAAGAGTAGATCTAGAGGAATATGATAATAAAATAGATGCCGTGCCACTAGCTAGTAAATCCCTTGATTTACTATAGTTGTTGTATCCCTGAATTTTACATTTATATTGTAAGCTACACTGGGGAAAGCATTTTGAAGGGTGGGGTATAAATGTTTTAAAGAATGAAAAGAAACAATGTCCAAGAGGCCTTTCATTAAATATTGCACGCAATGATGTGTTTTTTCATCTTCCCTCCTGCTGAGCCGCCCTTTTAAAATGCTAGTATTCCTGTTTGAAGCGGGCCAGGAAACATAATAACGCATTTGTAATGAACATTTTAATGCCGTGCCATGCCATTTTTGGAAGCTGAGATTTAGTGTCGCAAATTGGTAAATACATTTATGTCGTCAGTCTTCGTTTGAAGTCTAAACATCAGATTGACCCCTCTCTAGCAATCATTTTTGGGGTGCGGTTGACTAGCAGGGAACAGGTGGTCGTAATGCAACAGCACCCTCACACCTGTATTTCCCAGCAACTTGTGTACTTAGGCTTTTATTTATTTATTTATTTATTTATTAAATTTATATCTCCTCCCCCCACCCCATAGCCGAAGCTCTCTGGGCGGTTTACAAAGGTGAAAAACAATGAACATTAAAAGCAGATATACAAAATTTAAGACCACCAGAAGTATAAAAAACAACAACATCCATTTAAAACAACTATTCTCGGGTCAGTTAAAAACTCAGCATATGCTGTTAAATGCTCTTAAATGCCTGGGAGAAGAGAAAAGTCTTGACCTGGCGCCGAAAAGATAGCAATGTTGGCGCCACGCGAGCCTCATCTGGGAGATCATTCCATAATTGGGGGGCCACCACTGAGAATGCCCTCTCCCTTGTTGCCATCCTCCGAGCTTCCCTCGGAGTAGGCACTCAGAGGAGGACTTTAGATGTTGAGCGCAGTGTATGGGTGGGTTTATGTCAGGAGAGGCATTCCATCAGGTATGGCGGTCCCAAGCCATGTGAGGCTTTATAGGTTAAAACCAGCAAAATATTAAACAAAGATGTTGCACAGGAAATCCCGAAGGAGGCCAGAAACTGCTGCTCAAGATCCTTTAAATTTCAGGTGCTAGGAGCTGGGACTTTATACTTAAATTAAAAAGAAGTCCTCTTCCATTAGGAACATAGGCTGCTGCCTTATACTGATTCAGACAATGGGTCCATCTAACCCAGTATTGTCGACACTGACTGGCAGCGTCTCTTTGGGATTTCAAGCAGGGATTTTTTCTAGCCCTACCTGGAGATGCCAGGGCTCGAACATGGGACCTTCTGCATGTCAGGCATGTGGTCAACCACTGGGCTTCAGCACCTTCCCCATTGAGTTGCAGATCTGTCCTAAATGGAAACCAAATGCATCCTTGGTATTTTGGAGCAAGAGGGAACTGAAGAGGGACGGAGAGGTGCACACGGACCTCGTATTCCTAATGACACCAATGGTACTGTAGCACTTGCAGCCAAGCAAAGAGGAGGGCTATAGATGAGTTCGGAGGCTTCTACTTACCAGGCAGCAGTCTATTCTTCTTCTTCTTCTTCTTCTTATTATTATTATTATTATTATTATTATTATTATTATTATTATTATCCTGCATTTTGCCCAATGTTGGGCCTCAAGGCGGCCTTACAAAGTTTAAAACATACATTGGGGGGGGGGAAACATAAATGTTTAAAATACACAACAAAATTATAAGACATTAACATAGATGGAGGGCCAGATTATTCTCCAAAGGCCTGCTGGAACAAAAAAGTTTTAGCTTGCTTCTGAAAGCCCATCAAGGAGGGAGCCAGCCTAGCTTCCCCGGGAAGAGAGTTCCAGAGCACTGGAGCAGCCACCAAGAAGGCCCTCTCCCATGTTCCCACCAAGCGCTCCTGTGAGGATGGTGGGATTTCTTCACAGGAAGGGCTTCTTCAGAAGATCTCAAAGCACGGGCAGGCTCATAAGGGAGAATACGTTCTTTCAAATAACCTGGACCCAAGCCATATAGGGCGTTATAGGTCATAACCAGCACTTTGAATTATGCCCGGAAACAGACTGGAAGCCAGTGGAGCTGTTTTAACAGGGGAGTTGTGTGCTCCCTGTAACCAGCCCCAGTCAACAATCTGACTGCAGATTGAACCAAAGTAGCATTGCATCCCAAAACACATAAACAACTAATGTAATTAACAGCAGAGTGATCTTCATTTCCAATGTTTAAAATATAATAACCTTCCAATATTTAAAATGCATGCAGTTATAATGCTGGAAAGAATAAAAACAACACCTAGAAGTTAATACATTGCATGCCAGTGGGAGTCCAGAAATTCAACAGGCTTTCTACGTATTTGTACACCTGGCTCTGTATCATTTTTAGCAGACCTCGGCTACTCTGCATTGTATAAGGAACTGGCTGTGCCAACTTTAAATGCTCACCCATTATCATGAACCATGAGAGCATTAGCTCAGACATTAAATAGCCATTTAGTAAAATACCATATTCGATATTTACTTGTATTTGGCTGCAAATGCTATGTTTTAACAAATTGGATGGTCTGAAACAGAACTGCAGCCCAGCCAGAGCAAGGCAAAACAGCATCAACAACAGCCCACCTTTGTTTAATCAACTGCATCATTTGACCTTGGACAACCCCCTTTCATTTCATAATTTGCATGGGTGGGCTCTGTCTCAAAATTAACCAAGGGGGAGAGCTCCGCATTCTGTGCTTCCTTGAGGCTTGCAAGGGAAGCTGGTAGCAGATCAAAGCAGGAGGAAATCAGGACCTTGGATAGCGCCCAATGGGTCCTGCTGGTTGGAACTCTCTTCTACTAGGACAATAGGAGGATGTTGTCTCAGCAAGGAACTAAAGCCAATTGACAAGATCTCTAGTGTGGTCAAATCCTGGTTTCCTGGAGGAGCTGAGTGTGTTATTAAAGGGGCTTCACCTGATTTTGTAACTGAAGATATCTGTGAGGTTGAACAGATGGAGGTTTTGCCAGGAACTCATCATTACAAAACAGAGATTTCATTTTTTCTATATAAACCTTTTATAGAGAGAGTTGTGGAACTTGTAATATTGGGTAGCTAATCCCTGCGGACTTGTAGGCATGCGAGTAGATGATGAATAGGAAATGGGCAAAGGGGGAAAGTACAGTGGCCACATGAGTCATCTGAGTGCCCAAAACAGTGTTAGTAAGGACTATGATTTGACAGATTGCTGCTTCTGATTGTCTAACAGGCAAAAGCAATTTTCAGATACATTGTTGAGGAAAAGTGAATGCACTGTTTCTGTACTCGAGGGGAAACTGAGGTTGAGGGAGGAAAAGGATCAAACAGATAATTGCATTTTAAAGTTGTATCCTAAGCACATTCCACACTTTCCTTCTGAAAGCTACATATTGACGCGGCCGTGCCTACAAAGGCAAGAAGGGTAATGAAGGGGTAGAACAGCTTCATATGGTTGTCCATGGAATCACGAAGACAGGAGAAAGCACAGGAAGCTGCCTTGTGCCTAGTCAGACCATTGGTCCATCTAGCTTAGAATGATCCATCCAAACGACAGTGGCTCTTCAGGGTTTCCATATAGGAGTCTTTCCTAGCCTGAGGCAAAGATGTCAGGGACTCAACCTGAAACCCTCTGCATTCACTCTACCACTGAGCGGCTCAAATCAGATGCGTCAGCTGTTCAAGGCAATATCCATAAACTGCCCATATGCAGCATTAATGTTGGGAAAGATACAAATAATAAAGTTTGAAATTTTCACAGAATTCATAGTGTCACAAGGCATGAGTTGGTAAATATATATTTCCCTTTATTCATGTTTGTGCCACGACACAGGCTCTTTACAACAGGCCTGTCCACAGACACTCCCTGCTCAAGCTAAGCGCCACCACTTTATGTGGAGAACTATGTGGAGAAAGGGGTTAAACAGGAATAATTTCAGGAATAAACTAATGCGCTGTGAATTATATGTGCTGCTGGTGAATGAATGTCAGAACGGGTGTTCTATGTCTATAACTGCAGATGATAAATGCCAAGGAGACACATGGGATTTTTGTGGTAGTAAAACAAACTGAATAAAAATTTATTTCAATGTCCACAAACTTTGTTTCATAATAAAACTTTTTAGACCCTTGTTAAAGCCTCTCATCCAATCCTTTCTCTCTTCTCATACACACTTTCCTTTCTCTCACACCATCACTCTTGAACTTTCTTCATTATCAGAATTGTTTAGTATACACCAACTGACTATCTGCACGCTACACTCAAAAGACAACCCTCTTTACCCTGATCCTCTAATTCTCCCCTCGAACCAAATTATTTTAAAAACACCCCCCTCTTATCACCTCAGTCATTCCCTTATATATCCTCCTCCCCCCGTCCTAAGATATTCAGTCTCCACCCACTCAGATCAACATTCTAAACACAGTAGACTTACAAATTCTAGACATACATTAGGGAACTGACTTGTGGGGTGTAACGCCACAATGTTCACGTCACTCCTTCTCCACACAGGCGTGCTTGTGTCGTTCGAGGCCAGGTAGTAGCGGTCGATGGAACCCCTCTGGTCGGGGTGAACGTGAGCTTCCAGCACCACAGCGATTATGGCTACACCATCAGCCGACAGGATGGCAGGTGAGAGATGATTTGTTCCGTGTCTTCTGGTAATTTTGGACTTCATTTCAGGAAAACACTCCGTTGATTCTGTTGCTGGGGAAACTGCTGAAAGCCAAAATAAAATAAAAGATACAAGAAGAAGCTGTCATCCAATTAAAAAGTTGAAATTGGATGGCTCATCTGCCCTATGACTGATTGATTAATTGATTACATTTTAATGAATTTGCAATTACACAAATAAACCATTTTGAGATATTGAAAGAAGTATGATATAACGTAACAACTAAAACGAACAAAAGCCACCAGTCCTTTTTAGAAAGGGAAATGTATCTCATTTTTTCTCCTTTCCCTAATCCAAATATAGGTTAAAACAGCAGTGTGCTACTTGTGGCCCTCCCAGATGTTTTGCCCTACAACTCCCATCAGTCGTAGCCAGCACAGCCAATAATGAGGGTCACAGGAGTTTAGGCTGAAGCAAGCAAGTTGCCCATCCCTGGATTTAAAAAAAAATAAGCATGCAGCCCATGAATTAAAATCTGCCCTTACTGATTAAAACAGGGCCCTGCTGATTAACTGGGATCCATCCTGGGTACACATAAGTCCCCAAACATGGAGGCTGACATTTATCCAGTGCTCTGCATTTAAGCTAGATGGGCAATTTTGCCTGTCTAACGGAGGCTTTGGGGAAGGAAGGAGGCTGGGATTCCCATTGGATATTTCCTATGGCCGTCACCCAATTAATTAATTAATTGGGATCCATCCTGGGTACATGTAAGCCCCCAAACATGGAGGCTGCTATTCATCCAGTGCTCTGCATTTAAGCTAGGTGGGCAATTTTGCCTGTCTAGTGGAGGCTTTGGGGAAGGAAGGAGGCTGGGATGGCCGTTGGATATTTCCTATGGCCGCCACCCATTTAATTGGGATCCATCCTGGGTACACGTAAGCCCCCAAATGTGGAGGCTAACATTTATCCAGTGCTCTGCATTTAAGTAAGATGGGCAATTTTGCCTGTATAGCGGAGGCTTTGGGGAAGGAAGGAGGCTGGGATGGCCATAGGATATTTCCTATGACTCCCACCCAAGTCTCCTCTCCTCCCTGCCTTCAGGAACACCCCCTTCTCTCCATCGCCCACCTTTATTTTCCAAGTGCAGAGAGGTAGCTGGTACCATAGCTAGCATGGTAGTTCTCTCCATGCTAGCTATGAGGGAGAGAAGGCCAGGAGTGTGGTTTCCTACTTCAAGGTCAGAGCCAGGAAACCAAACGATCCTTTGCCCCACCCCCCAGACACTGTCTAGGGGACATAGGATTGCTCCCTCCATCAAAACCTGCAAAAGTAGAAAAAAGCTCATATTTATAATTTTACGATATGATTATCCACTCCTGCACCAGCGACATAAATTCTGTAAAGCTGTGAGTAAATAATCCATTACAGTGCCAAGCCTTGTAAATAATGGAACTTAATATGTATTCCATATTTGGGGGTGTTTTTAAAATGCCAAAGATGGACATTACCTAATTACGATTTCTGATTTACCTATCTCTTGACAGAGCTGTTGCATTTAAATGTTGTACGTGTGTAACGTTTCCAGAATATGATGAAATATGCATAATTAAGTCTGACTCCCTATCACAATTTGTTACCATCCGTGGACTGAAGTATCTATTTACAGTGCCTTACGTTACGTGACTGTAGATGTTAAAGTCTTACGATAATAAGCCATATCGCTTCCTCCACCTAATATACTCTTATGCCCCTACCTCTTTTGGAATACAGAGAGCTCTCTTTCATCACAGGCTACTGGCTCAGTAATAAATACAAATTGGACCTGCAACAAAATGTTCCAGCGTGGAGTGCTCTTGTTTGGGATTCCAGGACACTAACTCCATGCCACTCCATGCCCTCTGCACCTGAATTTCCATTTTTTTCCCCCAGCTGTCAATTAGCATTCCATGCCCATTGTTCATACTCACTATTCATTGATGTGTTTTGGAGGTGCCTCCACCCAGAACCAGGGTCAAGGATACATATGATTGGGCACCTGCCAAGCACATTCACAGGGGCCCATTGTCAAGAGCTCCCCAGACTTGCTCCTCCTCTCCCCCCCCCCCCCGGTAACCTACTTGTTCACCTGCCCTTGTTCTGGCACAGGCAATTCATAGAATCATAGAATAGTAGAGTTGGAAGGGGCCTATAAGGCCATCGAGTCCAACCCTCTGCTTAATGCAGGAATCCACCCTAAAGCATCCCTGACAGATGGTTGTCCAGCTGCCTCTTGAAGGCCTCTAGTGTGGGAGAGACCACAACCTCCCTAGGTAACTGGTTCCATTGTCATACTGCTCTAACAGTCAGGAAGTTTTTCCTGACGTCCAGCCAGAATCTGACTTCCTGTAACTTGATCCCGTTATTCCGTGTCCTGCACTCCGGGATGATTGAGAAGAGATCCAGTTGTCCTGGCGAGATGGGTCAAAAGCAGATGCCACTTAAATTAGTCAAGACTTACTTGTCATATTCATGTCATTGGGTCTACTCTACATAGGACTAATGTTGTAGACTACCCAATGACTATGGGATGGTAGACTCACTGTCTTTAGATTGTCTTTCCTGGCTAGGGTATTTGTATATAGGTGGGAACTCATCATCATCATCTCTACAGCTTTTTAAATGCTACTTTTTATTGTTATTAATTGGTTCCAAGACTTCATCCTACTTTGATGAGACTGAGTCACAACTAAATCAATGGGCCTGTGTCACAACTAACAAGTTCCATTGATTTCAATGGCTATACTCAAGGTCTAACTAAGTCTGGTTGTAACCCATGAAATATCAAGGGGTTTTGATAAATTCATGGAGGAGAAAGCTATCAGTGGCTACTAGTCCTGATGACTATGTGCTACCTCCAGTATCAGAGGCAGTGAGCCTATATACACCAGTTGCTGAGGAACATGGGTTGGATGTTGTTGTTGAACCTGTGTCCTCATTGTGGGTACGTGGTTGACAGCTGGATGGCCACAGTGTGAACAGAGGGCTGGACAAGATAGATCTTTGGTCTGATCCAGCATGGCTGTTCTTACGTTCTTAATATTACATAGTTTTATTTCTTTGTGTAAGCTGTTCTAAGAACTTTGTTGCACAGGAACGTATAAAGTTACATGACCAAATACAGGGGGAATTTGGTGGCTATGCTGATTTAAAGTTGTCTGGGCAATACACTGCTCACTTCACACTACAAAAACATTGCAGCTAGATGGAACATGCTTAACACAAATACGAAGTAGGAAACGTGTTTTGAAATGAGTATTTTTAAAGTGACATGGGATCAGAGTGAGATAAAATGTTTTGTTTTGTCTTTTCAGTTTTGACCTGGTGGCTGTGGGAGGCATCTCGGTCACGCTGGTGTTTGACAGGTCTCCTTTTCTTTCTGTGAAAAGGACACTTTGGTTGTCCTGGAATAGGTTTATTGTGGTAGACAAAGTAGTCATGCAAAGAACAGAAGTGGAGCTACCAACCTGTGACATCAGTAGCTTTATCAGCCCAAATCCTATTGTCCTTCCTTTTCCTCTGACGTCATTCGGAGGATCATGTCCAGAAAGGGGAACAGTTATACCAGAGCTACAGGTAAGAAAGGTGGAAACAGTGTCATATTTTTGATACAATCATAGCAAAGAGTTGGGGACATTTAAATTGATGAACTTTTTTGACTAACATTGGATAGATTGATGATGGATTGTTGTTATGCATGATGATGATGACACTCGTTTTGATAAACATTTGAGGTTATGTGCTACTTAATGTGTAGGAATGTGTCTTCTGCAGCTAAATAGATCATGTGTTAGACAAATAAGAAGAGACAGGATCTACACTACTGATTTATAATGGTGTAGAATCATAGAATCATAGAATAGTAGATTTGGAAGGGGCCTATAAGGCCATCGAGTCCAACCCCCTGCTCAATGCAGGAATTCACTCTAAAGCATCCCTGACAGATGTTATCAATTATTGAGCCTAGCCAGTTGATTAAAAGGAATACCCAGATACCATATTAAGAGTCCTGCACCCTGTGGAGAGGGAAGACATTGCTCAGATGTTCTTATGCACAGGTACATAAGAACATAAGAAGAATCATAGAATAGTAGAGTTGGAAGGGGCCTACAAGGCCATTGAGTACAACTCCCTGCTCATTGCAGGAATCTACCTTAAAGTATACCTGACATATGGTTGTCCAGCTGCCTCTTGAAGGCCTCTAGTGTGGGAGAGCCCACAACCTCCCTAGGTAACTGGTTCCATTATCGTACTGCTCTAACAGTCAGGAAGCTTTTCCTGATGTCCAGCCAGAATCTGGCTTCCTGTAACTTGAGCCCATTATTCCATGTCCTCAAATTGGGGCGCCAGTATTGACAACTGTTGGGGCCCATGTCACATGCCATATACGGTTTTCAAATTGTTTTCAAAGTGTTATTTATTTATTTTATTTTATTTATTTATTTATTTATTTATTTATTTATTACATTTCTATACCACCCAATAGCCGAAGCTCTCTGGGCGGTTCACAAAACCGGTTATATCCTGCTTGGTGTAGATCTGGTCCCGGTGGAGACCGGTGGTTCCAATGTCATAGCACTTTGGATAGCTCCTTTAGAGTTGTGACTGGTTCTGACTGAAACCTGGAGTGGATTCACCACCTTATTGAGATCAAAGCCACCAGCCTCTGTGGGTCCTACTGGAGCAAGCTGAAGGTTTAACTTACCCAGCAGTGCTTAATCAGAGGCTTTGGAGAAGTCTGCAAGCAGTGTGTGAAGGCAATAGGCCTGCTCCACTGTTGCCCCCACCTCAAGGAAATAGTGGTCATTGACATACAGCTTATGAACATGGAAGTTCTAGTTACCAATCAAGACTAGAAGCCGTTGACAAGAATTTGTCTAAACTGCATTTAAGGCCATCTAAGTCAGTGGCCACCACTATGTCTTACAGCAGTGGATTCTGGATTTATTAATACTGGAAGGCAGCTAGAAATTTGCTTGGAGTGGAAAACCATCAGATATGATTATAATGCTGAGAAGTGGCAGGTACCAACAACAGCCAAGGTGCTGCATTCTCCACTAGTTTCCAGACCAACCTTAAGGGCAGCCCCACATAGAGTGTATATTGCAGTAATCTAGAACTTGAAAGAAGCTATCCAAGGTGCTGAATCCCATCTCTGAAATCGGTTCAGCCTGTTGGATGGCTGCTTTAGAGTTTTGGCTGGTTTTGACTGAACCCAAGAATGGACCCATAGTCCCATTAAATCAGAGCAAGCAGACTCCACTGGTCTTGAGGTTACTAGCCCTGCTGTACCTCCACAGCCAAGCTATCCTAAGCATAATAGCTTGTGCAAGAAGCTCCTTTTCACTGAACATCTTAGCCAGTTGTGAGAATCTGTCTCAGTATTTGTGGCTACAGTCCTCCACCTGGTTTGACACTGTAGTGATATTCATGTGCCCGGGCAGAGCATGTGCTAAGCTGCCAATGAAGCCCAACTCAGTTTCCTGTGTCATGATTTGCTGCAATGTTAACATGGCCCATTCTTTTTCAGGTGGTCCAGGAGGAAATAGCCATCCCTTCCAGCTTCGTGAAGCTCAGTTACTTGAGCAGCCGAACGTCAGGATATAAAACCTTGCTGCGCATTATTCTGACACATTCTATCATCCCTCCTGGAATGACAAAAGTGCACCTCACCGTTACCATTGAAGGGCGACTAGCTCAGAAATGGTTTCCCGCTGCTACCAACTTGGTCTATACCTTTGCTTGGAATAAGACAGATATTTACGGTCAAAAAGTCTCTGGCTTAGCAGAAGCAATGGGTATGGCTTTTTAAAAATAATTACAATTGTTATAATTGACAATGTGGGTATGTCATACATATAACAGGCATTTCTGAAGGTATCTACTTCATTTATTATTTATTTATTTACAATATTTATATACCACTCTTAAAATAGATGCCAGAGAAGTGAACAGGAATAAGATGATGATGATGAAGATGATACAGTTAAAACACCATATTAAAATTCATCAATTTAAAACAGATTACCAATAATAATGGTGGCTGGTCAGTTGAGGAATGTTTCCTGGAAAATAGCTATTTTCATTAGCTGTTTCCAAAAGCAGTGCAGTGTTGGCACCCGCCTGACCCCCCAGGGCAAGAAATTTAAAAGAAAAGGGGCCACCACACCAAAGGCTCTTCTCCTGGTGGGTTCCAGTGGAGCATATATATATACCCATAGCAAAATGCATGGAGCTTCCTAGCCATTGCATATAGGCTTCAACAACAGCAAACCAAATAAGTATCTCTTTGATGGTAGCTTCTGTAGGACACTTATTCAAATACTAAAAGCCTTGTAAGGTCTTCAACCTATTCCATTATTGGAGGTGAGCGTTTCTCTTTCTAGTGTTGTCATATCAGTCTGTTAGCTGTCAAAGGGGTGTGGAGAATCCATTTTCGCTGACCATTTGTCAATTTCCACAATGCAGGTGACGAAGGGCATGTCTACACCAGCCATTTATCCCAGGATCATCCTGGGATCATCCCTGTGCATCCAAATAACACACAGGGGATCCCGGGAGCAGGCAGGGATGAATCCTTCATTTTCCTGGGATAATCCTTAGGTGTAGAAAGTGCCTAATTTAAAAGAGTATGTACATCAGTGAATATTAAAGATTGTTCCAGTACAAAATGTATCTGTGTAATAACCTTCTCCCAAAAAGGAGCAACTAACTGGACATTGCCAAAACGTATGTTTAAAAGAAGCATTAGCTGTATTGCACCACCAGCAGCTAGTCAAATTAGAGAATCCCTTATTAATGAGACATTGCAGTGTCCAACAGATGTTTTTGCTGAATAAGATGCAGCCTAAGATCCGTAGACACTGCAGATAGATGCCAAAGTGGCAATCCACTGATTAGGCATTTTGTGGTGGAGCTCACAGTGGCTTCTCAAATTCCGAAATATGCCCACTGCCCAAACAACTTGGGGTCCCCTGACCTAAAGGGAGGGGGGGAAGGAACCTCTCATGCAAGCACTTGAGTCATTGCTGACTCCTAGAGGGACGCCTGCTTTCGCTGACGTTTTCTTGGCAGACTTTGTAGCGGGGTGGTTTGCCATTGCCTTCCCCAGTCCCGGCTACCTTTCCCCCAGCTAGCTGGGCACTCATTTTACCGACCCCGGAAGGATGGAAGGCTGAGTCGACCTGAGCCATCTGCCTGAGAACCAGCTTCCGCTGGGATCGAACTCAGGCTGTGGGGAGAGTTTTGGATGCAGTAACTGCCGCTTACCACTCTTCCCTAAAGGGAAGCAACAACAACAAAAACAGCTCCAGGAAGCCTGAGCATGCTGAGTAGACAGAATGTTGCTGCATGTCCATTGGAAAAGAAAAATGGAACACTGGGTGGGGGTGAGTGAAATGCCCTGCTTGGGCTTTTTCAGAGCTTACTCTGTCCTGGAGGAGGCAGAGCTGGTTGGTAGAAACCCTAATAGAAGAGTTGGTAGAGTACTTCTGCTAGAAGGTGAGGATACACCGCAACACTCTGTTACAGGTCTCACTTGTTCCATCCAGTAGCAAACTTGGGAGACTGAGGCCTTAGCTAGACCTAAGGTTTATCCCTGGATTGTCCCGGGGTCATCCCTGTTCATGTAAATGACACACAGGATATCCTGGGAGAAGGCAGGGACAATCCCAGAATAAACCTTAGGTCTAGCTAAGGCCTGAGTGTCTACCAGTTGTGGGGGGTGGGGTGGACAAAGCCGCCACCACCACCAAAAAAAGGCCAGTGACTTCTACACCCTTGGGGAACCCCTTGATATGCAGAATGGAATACATTTGTAAATTAAAAGAAATAGACTTTAAAAAAAAATAGCTTAACGGGGAACTGTGAGCTTCAGATTTACAGGATTTTGGTGGCACGTGAGGGAGAGAGAGGGTGGGGTAGAAAATCACAGTGAAGCATAATATTTTGTGGAGCCTGTTAGAATGGCTGTGTGCTGCCATCAGTGATTGCAAAAGGAAGCTGAATTGCTCTTCCTCTCTCTCTTGGAAGCCTTGACTCAGCCATGCCAAAATGCACACTGAACGCACACTGCAGGCTTCCCATAGAGAGCAATGCAAGGTGCTTAGACAACATATACACACACGTTCCAATGCACACCCTCGGCAATACTTATTGTTTTGCTACACTGCCAAAAAGGGTGGGGGAGGATGTATTCCATCTCGCCCTGCAAATATTTGTACCTTTACAAACGCACCCGGAAAATCACACAACCGCGCAGAAATAATGTGGGCCACGAAAATGTTTGTGAAATACATCCTGCTGGCTTCGCTCTGTTTTCTTTCTAGCCGATAGTCACTTCTTTTTGTTGCAGTATGAGGAAAATCCTCTGACTGACACATAAAGGGAAGACTAGGCTACCTGTGAGGATGAAAGCCCACTGTGTCTTTTCCGCTCCATCTGGCTTCCTGTCAGTGGGAGTCATTCCTGATCCTGCCTTGACTTGAAAGCCAACCTTCCCATGCTTTAGAGCTCTTACAGTACTAAACTTAAATCTCATACCAACGTTCAATTTGGAAAGGAGATTTGCCCGTGTCCCATGTGATGCTTCCGTATATTATTTGTGTCATAGAAAAAACCAAGAATCTTGTACGTTCCTCATTGGATCTCATTCAAATTTGAGCAGGAGCAAATGCATCCCTGTGATGGCCTTAGGAATATAAGAAGAGCCCTGTTGGATCAGACCTATCTAGTCCAGCATTCTGTTCACACAGTGGCCAACTAGCTACCCATAGGAGGTCCACAAACAAGACATAAATGCAACGGCAGTTTGCTTGTGTTCTCAAGCAACTGGCAAACAGAGGCAAGCTATCAATGATAAAGGAGATGTAATATATAGCCAGTGCAATTCCCTCAGTAAAGGAATTATTTGCTGAAAAGTGGAAGCTCTGGACAACAGCCGAGCTGCTGCGTTCTACACTAGTTCTAGCTTCCAGAGCAGTCTTAAGGGCAGCCCCACATAGAGCCCATTGCAGTAATCCAGTCTTGAGATTGTGTGTGTGTGTGCATGCGTCTGTCCGTCCATCCGTCCTCCTGTTCCAACCACAGCAGGTGTCAAGAGGTTGCAAATCAGTTAATGGGGATTTGGGGAGGGTTCTTCTCCCTTTAGATTTCTTTCTTTCTTTCTTTCTTTCTTTCTTTCTTTCTTTCTTTCTCTCTCTCTCTCTCTCTCTCTCTCTCTCCCTCCTCCTCCTCCTCCTCCTCCTCTTCTTCTTCTTCTTCTTCTTCTTCTTCTTCTTCTTCTTCTTCTTCTTCTTCTTCTTCCCCGCTCCTCCTCCTCCTCCTCCTCTTCTTCTTCTTCTTCCTTCTTCTTCCCCGCTCCTCCTCCTCCTCCTCCTCCTCCTCCTTCTTCTCCTCCTCCTCCTCCCCCTCCCCCTCCCCCTCCCCCTCCTCCTCCCCTTCTTCTTCTTCTTCCTTCTTCTTCCCCGCTCCTCCTCCTCCTCCTCTTCTTCTCCTTCTCCTCCTCCTCCTCCCCCTCCCCCTCCCCCTCCTCCTCCCCTTCTTCTTCTTCTTCTTCTTCTTCTTCTTCTTCTTCTTCTTCTTCTTCTTCTTCCTTCTTCTTCTTCTTCCTTCTTCTTCCCTGCTCCTCCTCCTCCTCCTCTTCTTCTTCTTCTTCCTTCTTCTTCCCCGCTCCTCCTCCTCCTCCTCCTCCTCCTCCTCCTCCTCCTTCTTCTTCTTCTGCAAACCTTGTGCATATTACCAAATCTGCTAAAACCTCTCTTTTGGCCATGGGCAGTGTGGTTTTGACTACATAAGCATAGGCACTCAGAAAAGAATATTGGTATTAATATGTGGATATGTATTTGTTTTTATTACTTCTATACTGCTTGATATAACATATTTAAACATTTTATATGCTAAAATATTTTAAAAAATCAGTTGTATAGTTCCCTCTTCGCTTCTAGGCTCTTTGGTGAAGCAAGTTTATTTTCAAAATTTGCAACTTAATCCCCTTTGCACAATTACATAACTTTGACTTTCTATTCCATGCCACTTATTCTGAGTTTCAAAATGTAACAAGAGTTACATTATTATTTAATATTATGGGCTGTTAATAGTATGTAAAGGATGTTTCATTGGATTCAGTTTAGTTCAGTGTGTGTGTGTGTGTGTGTGTGTTGAGTTGTGTTGCACCTTGCATTTTACTTGGGGTTAATATTTGAGTTTCTTGTTACATCTCCACTTTTTGTTTTGTTTTGTTTTGTTTTGCAACCAGTAAGGTTCCTTTGTTTAATGCAGATTCACCTTTTCTCAGCAAAGAATTTGTTGGGCAGCAGGGAAGACTAGGCAGAGAGCCAACACATGTATCATTATTTTATCTCCTTTGAGTCGAAGAAAGATTCCTCATTAAAAAAAAAATCCCTTAAAAGTCACGTAAAATAATAACATAATAGCTGCATAATACTAAACAGTCATAGAAAGCCTTTTTTCCTCCTTCAAGTGCTCTAGACTAAAGCAGATGGGGAGATTTAAAAATGGAGAATTCTCATCCTTTTTTGCCTTCCAGCAAGATCTATTAGCTTCAAAGTAATGGATTAGAGAGAGCAAGGTTAGGGGGCAGATGGGATAGTAGCACCCTGATCTAGATGAAACAGGAGGTTTGCCTGCCGCAGGTATGATGGATTAGGGCCTTTGCATTTGCTCCTAAACCCAACACATCAGCAGCTGCGACAACCTTACCCGTAGGAGCAGTTTTACTGCACTGATGAATCGTCGGAAGGGTAGCGGGAGGAACATCTGAGCTCGATCCATGCATCCAGCTGTCGTACGGAACAATGCCACAGGAAAGAGCACTGCCTTCCAGCCCCCAGGAAGCGGATGCCGCTGTGACACTTCCAGAGATGATGTGAATTGGTGGGGCTGGAGGCGGGGTGGAGGGGTGATGTTATCAATTATTGAGCCTAGCCAGTTGATTAAAGGGAATACCCAGATACCATATTAAGAGCCCTGCGCCCTGTGGGGAGGGAAGACATTGCTCAGCAGCTCAGCAACTGCTTTGCGTGCTAGAAAAAACCAGGTTCATCCCTGACATCTCTAGTTAAAATGCTCAGGTACATAAGAACATAAGAAGAATCATAGAATAGTAGGGTTGGAAGGGGCCTACAAGGCCATTGAGTACAGCCCCTGCTCATTGCAGGAAGCTACCTTAAAGCATCCCTGACAGATGGCTGTCCAGCTGCCTCTTGAAGGCCTCTACTGTGTCATTGGTTCCATTATCATACTGCTTTAACAGTCAGGAAGCCGGAATCTGGCTTCCTGTAACTTGAGCCCATTATTCAGGGTCCTGCATGGATCAGACCAACAGTCCATCTAGTCCAGCACTCTGTTCACACTGTGGTCAACCAGCTCTTGACCAGGGACCCACAAACAGGACACGGTACAACAGCACCCTCCCACCCTGTTCCCCAGCAACTGGTGTACATAGGCTTACTGCCACTGATACCAGCTGTTGGGAAACACCCTTCTCTGCGTGGTGCACTGGAGAGTCACCGCCAGAAGGAAAACACTGACTTGTTATAAGGCAACTTTTTAATGTTCCTGTCATTTCTCTGCATCGACCTAATTGATTTCAGCATTGTCATTCCTCCCGGGATGGGCAGTACAATGCTTCTTACTGATTTATTTATCTTTCTTTTTTTAAAAAAATAGATTTTGTTAATTTTCCAAAACAAAATTAAACAAACCAACAATAAGAGATAGGGGGAAAAGGAGAATGAATCTTTTTTTAAAAAAACAACAACACATACATTGGATTTAAATCTAATTATCGACAGAGGATAATACATTTAACACATGTGTATATTTTCTCTCTACATTACAAAACAAGATACAGGTGGAAACCATAGGTTTTCTTGATCATTCTTCACTGTGACATTATATTTAGTCTCTTTTCCATCAGCTGAGGAAAGGCTTTGAAAAATAGTGCTGTGTATGTCCCCAATTCCTATATAATATAACATCCTGCTGTATTTTATGAAGTTGGATGTTTTGGCTTTCTTGTTCCTTTATTTATTTATTTAGTCTCGCTATTTATAGCAGCTTTCCCCAACCTGCTACTCCCCAGACGTGTTGGACTACAATTCCAAGCATCCTTCAACCAGCATGTCATCAAACACATCTAGAGGGCACCAGGTTGGGAAAGACGGAGTTACAGCCATCACATGTGTCCCTGAAAGAAGCAAAACCCTCATTTACAACCTGAGCACTTTCCTCCAGGAGCCAGAGAGCAATTATACGCTTTCTCTTCCCAGAAATCATTTCCTCCTCACGCACGTGCTTCTTGCATCTCTGCAGGTGCCACATTACCGGCAGGCACACAGCGGTAATCTTAAAAATCTACGATATACCAGCTCCAGTGGCAACCATTTTACACTGCCTTCTTCCGGGCACTGCAGCAGAACTGAGTCTGCCACACACAGAAATCAACTTTTTGTTGTTAAGACTAGTTCTGTGGCTTCCACTCTTCTGGTTGACTTCCGCGTTTTCAGAAGAGTTGCCCTTTTTCATCTCTGTGTGTGGGAATACCTCTGCTGCTTCTTAAAGGATGATGCCACGTCCGTCCCTGACCTAACTACCTACAGTGACAATTTTCCTGGTCATTAAAAAAAAAAGTCATACAAGTATGCTTATTCAGCCTTTTTTATCAAGCTACTTGTTTTGCTTATTCATTTTAGCCCCATCATCACCACAGCTTTGCTACCAGTAGATACTTGCTGATGTACTTTTTGCAAATGGAAAAAAAATGGCCTGGATATCATTTGCAGCAAAGATTTCTCTCATTTGTCTAAAGCAGGGTGTTTTGCCAATAGTTTTGTCAAGAGCCAATGGTTCATTTGTGGATATCCAGAGGCAACGAACACACTGTTGGAGAAGGAAATAAGTTCATTTAGAATTTTTTTTATAATGTTTTTATTAAAGATTTTCATATACTCGACATATCACAAACATTATAATATAATACAGTATAATATAATATAACTCCCTCCCCAAATGAATAATAGTAATCATAATAATCATAATAATAGAAATTAAGAAAACAATGGCGTGAAGTCCTTATTGCATTTTTAAATTCTTGATATTATTGTAACTTTACTATAAATTTATTCTATATTGGAAATTTCGTACCATTTATACAGTCCGTATATCCCTAGCTGTGTTCGGCATATATGTCAACATCTCAGAATCAGTTGTGTGTGAAATGAATTCCCACCATATAGCACTAAATACTAGTGGCTCATCTTTGCCTTGTAGTACTCTTAACTTATGTGTTATTTTTTCACAAACTACAGTAGACCATATGTTCTTATACCATGCCTCTTTGTCAAGATGATCCAAATTTTTCCACTGTTGCACTATTGTTTGTCTCGCAGCTGCTATTAAGAAAGTTACTAATTGTTTGGCTACAATAGGTTCATTTTTATTATAATACAAGGATAATAAAAATAATTCTAGTGTAAAGTGAATATATTCCTTTGTTATCTGTAATAATTCCTGATGCACCATATGCCAAAACTGTTGAACCCGCGGGCATTCCCACCAGAGGTGGTAAAACAGGCTAATGAAACCAGGAAAAGGAAGACAATGCATTCAGAGCATCAAACATACATCCCTTCAGTCACTGAGAAACCGGTACTCTTATCTTAAGATCAGCAAATTAGATAAGAGCAGTGATGAGCAGCTCCATTGGCCTGGCCCATAACACAGTCTTGAGCTATAATGAAGTTCTGAATTGGGAGGGTCCCAGGGAATCATAGTTATTTATTTATTTATTTATTGCATTTCTATACCGCCCAATAGCCGAAGCTCTCTGGGCGGTTCACAAAATTAAGACAATTCAAGTGTAAAACAACAGTATAAAACCATAATATAAAATACAATATAAAAGCACAACCAAGATAAAAACAGCAGCAATGCCAAAATACTAATTTAAAACAGCAAGTTCAAATTAATTTATAGACTGTTAAAATACTCGGAGAATAAAAAGGTCTTCACCTGGCATCTAAAAGAATATAATGTAGGTGCCAAGCGAACCTCCTTAGGGAGCTCATTCCACAGCCAGGGTGCCACAGCAGAGAAGGCCCTCCTCCTGGTAGCCACCTGCCTCACTTCCTTTGGCAGGGGCTCTCAGAGAAGGACCCCTGAGGATGACCTTAGGGTCCGGGCATGTACATAAACTATCCCTTTGATTTCCCCCCCCCCCATTTCTGTACATGGTTGCATAATGTTATACATTCCACATTCTTGTAGACTGGGAAACACCCAGCCTCAAGTACAAATGGCTGGTGAAGTGTAGGTATCACCAATGGTTTAGAGAATGGGAAGTGCTCACTCCAGGGTTTTTTGAGGTGTGTGTGTGCTTGGGATCCTCCCCCAATGAGATTGCTCCTTACTCTCTTTCTCATTATTGCTATCACTTGCTGGTGTAGAATTAGTGAGCAAGCAGGCTGTGACATCTATTGCACCTTCTCGGCATCTTCATTGTCTGGGTCAGAGGCAGGTGAACAAGCAGGTTGCAATGGTGAAGAGGAGGAGCAACTTCAAGGGACTCTTGACAGTGGGACCTTGCTAGGGTGTGGACCCTGAGCAGGTGCCCAACCATGCTTACCTTTGATGTTGGCCCTAAGGATAGGGGGTGCAGGAAGGTCTCTAGTCATCATGGTACCATTCATCAGGAGGACTAAGCAGTGTCCCAGCTGGTCATGTGGACTGGTCTCAGGGCCAGTTCTCACAGATGACTCTGGTGAGGGCCCTCCTACATCAGCAGTTCCCATTTGGCTTAACTAGTGGTACCAACAGGTGATTATGCTCTGATTAGCTCCAGGAACCACCATTTTATTTTCCCACAATGCCCTCAACATAGTTGCAGTCCAGGGAATTAAGGAAAATTAAAATAGCAACTCCACGACTCAGCCGCTTTTTTAAAAGGGCAGCCAAGGACCTGTGGGGCCCATTAGCTGCCCAAGGATGCTATGTGCAGGGATGCCAGAGAAATCAGTCTGGGAGATGGAATTCGACTCGGACCTTCAGACTTGGTTTTGGTTCCCGCTGTAGTGAATTTTGCACATGGGGGGGGGGCTGCAATTCATGCAAATTTCTGAGCAATTTGCACAACTTGTGGCCAAATTTGTACATGTTGTGGCTGGGTTTGTGTAACTTGTGGCTGAATTTCAGTAAATATGGCCATAATTCGCATAGATTTGCATGCAATTTGAGCACATTGCTCAGAAATTTGTACAAATTGCAAAACCTTCAGGGAATAGTCCGCAGCTTGGATCACAGTCACAAAGTGAGTTGTACATGCCGCAGGACTCTGTTGAGCCCCCCCCCCAAAAAAAACTGGATTTTGTAGTGACTGATGGTGATGGTGCCTTGCCTTACTTCCAAATAAGTGTGCATGGGATCAGGCCTCAACTATTGAGATAGAACATTCCTCCTCTGAAGGATAAAAATAGACTATGCAGAACTAGCTACCATTTAACTGATTATAGAATTACCTGGAAAATTGGTGGCAAACCAGCCTATAATAATGTATTTCTAATTATCTCTTTGCAGTGTCAGTAGGTTATGAGTATGAAACTTGTCCTGACTTGATTCTGTGGGAGAAAAGGACTGTAATACTGCAAGGATTTGAGTTGGATGCGTCAAATCTGGGAGGTTGGTCCGTAGACAAACACCACATTTTGAATACACAGAGCGGTAAGTACATTCATTACCAGTGAAACAGACTGGAAAGGGTTGCTGGTTTTTTGTCAAGCTGGAAATTATGAATGGAATTATGAATGTAAACAGTCATTGAAGGAATCATTTATGTGTATTAAGATCTTTAGATACATCAAATAAGTGTGATGACACCTAAATGCACATTTATTTATTTCTATACCTCCCAATAGCCAAAGCTCTCTGGGCGGTTCACAAAAGTTGAACCATCAAATACAATTTAAAGTATAAAACAAACAAATATCGTACAATATGAAAGTACAATATAAAAGCACAACCAGGATAAAACCGAGCAGCAATGCAGAGATTTATACAGATTTAAAATACAGATTTAAAACAACAAAGTTAAAAGACTAAGATGATAAATTGTTGAAATACTGGGGAAATAAAAAGGTCTTCGTGTTGAAAAGAGTATAACGTACGTAGGTGCCAGGCGAACTGCAAAAAAACACACATTCATGTATCAAAACCAGTCAAGGATCTTGGTATATATTGGGAGAAGGTAACAGACATGTAGGACTGTCTTCCTTGTGTGTGTGTGTGTAAATGGCGGTTTGTATGTGTGTATTAATGTGGGTGCATGGGTTTATCTATGTGTGAATGATGTGCTGAGAGAGAGGAGAAAATGGTCCCTGTGTGTTAAGCTTTCAAGCATCTTTGAAGCCACACAAGGAAGGTGTTCTCTTCGTAAATTAGTTTTATTATGAAGATCACATCCAGATCTACAGCGCTTCAGGTTACAGCAGCCAGCATCACAGAGCTAAGCTTTATAGTCATCTTTGCACAACACTAATTAGATTATAAGAAGTCCCCCTTTGATGAATGCTAGGACATCACAATGAGACTGGTGCCTGCTAGCGGTAGAAGAACTGAGTGGTGGTTCCAGACCCACCTTCAGGGATGGTCTTTCCTAGGAACCTCTTTTGAGTGACCAAGCTGTAAGACTGCCTCCTTTCCTGAAGTTGCTCTTCCCTCCTTAGCCCATGATTGATCCTTGGGTCTGTCACACCCAAGTCCTCTGCACTGTAAGATCTGGCATCCCCGTGGTTGATGAGAGGTTTCTGCCTGACTTTGATCCAACTGATTAGCCGGCATCCGGAAAGATGCCTCTCTGCCATTCTCTCTCCTCTATCTCCTGTGACCTTGGCAGCTCATTGTAGATCAGAACAGGAAATCATATATGGGATAATAAAAACCATCAGATATGGTTCCTAAAAGAGAGCAGCATTTGAATTGCCTTTTGCAATAACCCCCTTTGCTGTTTTAGGAGGAAGTGTGTGTGTGTGTGAGAGAGAGAGAGAGATTGGACTACAATTTGGGAGAGTGAGGGGATAGGGTTTGTAGATTTCATTAACCCCCCCTCCTTTCCTTGCCCCCCCCTAATTTGACCATGGGTGGGGGGAGAGAAGTAAAGCCTGTACTCTCAAACTTCATTAGCTGAAAGGTCAAAAATAATTTACCACTTGATCTCTGCTAAAAGCTCAAGAGCTGCTCTCATCAGTTTGAGCCATGGAAAATATATGTTTAAGGTTAATGCTGTGATTCAAGCCTTAAAAAATATCACTGTGTCTTCCAAGCTACGCTGTTCCATACTGATGTGCAGGGAATTGAAAGGAATATATTTTGAGCAACTTTCTCATTTATGGATTTCTTTCTTCCAAAGTTTGAAGCAGTCAATTAAACTAGATAATTTGTTCTGTCTGGACGTAATTGCTAGGTCAAGATGCTGAGAAATGTCAACTGCATTTGCAAAAATAACTACCAGGAATGCCCTTAAAATTCCCCCCACACGGCCAAATGAAACAGCATTTCTCGGCTGCAACTTCATAAACAACTCAGTCGCTATCCCACTTCCCCAAATGCTTTGCTAACATTCTCCATTATAAACATTCATCCATTGATGCACTTACATATGCTCACATACAAACCACTTCCATCAAAATCAGAGCAGAAAATACAAGTTATTTCCGTATGCTATCATTGGTTTATCTTCCCTGAGCAGAAGATTTGACCAGGACTTGGAAGTGACTCTGCTTTGGATCCTTGTTCTGATGTGCAGAGTGCATTCCATCAGGATTCAGGAATAACTGTCACCCTGGCCATGTGAGGTTAGGAAGCAGAGCACTTTTAAATCAAACGTGTTTACTTCTAGAGCATGTTTTCATTTAGCCATTAGGGAGCACCCCCAAATTACAAGCCAACAAGAACTCTGTTGGTGAAAAGGAATGGTTTTCTGTACTGGATTCTCTTACCAAATACAGAAGGTCCTTTCTCTCTGCCTTATCACTTCTTTCCTGTTCTTCTGGCCTCTAAGATCTGCAAAGAAGGCATAGGCTGTAGAAGGTGGGGTTCTGAGAGGAGTAAAATGATAACATTCCTAAAACACTGTGAATTTTCTTCTTCTCTCTCTCTCTCTCTCTCTCTCTCTCTCTCTCTCACACACACACACACACACACAAACACACACACACAGAGAGAGAGAGAGAGAGAGAGAGAATCTACACACACATGCACACCCTTGGGCTAAAGCTGAACGCTAAGTCTCAGTCTGATCTGCCTGCAGAAATTCAAACATCTCCCTTTCATTGGGCATGATAAAAGAATGAATACCATTTTGAAGATAATCTAGTGGATCTAAGGGTTTTCCTCATGTAGCGTTGTCCAGAGGGTGCTTTTAACAACCTACATGATGTGCAGGAGATTAGATCTCTTAGCATTTTTATTTTTAGTGGAAAGCAGCTATTGTGGGGGTGGGGTCCAACCATAGGCCTGCACAAGGGGTGTGCTGGGTGTGTCCAGGCACACCCTAATGTCTCAAGCAATAAGTGTCGAATTGAGGGGGCCATTGAGTGGGGATCCAGAAGGGGAACGGTCCTCTGGGTGTTTCACCGCCGCTGCTCTTGACAGCGCGCCATTGCACCCAGCAGCCAGAGTGAAAAGGAATTGCTTTGCCGGGAGTTTCTCTGCCAGGAGCCACACTTCAAAGAGTCCAGGAGGAGGGGCCTCGAAGGCTTATATCACCTCAAAAGCCCCTCCTCTGGCCAGTGTCACACCAATGCCCCACCTGCAACAGCCCTCCCCAGTCAAGCAAGCGAAACACTGAGTAGGGCATCAGTGTCTACCATGCTTAATAAATAAATGAATAAAAACAAGGTCCTTTAGGATTGAGTATTCAATAAATGTTTGCCTTTTTAAAAAAATCCTTGGATGCACGCCCTAATGAAATGTGCTACACACACCTAGGGGTCCAACACTGACTGAAACAGCAGCACTGGGGGAGAAGGTGATGCGTGAACCTTTTCCCTTGCACTGTTTTCCCAATCTAAATGTGCTGTTATCCCTGCTGGGGAGAAAAATACAGGTACCTTATATTGTACCTCTGCTTGCTTCCTAGCAGGACTAATACCAGCTTTAAAGACAACGTTGGGGGGAGGGATTTTGAATGGGAAAACTAGATGGGGGAGGAACAGGTTCAGGGTTAAATACCCCCTCCCCAAAACCTGCTGTTCTGATCAGAATCAGCAACTGGGGGAGAGGAGTCAGAATGCCACATGACAATCACATTGCACATCTCTTACATTACATCTGTTTTGGCTTTTAGATCACATCCTGGCTTATTTTCCTGGTTTATTAATGGACATTAGACAACAAAGAAGTTAAGGAAGAAGATTAAAAATAATGATTTTATAGATTGAATAACAATGTTTAAAAATATTATATACAGAGCATTCTATCACATGTCCAAAAATACAATCAATCCATCAGACAGATGGAATGCTCAGTAAAGTTGTTTCCACTGGTCAGACGCGTTTCGAGGCAAGGTCTTCCTCAATGGCCTGTGAGCTCTGGAACAAATGCAAACATAAATACTTATCAATCTTTATGGCTTGTTAGCCGACTAGGCCAATCGCAAACAGATAAAATAGTAGCAAAATAACATATTAACATAATAGCATGTCCATACACCATCGCACCGCAATCAGAAGAATACAAGATAATAATATAAAACTGATAGTAGGCTCAATTGCAGTACCAGTACTGGCTCGCATGTAATCTCAGATTAGTAAAATTTGATCCTATATGACAAACAAAAGCTTCCGTACTTCCAGCGCCCGCTGTACAAATTTTGCAGTCCTGAACAATATATAATGATCAGAGCCTAACAATAATATCTGAGTTACAGTTTTAGGTGACATGTGGTTGAACCCGGGAATCAGGGGCTCAAGGTATTGCTTCCTCAGCTCGACATACACTGGACACTCAACTAGAAAGTGTGTCATATCCTCAGTTTTGGGGCAGCCGGCTGGGCAGTCAGCTTTAGCGCGTGGATGGATCCTGTAACGCGCTTTCACCTCCATTAACTGGAGTGAATTTAACCTGCACCGGGTAAATAACTATCTCAACTCATGTGAGGTAACGGAAGTTAAGTATAAAAGAACTTTTCCCAGGGCAGTAATTATACTTTTGTATATCGTATTTGAATGGCTCGCTTTGATGACAGCCAATGATGATTGTATTTCACAATCATACAGTCTTCTTGAGATCTCCTCTTTAGCCCCATCAAACCCTCTTGTAAGGAGATAAACTTGTGAGCAGCCCAATTTGGATACAGAATAGCTCATCTTTTCTGCCCATGAATCTTTCCCCATATCCTCGTGTGTGGCCATAACCAGTGGAGAAACCAACTGGAACAGTATCTTTAGCCAGAAGGAGATTGCTGCTTTTAGAGCTAATGTTTGAATTGAGTGACACGCTGTTTCCTGCCGGACAATATCTTTGGATGTTGATCTGGAGACCCCAAGCGCTCTGGTTAGAAATTTAAAACATAAATACAAACATTTGTAAAGGCCAAGGAAAAGACAAACGCTTGTTACTGTAATTTTTTAGACAAGCAGAACGTTTTTAAAAATAAAATTAATTAGACCTACCAAAGCTGGTTGGAGCCCAGGGCTATTTTTGTAGTTGTTATTGGGACTGACTTTACAGGTTTCAAATAGTAAAGGAAATAAACAAAATCAAGTGTCACTTTCCACTGTGTAGTTCCTGCACAATATTAAGAAAATAAACAGCTCTCTAAGATTATATTTCCTTGTAATCGTTTTATCCCAAGGACAAAGGGGGGAAATATCCCAGAATATTTACCAATCATTCGCAGGAAGCCCATACAAAGTGTCTCCAACAACCTCTGCTCAAACACGGTATTGCCGTATCTTAGCCGAGCACTTCACCTTTTTGTTACAATTATTAATGGACATAACAGGGTACTGTGGCTTGATACCAATCAGGATCTCCACATCAAAAGCAGCACATGATCGGGGAGGGATGAGAGGAGGGGTTAAGAAAGGAGTACTTCCCCCCCCCCAATGCTCCATCCTGGCTTCATAAACCTGGTTTGTAAAGGTTTAAACCTGGTTTATAAAAGGTTTATGAATTGTCCGAACAAGGTCATTGTATCCAGAATTGGCATCAAGGGTAGGCATTGTTGGGTACCTGGTTCCTACCAGGTTCCCATTGACAAGAGGACCTGGGAGTTGCTCCTCTTTTTCACCTTTGCAACCTGTTTGTTCACCTGCCCCTCACCCTGGCCAAGATAATGGCGGTGGGGGTGGTGAGGAGGAGGAGGAGGGGGAGGGGGAGGAGGAGGAGGATTCTCCCTCTTTGCTCACTGACCTATCAACAAAGCAAGTGGTGGCAATGATGAGAATCATAGAGGAGGAGGAGCAATAGCAGCTGATGCCAATGGCCGTTGAGAAGGTAGATTCACTGAGGGGGGCCCACTGAGGGTGTCTTGCCCAAAAGCCTTCCAAAACCTGGAGCCAATACTGAAAGTATTTGGGGAAAGAGTGTAATAAATTATATCCCTGAGAAACATAAGTCGTATGTGAAAGAGAGATTATCTAAGCTACCAAAAATGGAGAAATGTCCACCATATTTTAATACGATGAAGTTCTACTCCATCATACTATGGTGAATGGGTCCACCACCACCATTCTTTTCTATCATTACCTTCCTTGGACCTTCACAAGATGTCAAGCTATCAATCTTACATAAACAAGTAAATATCCATCCCTTTTCAATGTACATAATTCTTTGATGTCAGCGGTACAATAAACTTCACCCTCGTGAGCTGTTTGGTGAAAGCATTGACTAATTGATCACATCGTAAAGTACATTTTTAGATTTTGCACCTTAAAGAACAAAGGTGTTCTTTTTCTTGTTGTTTTTATGAAGACAGAAGGCCTGTATCTTGTTTGTCTTTATGGCACGGTATCAAACAAACGCCACCCCCCTTTTCTTTATTGTCAGCCGTAAACAAAAACTTCGCACATAAGACACATCTTTCAAGTGAAGCAAGGTCTCCACGGCCCTAATTATATATTGCTACTTGTGAGAGAAAGATGAAAGATTGCCTTTACACATTTAGCCACAGACAAAGGCCAACTGCTCCTGTCATTTCAGTAGATTTTTACTGCCTGGGGAGGCAGCGTCTGTGTACATTAACCATCCTGGCACGTTGCCACGTTGGTCTTATAAACCCACCAGAAACTCCAAAGAGAAATAAACATCCTGTCCCTCATTGTCCATAAATAAGTTTTAAAACATGATTTCCATTTTGAATTCTTTGAATTCAACATTAAGAACCATCCGCTATTTATCTTCCAGGGAAATTGATGCTATTGTTTCATCTTTATTTATAAGTTGCAAAAAACCAACCTTGAAAATATGAAGATGCAAACACAACTTCGGAGCTTTGCTACCCTTTTGGGAAAACTAAGGAGATTAAAAGATCCTTTGTTTTCAGCCTTTGATTTTTCAAGAAGAAACTATTTACTATATGCGATTTTCCCAACTTGTCTTTGCCTTGTAGAAGTGGCTATAATATATTCATGAATGTCCCTCACCTGTGCTCACTCTGGGCCTGTTCAGACAGTATTCTAAGCCATGGTTAGACCATTAACCCTTTTGCAGAAAGTGGTTAGTGAGCATGTTTAAACCGTGGTTATGTAGCCACCATGTTTAGGAATGGTTCACACAACACTCTAAGTCATGGTTCACATGATCCACTAAGCCATAACGTTTAGCTCAAAATGCTTAAACATTATGGTTCAATATGTTGTCTGAATAGGGCCAAAGGGCTACTTTTTATAAAAGCACTGCCTGGGTTAACCAAGGATGGGAACGTTTGCTCCCAGTTCCTGCCAGCCCATGTGATGACTGACAGACCTACTGAAAAGTGCAATCTCCTCTTGCCTATGCCTCTACCTGCTGCCAAAGTCAGGTTGTTGCAGGATATTGTCTCAGATAACAAAAGAGAGCCCGTGTTAGACTGGGAGTCAGGAGACCTGGGTTCTAGTCCCCACTGGGCCATGGAAACCCACTGGGTGACTTTGGGCCAGTCACAGGCTCTCAGCCCAACCTACCTCACAGGGTTGTTGTGGTGAGGATAAAATGGAGAGGAGGAGGAGGATTATGTATGCCACCTTGAGTCCCTTGAAAGAAAAAAGGCAGGATATAAATGCAATAATAAAATAAATAAATATTCATGGTTTGAAATTAAGGTGGCCATTTCAGAACCACCCCAAAAAGAGGCCACCCATTTTGCACAAACTTTGCACATGCTAATTTATATGTATAGAAGCCAAGTTAGAAATAATTATTACAGTTGAAATAGGAGCACTCTACATCTCGCCACTGTGTACAAGAAACTGTAACCAGCTAAATAAACAGTTTGGCGTTTTCTCTAGAATAAATGAGGGATTTGGGAATTGTACATCAAAAATATTTTCTTTCTTAATTTTGCCTAGTAGTTGTCTAGTAATAACAAGCCATTCTGATGATTATTTTTAACCATGAGAAAGTGCGTTTTCTAGAGAATCCACTATCCCTTGCTACTTTACTTAGAATGGAAAGTGTTTGAATGAGAAAGGCAGCAATACCCATTCTAAAATTAAAATTTAAAAAAGACATGTTAAAAAGATGTTTCCCAGTTTATTCTCACTCTCATTGGTGAGAGGTGGAAAAATCTCTCTCTGATAACTGTTCTTCCCATGGGAGAAATATTCCATTGGCAGCAATGCTGTTTCCATACACTTTTAATCAGCTTTCATCCTAGTTTGAATATTGAATTTGCATGGCAGCCTACTGCAGGAAAACTCTCTATGTTTGTGTGTGCACGCGCACGTGTGTGTGTGTGTGTGCATTTATATGCTATATGTAAATGGTTTTTATATTACGTTCCAATGTTATATTTTTATGGTTTTTAATGTTTGTCAACTGCCCAGGGAGCTTTGGTTATTGGGTGGTATTGAAATGTAATAACTGAAATGAAATGAAACTAATAAACAAGCATATATGTCCACCTTTTCTTCAAGGTAGACCAGGCTTGGAAGCACCCCCATTATTATTTACACACAGATTACTGTTGCTGCCACCCCTAAATTTTGAATTGTGTAATTGAGATCTGTAGTATATACTTATGGGGAATCATAGAATAGTAGAGTTGGAAAGGGCCATAAGGCCATCAAGTTCAACCCCCTGCTCAGTGCAGGAATCCACCTTAAAGCATCCCTGACAGATGGCTGTCCAGCTGCCTCTTGAAGGCCTCTAGTGTGGGAGAGCCCACGACCTCCCAAGGTCATTGGTTCCATTGCCGTACTGCTATCTTATTTCCACATCAGTTTGTAAACGTTGTTGCTGTTGCTGTTGTGTTTTTAAGCCCACATGAAAATTCAAATGCATTTTCATGAGGATGAAAATTTGTCAGATTTGGGGTATGCAATTTCCCCTACTATACACATTTATGTATGTAGTTGTCTCCAGTGTACACACCGGTACGTGCAACTGTCCCTTATGTATGTTTTGGTATGTTTTGGTATGCATGTTTTGATCAGAGATCTCCATCACAAAATTCAGAGAAGACGATAAAACCCAAAGGATCATTACGTTCTGGGTCCTATATTTGTTCAGGAAGTGCAAATTAGATGGATTCATATTAAATTGTGAATCAAAGGTGCTCCTATATGGACTAACAAGACCTCCCTGTATAGTTTCATTCTGTCATGAAGAGCAGAACACATCTCCTCATGTCTTTGTCCACCAAGAGGATTCTCACAGCAGGAATTTGCATTCTTTCTCTATCAACACCTGTCAAATGAAGGATTAAAGTTGTATGCCTGAAATGGATAAATTCACCAAGGGAGAGTCATAGAATCGAAGAGTTGGAAGGGGCCTATAAGGCCATCAAGTCCAATTCCCTGCCCAATGCATCCCCTTAAAGCATCCCTGACAAATGGCTGTCCAGCTGGATCTTGAATGCCTCTAGTGTGGGAGAGCCCACAACCTCCCTAGGTCATTGTTTCCATTGTTGTACTGCTCTAACAGTCAGGAAGTTTCTTCTCATGTCTAGCTGGAATCTAGTGGAACACACAGGACCCTGGTTAGGCAGAGAGGAGAAACTTTCTAACTAGAGAACCCTGGGTCTTTGCAAAAACTGAATTCATCTTAATACATTGTGTATAGCAAGTTTCCTCAATGTTCAGCGTGAACAGGACCCAGCAAAATACCACAAGCAAGACTGTGCACTTACTGTGTGTTGTGTGTTTTAAACTAGGTATCGTACATAAAGGAAATGGAGAAAACATATTCATCTCCCAGCAGCCGCCAGTGATCTCAACTGTCATGGGCACCGGGCACCAGAGAAGTGTCTCCTGTGCCAACTGCAATGGTCCATCTCACAGCGGTAAACTCTTTGCGCCTGTTGCTATGGCTTCTGGTACTGATGGCAGCATCTATATTGGAGATTTCAATTTTGTTCGGAGGCTCCTTCCTTCAGGAAACTCTATTAGTATCCTAGAACTAAGGTAGGAAACTTTGGAGTGCTTTGAAAAATATTGTGTGGGCAAGCAAACTTGTCAAGAGGGCGGGGGACTCCCAGATCTGCTGGACTGTTGTGTGGCATTTCTTTCAGGGCACTACTAAGGAAGGGATTGGGGGAGCAGAAGGCTTTACTTCTCCTGTGTTTCAGATCCCATGCTGTGATTTCTTAGGAGATCCTCCGTGGTAGAGCACCTGCTTTGCATGCAAAAGACCATGGGATGAGTCTTGAAAGTGCTCAAGGCTTTTCCAGAGTTCAGTTTAAATACTCAAAGAACAAACAACAACAAGACAGTAGGGTATTCATCACCTCATCCTCCCTCTTCCTCAAGGCAAAAATAACATTGTGGGATATCTCAGCAAAAGCAACTTGTACCCCTTGGATGGCTCAGATGTAGCCAAGTCAAACTCTGATCTCTCTCAATTCAAACTTTAAAGTTTTCTTCTCTTCCCCTTCCCCTTCCCCTTCCCCTTCCCCTTCCTCTTCCTCTTCCTCTTCCTCTTCCTCTCTCTCCCTCTCTCTCTTTCTCTCTCTTTCTCTCTCTCTCTCTCTCACACACATACACATACACACACACCTACTTACCTGCTGGTAAGTTGCCTAATCAGGAAAAGATATTGAGTCATTAGCTCCCATTCAGGAAACATCAACTGACTATCCCTGACGATTAGAGAGTGATCAGCCTAGAAAAGGATGTCACCCAACAGCTGTAACATCTGCAATTCTGTCTACTTAGAAAACAGGATAATTTAGGCTGGGCAAGCATGAGTTAGACATTGGACCTAGGACCCCCAAGTTAGTGATCATCCAAAAAGCTGGTTTTCCATTTGATGCACTTTTGCCATCAAGAACTATACAGTAGACAACTTCTCTGTGAGTAGAGATATATGTTTTTTGTAATCTCCATTCCACCTGTGTTTTGTGGGTTCTCAGGTGCCTTTTGTGCCATCGTCTGCCCATCAATGGAATCAGGATTTGTTCAGTTTTCAAATTTCCGCAAATGCACAAATTCCTACAAAATGTGGTTTCTCCCAAAATATGCATTTTCATGCTTTAGCCTATAGGAGAAATGTACATTTTTGGCTGGGCTTTTTTTCCCCCCCCCCATATTTTTATGATGAAATTTGCACAAAATTCCCAAAGGCTAGGAAAACAGCCTGCAAGTTTGCAGACTCCACCCAATAGGGGAAAGGCAGGCCTGCTATGGAATCTGCAGGTCGGATTCATAAAAATTCAAAGTCGTTTGGTTCCATTGCAAATTTCTCTGACATTTGCAATGGAATGTGGGAGAGATCACAATTAATGCACACAAAATAATTTATTTAAGATGATTTAAGTAATTATTTTCATTATTGAAATGTGTGTACAATAACACAATATTTAGTGTAAACATATCTGTAGAAGTTCATCCAACTTTTTTATTGTGTGTGTACATATAGTCAGAGGAGGAAAAGCTGTAGATGTGAAAAGCTAGTGACTGGAAGGCAAGCAGAGGAAGAAAATGGCTAGTAATTTTTACCTGGTTTATAACTTTTGTCCTTTCAATCAAAGGTTTGCCCTACCTTTTGAATAGCAGCTTGGCATATAGCAATGCATTTTACCTGCTCTAAATAAACGTTAAGTATCAGTAGCACTACTGGTATTACTTGTGAATCAACACTAACCATTTTTTTAAAATCATTTTCTTTTTCTTTCTTTCCTTTGTGTGCGGTTCCTGAATTAATCTGCCATTTTAAGGAACAGAGACACAAGACACAGGTAAGAAAAATGTGTTATAGTGATGTGGGATCATGATATCTTCCAAATTCTATGTGATTATGTGGCTTTTTCTATGTGAAAAAATCATATAGAAGGTTTATATTCAAAACTTTACAAGTTTAGCATCTGGGCATCTTCATAACCCAACATTTTAGATTGCCATAAATTAAACATCCTACCTTCAATTTGGGGTCAATCTTTCTAAGAGGTAGTAGATACATTATTAGATAAATATGTCAAAATAAAGATTTGTATGGTTCCTGTTCAAAAGACTACAGTTGGGTGTCTCCACCACCATGCTAGACCTTTTCCCAGAGAAAAGGTCTTAGATCCCCTTTTTCTTCGTTGCTGATCTATCACTTTCAGAATTTGACTCAGAAGCTTAAGAGAATTGACATGAAAATAAATGGCAGAATGCACTGCAAAAAGTCCTGCCCTCCTGACTAGGGTGGCCATATGAAATGGAGGACAGGGCTCCTGTATCTTTAACAGTTGTATTGAAAAGCAAATTTCAGCAGGTGTCATTTGTATATATGGAGAACCTGGCGAAATTTCCTCTTCATCACAACAGTTAAAGCTGCAGGTGCCCTGCCCTCTTTTAAATCTGGTCACTCTAGTATACCTCCTGCAGCTTTAACTACTGTGATAAAGAGGAAATTTCACCAGGTTCTCCATATAAATTGACACCTGCTGAAATTCCGTTTTCTATGCAGCTGTTAGATACAGGAACCCTGTCCTCCTTTTCATATAGTCACCCTACTCTTGACCAGATACAGAAGAAGGCAGGGCTCCGGCAGCTTTAACTGTTGTGATGAAGAGGGAATTTCACCAGGTGCTGGTGAATGCATAACAATAACACCTGCTGAAAATCCCTTTTCTATGCAACTGTTAAAGATACAGGAGCCCAGTCCTCCTTTTCATAGGGTCAACCTAGGTTTAGTTGAGTTCAGCTCCATATTTCTTTTTGCAGTGCATTCTGCCACTTATTTTCATGTCAATTCTCTTAAGTTTCTGATGCTGCCCTAAGAGCTACTCAATAGTTTTTCCACAAAAAAGAACAATATGCCATCTTTGAAGGCCATTATTCCGTCTAGCCCAGTATTATCTACTATGACTTGCTTCAGCTATAGTCACCATTTCAGTTCTCCAATGTACTATCTTGATTTTTGTATTCCTTTATGTATTCCTATTTTTGTATTCCTTTTGTATTTCTTCTCTATATTCACGTTCCTCCACCTTCCGGCATCAACACTCTCTTACAGCATTCTTCATTTTCCTCAGCTCGATCAAATAATGTGACCAGTGCCTGCCCTAAACTAGACTAGACTTGTAACCAGCTCCTGCAAGGTGTGGTGATGTCAATGGATGATAATAGGCACCTTGCAATATCAGTCTCTAATTAGCAAACTCATTATCTCACAAGCTTCTTCTAATCACTCTTTATTATGGAAGTTCAAGATTCTGCCTGACCCTCTATTAGAACTCCCTTGACAACAGTATAAACTTACATACTGACAAAAATATGTGTAATATCACTGAAGAAGAAAAGCAAATTAAAAAGTCTGTTCATAAAACTTATCCCTGTAACTGACAAGAGACTGTCCTTTTTATCTCTAGAATTAATCAGTGTGGCAGGGCAGTCTAATATAATATGTAATTCATTTGATACTACGGATGTCCTGCATAGATGAAATGGTAATGCACCTACAGCACGATCCTGTATATGTCTACTCAGTTGCAGGTCCCATTCAGTTCAATGGGATTTATTTCCCAGTGTGTATAGGATTGCAGCATTACTGGGATGGCATAGATTTGGTACAGGTCTTAAATGGAGCTGCACATTCAATAGATAAGTATAAAAATGTAGCTTGCTCCCATGACTACAAAAGCAGATTAGTGGCAGATTCAGGACAGATAAAAGGACGTTCTTCATCACACAGCACCTAGTTAAACTATGGAACTCACTACCACAAGATGTAGTGATGGCCACCAATTTGGATGGCTTGAAAAGGAGGTTAGATAAAGTCCTGGAGGAGGAGTTATCAATGGCTACTTGTCCTGATAGCTGTATGCTCCCTCCAGTATCAGACGCAGTAAGGTGATGTACACCAGTTGCTTGGGAACATAGCTGTTTTCTCATGTCCTGCTTGTGGGCTCCTAGTTGGCCTTTGTGCAAACAGAATGCTGGACTAGATGGACCCTTGGTCTGATCCAGCATGACTCCTCTTGCATTCTTATAAGTCTTCTCTCCCTGGCTGATATCCTAATGAAGTTTGATCGATTGATTTTCCATGGCAAATATTCATAGAAAAAAGTTCCCATTGAGACCAATAAGAGTGAGTTTGTTTTTTTCCTGAATTAGAATCATGACCGAGGAGGGAAGGTTTATCCCTCCCCTCCCTGGATATTGTGATCCTGATGGAAATTGGGATTGTGGAGGGGATGCTTAGGATTCCATTTTTTAAATCCCTTGATGTGGGCACAAGCTACACAACAAATGTAGTAAGGCCCTTGGTGTGATTCAAAAAGTTGCACTAGCCTGGCAGAGAAGGCTTGTAGGAAGCTGCTTTATGGATTTGGCAGAAATATGAGATTCTCTTGTGTGTATAACCAAAGTTTACTTTAGCTGGGAATACAGTTGCAAAAGAGCTTGTTGCAACTGTTCTTGCAGAAGCTTTTGGTGTGAAGAAAGAAGCCAAGAAGATTTCTTTAGGTCATGCATCTAATCAAAGATTTGTTTGTTTGCTTGTTTGTTTTTGAGAAAGACACTGTGGAGCTGGACGACTCCCAGAAAAGCTCTCAAAAGGCTCAAGGGCACTTGAGTTAATATGTAAAGTTGCCGATCAGCGGAAAGCATCATTTGGCCTTCTTGCTCAAGAGCACGTTTCTTCTTCTTTGTTCCTTGCTAATGAGGGTTCTTTGAGTTGATTGCATGCTTCTTGCAAGCTCATTCCTCTGCAATGAAAGAGCTTTGAATAAAGCCAACTGAGCTTTCTCTGAGCCACTGCAAATCACTCTTGATATGTGCTTGTCTGCTTGTGCGTCTTTCCATAAGGAGGAAGCCCTGCAGCTGTGCCACAAGCCCCTTGAAAGACCGTAAACCCAGAGAATGTGCTATCTTTTCTGACAGTCCATTGCTCCAGATAAGTGTCCCCAAATTGTAAGTAGACATAGTCCTACCTGTTGGAAGTGCAGAAAAGGAACGACTGGTCTTGCCCTATGGCAACTGATTACTGGACAAACCTTAAGAGATGGATTAATACAGTGCCAAGGTTAATTATGGAACTAGAGCCTCTATTTCCTTTTTGTATCTACTAAAAAAAAAGCCATATGTTTAGAGAACTAATAATGTATATAAGAACATAAGAAGAGCCATGCTGGATCAGAACAAGGGTCCATCTAGTCCAGCACTCTGTTCACACAGTGGCCAACCAGCCATCGGCCAGGGACCAACAAGGCAGGACATGGTGCAACAGCACCCTCCCACCCATGTTCCCCAGCGACTGGTGCATACAGGCTTACTGCCTCAGATACTGGAGATAGCACATAACCATCAGTGCTGGTAGACATGGATAGTCTTCTCTTCCAGGAATTTATCCACCCCCCTTTAAAAGCCATCCAAATGGGTGTCCATCACTACATCTTGTGGCAGCGAGTTCCATAGTTTAACTCTGCGCTGTGTGAAGAAGTCCTTCCTTTTATTTGTCCTGGATCTCCCACCAATCAGCTTCATGGGATGACCCCAGGTTCTAGTATTTTGAGAGACAGAGAAAAGTGTCTCCCTATCCACATTTTCCATACCATGCATAATTATGTACATAATTTTGTATATGGTTACCATGGCAAGTCTAATACTTCATGCAAAATATTGATGAACAAATATTTTTCCTGTGTACTGTATGGGCATAAATGGAGACAAACACTTTTTCTAAGCAATGGTTACCTAACAACAAAACCCTGTCATTACTATCTGCGCACTGAGATCAGCTTTGGAAGCCATCCTTTTAGGTGCCCCATCGGAAGTGACTAGAGAGAGGGCCTTCTCAGTTGCAGCACCCTGCCTCTGGAACTCCACCCACCCATTAGCTACCCAAAAAGGCTAATGTAGTGAATCTGATACAAGAAGAGATGGTGAAGAGTCAAGTCTGGTGTTGAACTTATATATTTGTCCCATATGCTGTTTATTAAATGTATAAAGGCCTCTTTCTTGTTTCTTAGAGTTAGCCCCAGACAATGTGAAGACAAGGCAGCATGTTTAGGATCGCAGAAGAACAAAGGAAAAATGCTGTATGGTTATTGGTTTCTTATTTTCTTTTTCTCCTTCTCTGCCTTTTTAGCACAAGCCCGGCTCACAAGTACTACCTGGCTATGGACCCCGTATCAGAATCACTTTACTTGTCAGATACAAATACCAGAAGAGTTTACAAAGTGAAATCTCTCAGTGAAACCAAGGAGTTGGCCAAAAACTATGAGATCGTGGCAGGAACAGGTGATCAGTGCCTTCCGTTTGATCAAAGTCACTGTGGAGATGGAGGACGGGCTTCTGAAGCATCACTTCACAGTCCACGAGGTAGGAGAACGACATGAATTTAAAGAATTATCCTTGTCTGCAGCATTTAAACTACAGAACTAATGTTTTATTTTTAAAAGAAAACTGTGAAAAAATTGAGAAAAATTAATGGTTCAACAAAGGTCAAACAGATCTGAATTGCTAATTTAAAAGAAATTGTTGCAATCTTCCCATTGACCATGAGCCTCGTGTGGTGCAGAGCGGTAAAGCAGCAGTTTCTGCAGCTGAAACTCTCCCCACGGCCTGAGTTCGATCCCAGCGGAAGCTGGTTTCAGGCAGCCAGCTCTGGTCGACTCAGCCTTCCATCCTCCTGAGGTTGGTAAAATGAGTAACCAGTTAGCTGGGGGAAAGGTAATAACGGCCGGGGAAGGCAATGGCAAACCACCCCGCTATAAGGCCTGCCAAGAAAACGTCAGCAAAAGCTGGCATCCCTCCAAGAGTCAGCAATGACTCAGTGCTTGCACAAGAGGTTCCTTTCCTTTCCTTCCCATTAACCTGGTTTGCATGTAACAAAAACCCACAGTATGGGTTGAGTACAGCTTGTTGAATCCTGGGTTGCTGTTACATGTGTACCGTAACTATGGGTTGTTAACCACAAACAAACCGGAAAGTGAACCCATGATTTCTTGTTGGGTTGTAAACTCTGTGTTGTTTTACCTATGGGTTATCATTATATGCAAGCCGAGAACCATGGGTTGTTCATGGGTTGTTTCGCCAGTCTACAGAGGTGGCAGGCAAGAGTGATTTTAAAAACCCAGCCAATACATGCCAATATTACAGCAACTCAAATACATTTAGGATACAGGGAGGGAGCAGGCAAAGGAGGAGGGAAATCAAACAACCCGGTGATTGAAAAAACAACCTGCAATTTGCATGATCGCCTGGCAGACAAATGATGGGTAAACTCTGTAAATAACACCCCATATTCTGGGTGGTTGTTACATGTGAACCAGGTCATTCTAAAATGTTTTCCTTTAGTTATCCAATTGAGATGTCTAAGGTGGGTCATTAAAACCCACAGCTGTCATGATAACCAAGCACTTATTTTTAGAATTAAAGAGGTATATCCTGATAGGCTTCCTCCTCTCTATTAATTCTCCTGCGATGTGGAACTATCTTTCATATGCCACACTCCGAACATTGTTCCATCCTGAGTGCTTTTAAAACTGTCACGCTGATTCCCAGTGTTCACTTGAAACCCCAAGCCTGCTTGTTTGCAGGGCTGTTCAATTGCTTTTAAGATATTTTTAACTGAGGGTAGTTCTTCATGCCTGTGATGGAAGTGGACTCTAGCATGTAAAAGGTTATGCCACAATGAATCCGTTAGGGTTGCATCCGAAAATGGCTTTGCATTGGCGGAAAGCATTTGTGTATGGTAGGACATGCAGCTTTGCTGGTTCCTCTTACACACTACAGTGCCCCATGCCACCCATGAAGCTGTTCCTAAGGGTTGGAGGACTTTTGGGATATTATAGGATATGCACAGAGGGTTACTGTGGGCAAAGGGAGAATTGGGGTAGAAAACAAGTCCTCTAGTTTGCATAAGAGGAAGCAATTTCTGCTAGCGCAAAGCCTCCAATGAATATAACCCTTAGTCTTTGGCTGTGTTCAGGCAACACAATAGACATTGGTGAGTTAATAGCCAACTCCACAGTTGGTTACTGAGGCGGTATTCCCCACACAACATGATTCTAATCAACCATGGTGTGGATTAAGGCCAGCGTCAAGTTGACTATTGGGCAACGGTGTGTTTGATTGACACATCCCCCTCTCCCCCCCCCCGGTCCTCCTGCAGGTATCCCATCAGCCATCGTGAGGTCTGCTGGCTGGACTAGAGTAGCTGCTGCTGCTTTGGTCGCTCTTGCCAGGGGACTCTGTAGTCGCCGAAAATAACCAACTGTGCACAACGAAATAGTCAACGTTGCCTGGCACACAACACGATAACTAACAGATGTTCAAATAAACAACTCTGCACAGCGTTGGTTATTTGGATTGGTTATTTCAGCTGAATAACCAACCTATGGTGTGAGAAAGTCCTGACAAGTGACACAATAACCCACCGTTGGTTGTCGTGTCATCTGAACCTAGTTACCATAAGACTCTTCATTGTTTTTAATCTCCCTATCGAAGTTCAGTGGGAACTACATGTTACTGCTGCCTCTTGACCTCAACCCTAAAACTGCAATGGGATCACAACTTAGACCACCATGGCCTGTTGCTGCTCATCCACAAAGCTCTCAGACCACTAGACTCTTCCACTTTGGTTGTGGTCCCTTGGTGGTTGCATGAATCCCCTTTTGCCTGCCTATAGCATCAATCCTTCACTTTTCCTGACCTCTTTGACCCATGGGGAGGGCCCACAGCTGGATGGTAGAGCACATGCTTTGCAGGCAGAAGGCCTCAGGTTCATTCCTTGGCATCTCCCATTAATGGATCAGGTCACCAATGCTGGGAAGGACCTCTGCCTGAAACTCTGCAGAAGTTTGTGAGCCTGTCAGAATAAGTATTATTAGGCTAAGCTAGATGAACCAACACTCTGACCTGGTCTACAGCAGTTTGCTATGTCCCTGTGTTGCAAAAGCTGAAAGTCATTTTTATCTCCTCCTGCAGCAGAAGTGATGCAAATATCAAGTGCTTTCTTAAGCAGATACCTGGATTTACTTCCCGGCAATGTCAGCACTCATAATTTCTGTAACATTTCTCTCTCGGCTGCTTTCGTGAGCTGTTAGGCGACTAGAAGGTTCAATATTATTATACAAAATAATCCAGGGTGTGGCGAATGTGGACAGGGAGTCATTATTCTCCCTCTCCCATAATACTAGAACACAGTGGGTTCATCCCATGAAGCTGATTGGTGGGAGGTTCAGGACAGACAAAAGGAAGGACTTCTTCACAGGGTGCATAGTTAAACTATGGGATTCGTTACCACAAGACATAGTGGTGTCCACCAATTTGGTTGGCTTTAAAAAAGGGTTAGAAAAATCCCTGGAGGAGAAGACTTATCAGTGACTACTAGTCCTGATGGCTCTATGCTAGCTCCAGTATCAGAGGCAGTATGCCTATGTACACCAGTTGCTGGGGAACATGGGTGGGAGGGTGCTGTTGCACTCATGTCCTGCTTGTAGGTTTGCTGTGGGCAGCTTGTGGCCACTGTGTGAACAGAGTGCTGGACTGGATGGACCCTTGGTATGATCTAGCAGGGCTCTTCTTAGGTTCTTATGGAAGCTCTCAGGATGGGGGGGGGGCATTCCAGTGGTGGTTGAGGCCTAGCATGTTTTTCGCATTAGACTCTTAATGCCAGTAACCAAGACTTAGAAGAGACATTTCAGCATTTCACTGGCTCCCAGTCCAGGTCCAGGCCCAATTCAAAGTGCTGGTATTAATATTCAAGGCCCTAAATAGCTTGGGGCCAGGCTATCTGAAGGAAGGCCTCATACATACCTGCTTGCACCCTAAGATCATCCTCAGAGGTCCTTCTCCGTGAGCCCCTGCCAAAAGAAGTGGGGCAGGTGGCTACTAGGAGGAGGGCCTTCTCTGTTGTGGCACCCTGGCTGTGGAATGAGCTCCCTGGTATCTACATTATAGTCTTTTCGATGCCAAGTGAAGACGTTTTTTTATTTTCTCAGTATTTTACCATTTTAGTCTTTTAACTTTGCTGTTTTAAATCAGTGTTTTAAAACCCCTGTGTTGCTGCTCGGTTTTATTCTTGTTTTTTTTGTTCCGGTACTTTTATATTGTACTTTTATATTGTGTTTTTAATATTGTGGTTTAAGTTTTATACTTTATGGTTTAATTTTTTGTGAACTGCCCAGAGAGCTTCAGCTATTATTAATTATTATTAGCACTCATAATTTCTGTAACATTTCTCTCTCGGCTGCTTTCGTGAGCTGTTAGGCGACTAGAAGGTTCAATATCTGCATGTTTGATGCATTAATGGCACAATGCAAAGAGATTTTGCTCTCTTGGATTTATGGGTAAAAGCCAGCCATGTGTTTGAACTGACATTGAAAAGTAACTCAATTGCATAGGATGCTGAATGTCATTAATACTCAGTACATCATTTGGAACAGAGGGTGCTCAGTACCTCATGGAAGAGTGCTGAAAACTTTGCAGGACTGAGGCCTAACTGGGTTGCTTTTGGCTTATGAACTTTCTGGTGTACTACAAATGCCTAATTACTAGCTGTGAGGAAAAGTTTTATTCCTCCCCCACCCACCCCCAAGCTAATAACGGAAAGCTGTAGATCAGAAGGAAATTCAAATGAACTGTGAGGCAGTACAGTGTCCAGAACACACAAGAACCCTCATTTGAAAACAAGCTAGCAACAGATTGTAATTATGGCCAGAGTGACTTTAACACATCTTTAATGATGGAAGGTAAGTGTGAAATGCGTACAAACAATCGTTAATCTTCAGACTGGTAATTAATGCAGGAAATCAATTCTAAACATAGGTGAACTCTAAGGGTTTTACATCCTTTGCTAGGAAAGCAAGAATCAATGCATTATTGCTCACTGAAATTGATTATATCTAATTAAAAGGCAATTATCTGTTCTGTCTTATTTACTCATTGGGGGGAAAAGAAGTATTTTGTGGCAATTTCTAACATGGAGGTTTGAAAATTGCCTGTGTAATTTCCAAAAACAACATCTCCATTAAATTGTGGCAGTTGATGATGTTGTTAGCAACAAATTGGGGAGGTGGTAATAACAATTTCCTCCAAATGAACTAGGGGAGACATTTACAATGCTGTAAGATTACTATTTTTGCATGGGATAACCTCCAGAAGACTGTCTGTTGTAGCAGTGATGTCAAAGAATCTTCTCTAATCTCTTTGGAGACTGTAATAAAACTCTAAGGAGAAAACAAGCAAAAAATGTATGCCTGTTCTGAACAAAGTCACACTCCTCTGTAAATATCTGGTGGATAGTTTAGAGGTCCTGGTGGACATTGCCTTTCTTCTGGATACCCAAGAGACAACTGTGGCCCAAAGTATCTTTTTTCAGTTTCAGCTGAGATGTTGTCCATGCCCCCTGGAGGATAGATACTGGGTCCTGACATCCATGCTTTTGCCTCCAGGTTAGACTATGGTAATATGTTCTACATGGAGCTGCTTTTGAAGATAGTCTAGAAACATCAGCTGGTGTAGAAGGAGATGACCTACTTCTGAATGGGAATGGACCAATATTCGCATATTTCACCAATTTCAAATTCTCTCCACTTGTTGCCAGTGTATTTCTGCGCCTAATTCAAAGTGCTGGTTGTTACTATTAAAGCCGTCTGCACTTCTGGCTCTGGGATGTTTTGTATGAGTAAAAACTAGAGCTAGATTGGGGCAATAATTCAAGCTGTTTAATATGCAAGCCAAATTCCACGGCATTTTAAGAAAGAGAATACAAATTAAAAGCAATTGGGTGCTTTTTCAATTGGGTGTTGGACTGGGACTTCTAGTCCCCATTCAGCCATCATACTCAATGGGTGACTTTGGACCAGTGTCTGACTCATAGCCTAAGCTACCTCAAACAGATTTTGTGAAGATAAACTGGAGCGGAGAAGGAGGATCACATATACCTCCTTGGGTCCCTTGCAAGAGGGAAAAAGGTGGAATGCAAATGTAATAAAGAATAATAAACATTGAAGTGTACAATACATTTATTAGAATTCATGTGCCAAGGAACTATCAGACTCCATAAAGAGTGGTTGGTTGGTTGGTATTATTTTGTTTGGAATATTTATTTCCTGCCTTTCAGTCAAATGATCCTCAGGATGTCTTGCAATACATTGCAACAATGCATGCAAACTAGGGGTGGATGGAAGATCAGTCCATTTCTATTCCATGTAAGTTTGGCATGAGTTCATTCATAATTCTGTCCCATCCTGTTTATGCATAAATCTGTAATTAATATATATATATATATAAAAAAAGGCACATGAAAATCCACATAATTCTCAGTTGTGGCACCGTGGTTGTGGAATCCCCTCCCCTTGAAGGCCTGACTGGCACAAACACTGGCTTTGTTTCAGCACCTAGTGAAAACGCTGCTTTTTATCATAGAATAGTAGAGTTGGAAGGGGGCTATAAGGTCATTGAGTCCAACACCCTGCTCAATGCCGGAATTAAAGCATCCCTGACAGATGGCTGTCCAGCTGCCTCTTGAATGCCTCTAGTGTGGGAGAGCCCACAACCTCCTTAGGTCATTGGTTCCATTGTTGTACCGCTCTAACAGTCAGTAAGTTTTGTCAAAGCCTTTGCAGGCTAAATTTGCCTAAAGCTGTTCATATTTTGGTTTTATTGCTTTTTTTTTTTTTTACTGATATTAGTTTCTTAACATTTTTAGTTGTGTAAATTATTTATTGTTTTATAGGGTTTGAATTGATTTTATCTGTATGCCACTCTGAGAGCTCAATGATATAGGGCAGGGTACAAATGCTTTAATAAATTTTGATTTCCCCCACACCACAAAATATCCATTTTTTGCACCCTTTTAGTATGCATTCTGGAATGTGCATTGCAAAACAATAACTGTATTGAAAAAGTCAGAGAACTGCCAAAACTGAAGGATAATTGCATTCTGAACTCTAGACAAGCTATCCAAGGTGCTGAACCTATTTGGGGACTAGGGTTTAGCACATTGGACTGCTCCATTTAGAGTTCTGGCTGGAGTTAAAGGAAGCCAGATTCCAGCTGGACATCAGGAAAAACTTCCTGACTGTTAGAGCAGTACGACAATGGAATCAGTTACCTAGGGAGGTTGTGGGCACTTCCACACTAGAGGCGTTCAAGAGGCAGCTGGACAACCATCTGTCAGGGATGCTTTAGGGTGGATTCCTGCACTGAGCAGGAGGTTGGACTCAATGGCCTTGTAGGCCCCTTCCAACTCTGCTATTCTATGATTCTATGATTCTGACTGAAAGCCAGAATGGATTCACAGCCCCACCAAAATCGGAGCCACCAGCCTCCACTGATGCAACTCTGTGATCCAGAAATGCACTTGCAAAAGTTAAGACTGACAAAAGTATTTAAGGAGTCAAGCCAGCCGCCATAACTGCATCTTGTTTATCAACCTTGCTCTCTCTGGAGATCTCAATTTATCACACAAGCATAGCTATTTTCATCCAACAGGTGCTGAATGGCATAATTTCATGGTCTGTCTAGTTCAAGTTCGTACAAAGGCATGTTAGTTCCAGAACTTGAATGTTCAATAATTTCCTTTGCTCTTATCCTCCCTAAACTTTCAAAGCAATAAAATAAAATCAGGAGATCACAAACCTTTGAACTCTTAATCAGTTGCCTCTTATTTTGAGTTGTGTATCATAACAGTCTATAAATAACTAATTGCATAAAATTGCCTTACTGGTTTCTTGATGGCAACTTTAATTAAAAGCACCAAAGACATTTAGAAGTTAGGGAATGGAAGCCATGCCAATTTCTCTTTTATAACCATAAAATTAACCAATTGGATTCACTTTTCCTATTAAAAGTTTTATGAGAAAGCTGCAGATTCTTTGCAAACAGTGTTGGCGTGTTTCTTTTTATCAGATCTCTGTAGGAATTTAAAACGTTTTCATGTGCAAATTCTTTGGAAGTTAAATCGGGGAGGGGTGGATTATGAAAAAGAAATGAAATAGATAAAAAGCAAACAGTCTGCCACTAAAGTTCCTTCCAAAATTGTAAAAAAAACACACACAAAAAACAAACCCACCACACATGCCAATAAGGAACATAAATTCTCCAGCTAGAGATTATGCAAATCAAGTTGCCACGGCTTGAATTCTTCTATTTACATATATCTCTTTGCAAGATGCTTTTGGGTGTGTGTGTGGGGAGGTGAAATTTGAGCTTCTTTTTGGATGATGAAGCAGTTTTGTCTCATGTCATAGATGCGACAACTTTGCTTAAAGGAGCATTGCTACATTATACGGTCGTTACATTATGAGGTTTCTTCTTGTGACATTCTAGACTCCTATGGACATTCAGGCTTGGTTGTCTCCAACCTTATTTCCCCTCTTCGTATTTTAAAGGAAAAGAAGGGGACACACATGTCTTCATAATACATGTGTCTTCATAATAACCAAAGGACACGTTTAGGCACACCTACACAGCTGGCAGGATATGCATTTTCAGATCTTTTCAAACACTTTGGAGAGTATCAGATGTTGGCCACAATTCTCCATTCTGTTCTTGGTTTTCTAAGATCTAAAAGGGAAACTAAAATGATCAAGGGGCTGGAGCAACTCCCTTATGAGGGAAGATTACAATAGCTGGGATTGTTTAACTTGAGGGGGGAGAAGGCGAGTGAGGGGGGAAATGATAGAAGTGTACAACATTATGCATGGTGTGGAGAATCTGGATAAGGAGACATTTTTCTCCCTCTCTCATAATACTAGAACTTGGTGTCATCTCATGAAGCTGATGGGTGGGAGATTCAGGGGAGAGAAAAGGAAGGTCTTCTTCACACGGCGCCTTAGGAAAAGAAATTTGTTGCCACAAGTCATAGTAACGGCCACCAATTTGGATGGGTTTTAAAAGGGGGTTAGACAAATTCCTGGAGGAGAAGGTTATCAATAGCTACTAGTCCTGATGGCTACATGCTACATCCAGGATGAGAGGCAGGATATTTCTGAACACCAGAACATGGGTGTGAGGGTTGCATTCCTGTTCTGCTTGGGGGTTTCTCGTGGGCAGCTGTTTGGCCACTTCCAAACAGAATGCTGGACTAGATTGAGCCTTGGTCTGATCCAACATGGCTCTTCCTTTGATCTTAAGATGTGAGTAGGAAAAGAGCGTAGATCACGGACAGTCTTTTTATTGTCATGTTTCCTAGTATTCCAATGCCAAACTGTACATGTCGTTAATTGTGTGTAAGCAATTAAAGTGCACATGCGCTATTGTGTTTTTTAAATGTACGTAACAACTGAGGAGGTGGGAACAGGACTGGGACTGTGGCATGTAGGGAGACGGGGCTAACCATTTTCCCCCTCCCACCATCATGATGAAAATCATCCCCCAAACCTGGGACTCACTCAATGTCATGCCTAGTTTGGCCCTTATACTAGGGGAGGAGCACTATTGATTAGGATGTCAATGAAATGCAGTCTAACAATTCTACTCGTACAAGAGAGCCAAAAAAAAAAAAAAATCTACAGGGGAAGGCGACATTAAATATAGCTTTAGGCTGCAATCCATAAAACAATTGTGCATCTGTTGGCTCAGTTCTAGTGACTCAAATAGCACAATGATAGCTCCAGGCCACTGTGCTACATTAAGTAGTTTATGGATTGCACCCACATCACTAAGCCTTAAAATACCACCAGACATAACACCAAAATACATTTTATTTCAAGCTTTGCTTCGTTCCTATTTTTATGTGAAGCAGTTCTACCAAATGTAAGGAGTAAGATAACCTCAGTTTTGCTAGCAATTTGCTAATTTGTGGACAAGTCATGTCTCCTTTCAGGGTACTCCATTCCATCCCCCCCCTCAAAAAAAAAATCCAACCCCCTCCCAACAGTCAGCAAACTTTCAAGGCCTAATAAGCAGGTCCAGGCCCAACTAAGTAGTTTAGGGGTTTCCCCTGTCTCTAGGTTTCCCCTCCCCCCAAATATTTTTGTATGTGTCCTTCAAAACTTGAGATTTTCCCCAAGCATGCTGAAATCTCCTGTTTGGGTGCAGATGATGTTGCTTTGAGAATGAGTTCCCTAATAGTGTATCGTAGGGGTGTTGAACTGCGTTCAGCCCAGAATCCAATTTCCATTTCAGAGAGACGTACAAAATAATCCAGGGTGTGGCGAATGTGGACAGGGAGTCATTATTCTCCCTCTCCCATAATACTAGAACACAGTGGGTTCATCCCATGAAGCTGATTGGTGGGAGGTTCAGGACAGACAAAAGGAAGGACTTCTTCACAAGGTGCATAGTTAAACTATGGGATTCGTTACCACAAGACATAGTGGTGTCCACCAATTTGGTTGGCTTTAAAAAAGGGTTAGAAAAATCCCTGGAGGAGAAGACTTATCAGTGACTACTAGTCCTGATGGCTCTATGCTAGCTCCAGTATCAGAGGCAGTATGCCTATGTACACCAGTTGCTGGGGAACATGGGTGGGAGGGTGCTGTTGAACTCATGTCCTGCTTGTAGGTTTGCTGTGGGCAGCTTGTGGCCACTGTGTGAACAGAGTGCTGGACTGGATGGACCCTTGGTATGATCTAGCAGGGCTCTTCTTAGGTTCTTATGGAAGCTCTCAGGATGGGGGGGGGCATTCCAGTGGTGGTTGAGGCCCAGCATGTTTTTCGCGTTAGACTCTTAATGCCAGTAACCAAGACTTAGAAGAGACATTTCAGCATTTCACTGGCTCCCAGTCCAGGTCCAGGCCCAATTCAAAGTGCTGGTATTAATATTCAAGGCCCTAAATAGCTTGGGGCCAGGCTATCTGAAGGAAGGTCTCATACATACCTGCTGGCACCCTAAAATCATCCTCAGAGGTCCTTCTCCGTGAGCCCCTGCCAAAGGAAGTGGGGCAAGTGGCTACTAGGAGGAGGGCCTTCTCTGTTGTGGCACCCTGGCTGTGGAATGAGCTCCCTGGTATCTACATTATAGTCTTTTCGATGCCAAGTGAAGACTTCTTTTTATTTTCTCAGTATTTTACCATTTTAGTCTTTTAACTTTGCTGTTTTAAATCAGTATTTTAAAACCCCTGTGTTGCTGCTCGGTTTTATTCTTGTTTTTTTTTGTTCCGGTACTTTTATATTGTACTTTTATATTGTGTTTTTAATATTGTGGTTTAAGTTTTATACTTTATGGTTTAATTTTTTGTGAACTGCCCAGAGAGCTTCAGCTATTGGGTGGTATAGAAATGCAATAAATAAATAAATAAATTTTAGAAGAGCGGGGGATGTGCCAAAGCTGAAAAACACCTAATGATTGATGGTATGGCAAAGGGTGTGTAACCATCTGGGGAACCCTTGAAGGCCAGATTTGGTCTCCAGTCCTGAGATTCTGCACCCCTATATAAGATTTTCTCCAGCAAAGGAGATCGTTACCTTTCATGGTGCTGGAGCTTGAGCACCTCAAGGATGCCATGAGCTAAACCGTGAAGGGACACCCAAGACGGGAAGGTCATGATAGAAAGGTCAGACTAAATACGATCCCTGGGGAAGGTAATGGCAACCCACCCCAGTATTCTTGCTGTGAAAACTACATGGATCAGTACAACCAGAGATATGTTGGTATACCATCGGAAGATGGGACTCCCAGGTCGGATGATGGTACAGACTTGACCTTGGGGGAGCTAGGGGTGGCAACGGCCGATAGAAAGCTCTGGCGTGGGCTGGTCCGTGAAGTCACGAAGAGTCGGAAGCGACTGAATGAATAAACAACAACAAATATAAGATTTTAATTTCTTCAAGGTCAACCTTCAGGCCTTCTTGCCTACTTGTGCATGGTTAAGATTCTGGTGCTGTCAAAGATCTGGAGGCCGATTTTGTGGTCTGGCATGGCATTAAATATTACTACCCCAATCCTATTTGCCTATTGGCTGCTGGGCTAGGTTTACGTTTTTTTGGTAACAAGTTTACAAATCCCTAAACAACTTGGGACCAGGATACCTGAGAAAGGGCCTTCTCCCTTACCAACCTGCCCGGTCGCTGAGGTCATTGGAGGGCATACTCCAGCTGGTTCCAAATGGACCTATAGCCTGATTGGAATCTACCAGGAGAAGAGCCTTTAGTGTGGTGGCCCCCTCTCTTTGGAACTCCCTGCCAACACTAGGCTGCTTCTGGCACCTCCTGAAAACAACTCTTTTTCGAGAATTCTTTCTTAACTGACTAGCCACTGTTTTTACTGGTCCTTTGTTTTATAACTGAACATTTCCCTTTTTCTTTTTCTAATCTTCTTTCTTTTTACTGTTTATACCTATGTGCACTGCTGTGGAATCTATTTTAGATATTTACAATAAATATTGTAAATTAATAAGAAATAAGAGCTCCAATGGGCAATGGTGGATTAGAGTGTGCAAAAGCACGTTGTCCGATGTGACCGGCTGTAGGAAAGCTGTTTTCTACTTGTCTAGCCAAATTCCCCTTTGGCCATTGTGCCATAAACAGGATGTCATCTGGTATTATTTCTTGCCTTTACATGTTTTAGGGTTTCTAAGCCCTCTTCAAACACATCTGATGCCTGATTCAATAAACTTCCTAACTGTTCATTGTCTCTTTTAATGGAGTTTGGAGGAAACATTTGCAAGGTCTTTATAGATTTCCAATCCACGGGTAGTTTATTGACCCAATCACATCCCCATAATGTCGGCTTCTGTTTTGCAATGGGATGTCAATCTAGCAAGTTTGGCTTATTCTTACACTCCACATTAGCTTGTATCACCCCCATGGGCCCTATCTTTCCCCCCGTATACATTTTTTCTTTTCTTTTCTTTTTTGCAATAGTGATGTCTCCTTCTGTTTGATATTCGAAAACTGTTCTTCATGTCCTGCACGTGAGATGACAGACACAGCAGTCCCTCTGTCCAGTTCCATCTTGAACACTGGGTGGCAGCCAAATTGCTTGTGTCCTTTTTGCTCATCTTTGATATTTCCAACCTCTCATCATCTGAGTTATTACTGTCTGTCAAGGGAGTGGACATTGGCATTTATCTTTCTATGCCAAGGTTTGGGCCTTTTTTAATTCCTTGTAACATCATGTAACCTTTGAACACATCCCCTTTTATTGCACTTTATGAAATATCCATCTTTCAACCAGCGCTCAGAAAGGCAGGAATCCTTTTTCACACCTATAGCAAAGACTTGTGTCCTGAGAAGGCTGTTCTACAAACATTTTGCACATCCCTGCTTCTTCTTTAGTCCTCCTTTGGACTCTCACTGCATCCTATCTTTAAGAAGTTTCTTTTTATTATTATTATTCTCCTGGGCTTTTTAGTCCTTTAGTTTTGTTTGTTTTTTTAAAAAAATGCTGTTAATGTCTCTTAAGATCTTTACACTGTTGCTGGATTTTACTTCGTTTTTTACTCTAGTTTCATTCTGTCTTAAATTGTTTAATGTTTTATACAATAACTTATTATAATATAATTTTATGTCTGTGGTTTTATGTCTTGTTTTGTGAACCACCTACAGAGCTTCGGCTATTGGGCAGAAATGTCTACATACACAGTTGTCTCTTAGCGCATGATTAAACGTATCCATGTAATGCAATCCTGCCCATATTTATTCAGAAGTAAATCCCACCAGATTCAATGAGACTTCCTTCTAGGAATGTGAGCACACGTATCCAAAACCCATATGAGGGCAATGTCTTTCTTGGGCCAACTCAAAGGTCATACAAAATGTGAAAGCTATTGAGATCCCTAGCTCTCTTCATCAGGCAAGATGTTGCAAAAAGCAGATTGGTGGGGGAGGGAAAGAAAAAGGTAACACCAGATGACCACACTTAAAGGTTTCATATAGATGTTGAACAGCCTGGGGGACAAATGACCCCAGTGGAACCCCATATTGGGGAGTCCACAGACAACCCACCCCCAAATTATAGACTGGTCTTCCCAATGAGGCACACCTGGTGCCAACATTGTTATGTTTGGCACCAGATCAAGACTTTTCTCTTTTCCCAGGCATTTAGCAGCATGTCATGCATTTTTTAATCTATCCCAGATTTGTTTTTATGGTTTGGCTGATTGCTGAAAGTTGTTTTTTGATGTAGGTTGTTCCTGTGTGTACTATCTGTTGTGTGTTTTTCAATTTTGCATGATGTTTTAACCTTTGAAACCACCCAGATAGCTTCTGCCATGGGGTGGTAGAGAAATGTAATAAATAATAAGAATAACTTGACATTGACCAGTGGACCCTGGTGGTTTCCATTTCAGTGAGGCTGTGAATCCATTCTGGGTTTCAGTCAGAACCAGCCAAAACTCTAAAACAGGGCAGCCCGTTTACTAACAGGGACTGGCCGGCGAGATCACATTATGCCAGTACTTTTACAACTTCATTGGCTGCCAGTCCAGGTCCGGGCCCGATTCAAAGTGCTGGTATTGACATTTAAAGCCCTAAACGGTTTGGGGCCAGGTTATTTGAAGGAACGCCTCTTCCCATATGTACCTACCCGGACCTTAAGATCATCTACAGGGGCCCTTCTCCGTGAGCCCCTGCCAAAGGAAGTGAGGCAGGTGGCTACTAGGAGGAGGGCTTTCTCCGCTGTGGCACCCCGGTTGTGGAATGTGCTCCCCAGAGAGGTCCGCCTGGCGCCTACACTGTACTCCTTTCGTCGCCAGCTGAAGACCTTTTTATTCTCTCAGTATTTTAACACTTAATATTAACTTAAATTTAAATTTTACTGTTTTAACTCTGTATTTTAATTTTATATCTGCTTTGCTGCGTGGTTCTTATCCTGGTTGTACTTTTTATACTGTATTTTGTATTTGTGCTTTTAACCTGTTGGTTGTTTTATTATGGTTTTAATTTTTGTGAACCGCCCAGAGACCTTCGGCTATTGGGTGGTATAAAAATGTAATAAATAAATAAATAAATAAATAAATAATAAATAAATAAATAAAGGAGGTGGCTCCGATTCTGGTGGGGCTGTGAATCGATTATGAGTTTGAACCAGAACAAGCCAGAACTCTAAAGGAGCTATCCAAAGAGCTGAACAGGTGTCTCCCATTTCAGTGGGGCTGCGAATGTATTCTGAGCTTCAGCCAGAAGCTATTCAAGGTGCTGGATTCTATTGCCAAAATAGGTCCAGCACTTTGAATAGCTCCTTTAGACTTCTGCCGGGTCCTGCCTGAAAATCAGAATGGCTTCATAGCCCCATCAAAATCAGAGCCACCACCCTTCACTGGCATTGACGTCACAGAGTCTGCAAGGTTGGAGTTTTAAGATGAAATGGAGGAGAAGGTTATAGACATTCAAATAAGGCTTTAGCGAGTGAGGTAGTGGATTCAGGTTGCACCAGGTATTATCCCTAGGACCGCTGGGATGAAGAAACAAACACACAATGATTGATCCCCATTTTTTGAAACTATAAAATCCAGCTGTTACTCAGAACAATCTCCATCCGTAACCAAAACACACAGGCACCTTGGTAGGTGGAAAACAGCAGTAGAGAGAAACTAGATGGTTTGTATATTAACACGGCTGGAGATGTTTTTAGATGGTGCACTAAGTTAAGAAACAGTCAATAGAAGCTGAATTAGGTACCTTTACTTGGGAGTTGGAGGTGATGAATAAAGTCAAAGAATAAAGTTCCAGCTTCGGGTGGTATACTGTAAAATGCTTTCCTCTCAGTGAAGGATCCGGCTGGTGAGTGGCTAAATTTGATGTTCTCCAAGTAAGTCACATTCTGAAAGAAAATTCTGCAGCAGATGAGGATAATCCTGCTCATGAAGCCTGAATCTTTCTTTTGTAATTAGATGCATGGTAATATAAAAGAACCAAATATCATTATTCTAATAATTTGAAATTTGAATTATTATTTGAACAAATTGAAATATAGTATGATAAACACACACACACACACACACACACTGTATATCCAACTATTTTAACTATTAAATGTTAACTATTTTTAACATGCAGCCTTGGATTTCTGTGTTGTTGTTTTGCTTCTTTTTAAATTTTGTTTTAACTGTTTTATTCTGTTTTTATTTTCATTTTACCTTGTACACCGCTCCGAAATTTTTCAATGGGGAGTGGTATATAAATATTCTAAATAAATAAATAAATAAATAAATTAAATAAACTAGCTAGCTAGTTATTCTATTGTTATTCTATTTTTATTTGATGACTTCATTGCTGTTGCATTGTGGCTGCTGCTTTATTTCAATGTTTGTACAAGTCTTAAGTTAGTTTTTTTAAGCTTGTTTGTCAGGGCACCACAAGCTTTAGGAGAGGCAGGATAGAAATGTTACAGTAAGTCAGTAGGTAGGTAGATAAAATGATGTTGCAGTGCAATCTTGTGTAGGTCTACTCTGAAGTGAGTCCCATTGACTTACTTTTAGGTAAATACAACAAAAAGTCTTGTGGCACCTTGAAGATGAGGGGGTTTGGACCGGATGGCCTTATAGGCCCCTTCCAACTCTACTATTCTATGATTCTATGAACAAATTTATTATGACATAAATCTTTCATTGCTATAGCCCACTTCATCAGATGCGTGCAGTGTCATCCCAAGTTACAAGTACACACAGACATACATGGTTCAGGTAGGAGATTATAAACAGTGAGCTCAGAAGGCATTAAAATGCAGAAAGTAAAACTGTGATAATTACCTTATTAATGGAGGCCACTCACAAAACAGTTGCTGTTGGGTTATAACACAGACATCCTTCCATTGGTGTACTGATTAATGCATGCAGCACTGCTTTGTCTCTGTTCAAGAGACAGGTAAACCACTTCTGTTTTTGAAGTGTGTATAGGACTGCAACCCAAGTTAGTTTAAATCTAAGTACTGGTTTGTAGACAAGACTGAGGTTTGTGTTTTCAGAAACCTCATTGCTTTGACCTTGTTCCCACCCAACCCACACACACACATACTGTTAGTTCAGACATTCTTTATGGTATTGAAGCTGCAGTCCTATACCCACTTACCTGGGAGTAAGCTCCATTGAAGTCAATGAGACTTATTTATGAGTAGACATGTATAGGAGTGCACCGTGAAACATGTCGATAAAAATCTAGAATTTTCACAGGGCCTGGTTGTATTATCACTTTCTTTAAAGACGGATTCATAAATTTGAACACACACAAAGGCCTAGTTCACACGTAATGACAACCTAGAGTGTGGGTTGTTGTTGAATTGTGGGTTGTCATTATGTGTGAACCCTGCACTATGGTTTACTGTGGGTTGAGAACTCATGGTTTGTTGTTAGGTTATAAACTCTGGGATGTTCATGGTTAACAACCCATAGTTAAACCATAGTGCAGAGTTCAAACGTAACAACAAAATGTGACTCAACCACCATACATGGTTTAATAACAACCCATGATTCAACAACAACCCATATACAACCCATACCCTGGGTTGTTGTTCTGAGTAGAACAGGTCAAAAAGACAAAGAAAATGGGAACAGTTTTGATGTAAGCACATCAAAACCCAAGGAACAAAGCCAAACCAGGATTTATAGTTCTAATCTCTGGTAGTCCTTCTGCTTAACTTTCTTTCCTCTTTCCCAATAGGCATCACTGTAGATAAGCACGGCTTCATTTACTTTGTGGATGGCACCATGATTCGGAAGATTGATGGCAGTGGTGCAATCACAACATTAATAGGCTCAAATGGTCTCACATCAACCCAGCCACTCAGCTGTGATGCCGGAATGGACATCACTCAGGTAGACACTAATCACTTTCATACGTTGTTACTGTTCAGTATGGAAACAAATGTTGTTTTGTCTGATGAAATTGGACCTTAAAGAACAGTATCTGAATAAGGAAAAAGATTTTAGTCTGGTTTCATAGGTTGTTCGGAGGCAGCTTCCTGTACAAAGAAACCTTCCTCAACCGGGTATGCTACAGGTATGATGGGTTGCAACTCACAATGCCCATGCTGGCTGGGGCTGATGGAAGCTGCAGTCCAATACACTTGTAGGGCAGCAGATTGGGGAAAGCTGTTATAAAGCTCACTTTGAGATCATTCATATCAATGTATTATGCTGAGCAAATTTGACCTTAGCTTCTTATGTGTCCATAACAGCCATCAGGAGTAGTACACGTATTTCACGTGTTGTTTGTCTACATCCAGTCGATGGTAACCAAGGTGGTGTGCATTCAAGAGAAAACCCCTACCTCACCACCCCATTCTAGTATCCTGTTCCCCCTGGAAATCTTCTCCTGAGAGCTGGGAGACCCTAAGGAAAACCGGGCCTTTCTTTAGGATCTCCCAAATCTCAGGGGAGATTTTTTTCACAGGGTACAGTGGCGTGCCATGAGGAGGAACATACAAACATAAAAAGAGCCCTGCTGGATCAGGCCAAGGGTCCATCTAGTTCAGCACTCTGATCACACAGTGGCCAACCAGCATCCCACGGGAAACCCAGAAGCTGACATGAGGCCAATAGTATCCTCCTACCCATGTTCCCCAGTAATTGGTGTACATAGACATATGGCCTCTGATACTAGAGGTAGCATATAGCCATCAGGAGTCATACCACTGATAGCTTTCTCCACCAGGAATGTGTCTTAACCCCCCTTTTAAATCCATCCAAACTGGTGGTCAACCAGTCTTGTGGTAGCGAATTCTGTAGTTTAACTACGAGGTGGAGAATTCTTTTGTGGGAGAGCCCTTGCAAAAGAGCAACATTTGATACAACCCAGTGTTTATATACCATTTTTATTGTGTGTGTGTGGGGGGTTCCCCTGGAATTAGTATTATATTAGTTCCTTGGGAGTCTTTTCCCTAAAATTCCTAAATATTCTAAAAATATATCTTAAAAGAAAAAAAATGTATAGGTATTAAAGGCAAAACTGAAGTACTTTGGCCACATAATGAGGAGACAGGACACCTTGGAGAAGATGCTGATGCTAGGGAAAGTGGAAGGCAAAAGGAAGAGGGGCCGACCAAGGGCAAGATGGATGGAGGATATTCTGGAGGTGACAGACTTGACCTTGGGGGAGCTAGGGGTGGCGACAGCCGACAGAAAGCTCTGGCCCATGAAGTCATGAAGAGTCGGAAGCAACTGAACAAATAAACAACAGCAATATTAATTATTATTATTATTTATTTATATAGCACCATCAATGTACATGGTGCTGTACAGAGTAAAACAGTAATGTTATGTTATTGGTGGGTGGGAGTGGGTGGGTGTTGTGATAAGCTTCAGGCATTTTACCAGACTTTTACAGAGCTTGCCCAGTCAGGGACGTTTCAGTTTCACATTCCAGAAAACTCTTACTTGCCAGGAGAGATTGGCTTGCCGGGAGAGATTCATCAACTTAAGAGTCTTCCAGAATTTAAGAAAGCCATAAAGACTGATCTCTTCCGGCAGGCCTACCCAGTTGAATTTTAAGATGCCTTTTTTTAATGGTGTGCTGCTTTTAATGATGCACTGGTTTTAAACGTTTGAATTAGTTGTACGCATTTTATGGTGTTTTTATTTGTGTTGTACCCCGCCTCGATCCAGAGGGAGAGGCGGGAAACAAATAAATGTATTATTATTATTATTATTATTATTATTATTATTATTATTGTCATTGCACTGCTACATTTCTACATTGGCAGGTAGAAATCTTCAAACACCTGTTTGAAGGTTTCCCCTCATGCAGGGGCAAGCAACCCTGGGCCTACACCTGTGAGCCAAAGCCAGCACGGCCAGACTTGATGAGAGGATGGCTTATTCCTGCTATAGTGTGATGCCATCTGTTTTCTCTAACTTCCGCCATGCACAGACACACACAGGGAATATTCAGCATAAAGACTGCAGCCTTATAAATTAGGTGTTGGGAAATAACGGTTCAATCAAACTCTGTGCCCCTTTGGATAATTTCCCCCCAGGCTCTTTTAAGAGCATTTTAAAAGCATCCCCCACCCGCAGCAAACCAGCCTGTGTTTAAAATGCAAATAAATTCAGGCACACGATACAGCTTCTTAATAAATGAAACTTTGTGGAAACATTATAGGAAGCATAATGGCCAGTCAGCTGTTGCTCCTGAATAAAGGAATGGCCGGAATGGGTTCTAATGTGTAGTGGCTGTGAAGTATTTAAACTAGCACCGTTGATGAGGCCCTGGTGGTGCATTAAAATGGGCTTTTTAATTTTAAGACAAAGAGTTTGCAGCCTGGAGCCGCCGCCAGGTTTGCCGCGGTGCCTCAAGACCAAACTGCACTTTACGGCAGCAGCCCATGTATTAAAAGACTAATCGCTAGCACCAACCATCTGCGAAGGAGCAGCGGGAGAGGTTCCCCAGTAGAAAAATACTATGTAGGAAGAGGTACTGAGTCCCCCCACTGCCCACCAATCCCCCCCACGACTCATTGAGTGCCACCACATTCTTCCTAACTGGATCCTGAGATGGGAGATGAACTCACCCAGGCAGGGAACGTTGGTGGTTCCAGTGTTTTGTGAACTACCCAGAAAGCTTCCGCTATTGGGCGGTATAGAAATGCAATAACTAAATGAATAAATATCAGTGGGGCTGTGGATCTGCTCTGGGATTCATTCAGAACCAGCCAGAACTCTAAAGGATCTCTCTAAGGAGCAAGAACGATTTGTGGGTTTCAGCACCTTGGATCACTTCTTCAGTGTTCTAGGGCATGTCTACACCTCCCAGCAATCCGGGACGGAGGGAGGGGGGATAATCTCGTGATATGCTGATCGTGAGATCCTCTCCCTGCGTTCACACGTGGTGTGCAACATCCAAGGAGGAAGGAGGACATCCCGCCCACCATTTATTTTTTTAAAAAAAAGAAAGACAGGACCTGGAGTGCACCTGTGCTGCAGCGCAAAAGTAAGATGTGTGGGGTTTTTTGTTTTTTTAAAAGGCCCACCCCCTCTCCCCACCCCTGATGGGCACGGAGCGCTTGAAGAGCTCCTTGCCCTGTGCCTGGTTCCCGGCTCCTCACATTTACTCATCAGGAGCCAGGACAAAACCGGGATGGCCTCCCACACCTCCCGCGGTCTCAGGACAATCCCGAGATGGCAGGAAAAACTGGGGGGGGGGGGGAGGGTATGGCGATATCCCGGGGAAATGGAGGGATCATCCCTCCCTGCTCCCGGGATCCCCTGTGCATCATGTGGATGCACAACGACAATCCTGGGATGACCCCCTGGATATCACCTAGTATAGACATGCCCCTATCTCATTCTGACTGCAACCCAGAGCGGATGCTTTGCCCCACTGACATTGGAGCCGCCAGCTTCTACTACATGTAGGAGGGGCAGGCAAAGGGCTTGTTGGAGCAGTTGCAGGGGTCAAAGTGGCAGGCAAGAGGACAGACTAGGCATCCCCTCTACCCTATCACTTTTCAGTTGAAATCACTGGTGTAGCAGAGCCGGGGTTCAGAGTGATGCAGTGCCTGCACTTCTTTATAACTAGGGGCTCTGACATCAGCTTCCACCCTCTCAGAATTACATTGGAGGCTGCCTTACACTGAGTCGGACCACTGGTCCATCTAGCCCAGTGTTGTTGACACCGACCGGCAGCAGCTCTCCAGGGCTTCAAGCAGGAGCTTTTCCTGCCCTACCTGGAGAGGCCGGGGATCAAACTGGGACCTTCTGCATGCAAAGCAGGGGCTCTACCCACTGAGCTACAGCACCTTCCCTGCTCCCTCTGAGCTCAGCTGCAATTTTCACAGTCACTGGGGGAAGGGAATGAATTTCCCCAGCAACAATTGTAATGCATAAGCTATTGAGTCCCAGTACTGGGGAAAAGGCAGGATGATGATGATGATGATGATGATGATGATGATGATGATATAATTATATAATAATAAAATAATGGGGGGGCTTGGATTTGAATGGGCGATGAACACCCACGAGCTTTACAGAAGACCTGCTCCTGGTGGAATGAAACTGCTAGAATCCGTTTGCTGTTCCAAATCAACACAGCTGCCTGGGTTTTGGGTAGGGATGTGCTCCGCTTCTAATCGGACTGGCGAATTAGAAGCGGAGCGGGGGGCTTCGCCTGCCCTTAAGGCGGAGGCGATGAGGATTGGGGGGCCGGCGGAGCGTGGTGAAGAGAATCGAGGTGAAGGCGGATCCTTCGCCTCGATCCGGAGCTCCGCCGGAAAGGTAAGTGGGGTTTACCGGGCCCTGCCGCTGTCGCTGTCGCCCATGCGGCGACAGCGGCAGGGCCCAGTAACCCCCGCCCCACCCTCCTCTCCCTTACCTGCCTCCGTCCGTGGTCCGTCGGTGTCTTCAATTGAGCCTGCGGTTCAACCAGGAAGTCTGGGCCGCTTGCGGCCCAGACTTCCTGGTTGAACCGTGGGCTCAATTGAAGACGCTGACGGACCGCGGACGGAGGCAGGTAAGGCCCCCCTCTCCCTTGGTCCCTTACCGGGCTCTGCCGCCGTCGCCGCACGGGCGGCGATGGTGGCAGGGCCCGGTAAACCTCCCGCCCTCCTCTCCCGGCCTTACCTGGCGCCACTCCCCTCCACCGCGGAGCTCCGATTCGGAGCCGGAGCTCCGCGGCGAAGAGGAGCGGAGTATGGGCGGAGCGGCGCGGGGCGGAGCGGCCTGACCTAAAATTTTTGGATTGGCCCTCGGGGTGGAGCGGGTGGTCCGTGCACACCCCTAGTTTGGGAGTCTGCTTAGGGGCGTGGCTATGGAGGCTGTCATGAAGAGCACCTGCATTTCAAAATGTATCTCTATACCACCGGTTGAAATTGTCCCACACTTAACAGCAGTTTGGCACAATCCCTGTTCTAGAAACAGGTTTCCAGCCATAACACCTAGCTGTTGTGGCCCTAAAAGCCCAGCTGCTGTCTGAAAGTGGTCTTCACCAGCTTCTTCTGCTATTACAGCTAGGGCAGCCTTTTGGTTCATAGAATGAGCTATGTACTGGAAAGTCCCCAAATCTTAGCTATAAATTTACTGGATAGCCTCAGGTATAAATTTACTGGATGGCCTCTTCAATCTTCCATATAAAGTATCAGCAAATAATATTGCTTTGCCTTACGAAGCCATTGGTAAGGTATGTAAAGAAGATTGCATATATGAGGTGGGGCAAAGTGTGATAGAGATTTGGCCAATGTGATTCATGCCTCCACAAGCTTTAGGCTAGACCACTGTAATGCATTTCCTTTGGGGAGTCCCTTGAAGTCTGTTGAAACCAGAGTTGCTGGTGGCTCACTGCAAACCTTAGGTTTGAATCGAGACTCAGGAAACAATTTAACATGTCATTTCTACTGTTTGGGCTGTCAGCTGCCCACACAGTATGCCTTCCGTAGTATGTGAAAGCCATTAAATTACATTTAAAGTGCTGGAATGCTGATAAATAATTCTTCTTGAGTGAAACAGTAGCCACTCTTTCAGTGCACATTGTGACTGTATATTAAGCAGAAGATCAGAGATTTTGGATACTTCACGAAATTGTGTCGGCTTTATGCTTTTTCACTGCAGTTGCATTTACGTGGAACCCAATCACACTCAAAGTGTGGGGACCCCATAAGGGTAAACGTGCTTTACAAGTGGTGGGAACCACTTGTGCAATGGAATTGGTGCTGCAAAAGAAAATGCCCTGTTGGATTCTGCCCATCAAGGGGAGGGCTTGTTAGCTCAGTGTGACAGAGCACCTGCTTTGCATGCAGAAGGTGTCCAGGTTCAATCCCTGGCATCTCCACGTAGGGCTGGAAAACACTCCTGCTTGAAACCCTGGAGAACTGCTGCCGGTCAGTGTCAGCATCACTGGGCTAGGGAGGAATCCTTCCTCAATCCCTGGAGAGCCTTTGCTGCCCATTAGTATAAACAGTGCTGAGCTAGATGGACCAATGGTAAGAAAAATTCCTATGTTCCTAATAAAATCAAAAACCACAAGGACCAAAGACCAGCAGAACTAGAGATGAAAACACTCGAGACAGCAGCAATAAAATGCCATAAAACCCATTAAAAGCCCCGTGGCCGAAAAAAACATATGCCAGGTGGTAAAGTCAAGTTTTTAAAGACCAAATGCATTCTTTTTTGGGGGGGGGGGGGGATAGAAAGGCTTTAATGCCACAATGGAAGGCCAGTAAGGAGAAGGGCAAAGGGAATCATCCTGAGAATGATTTTATAGCCCGCTAGAGCCTATATTCTACACCTTTTATTTACCTTATTTGCTGTTTCTCAGCTACAGGCTCTCAGTCCATTGCAGCGCTCCACTGTAAGAAGTCCTCCTCTAAGCTCTTCCACTAGAGTTCAGGAGGCAGCAATGATAATGTCTCTCCTTCTGCTCACAGTTCTTTGGACACAAGCCAACAGAAAGAGAGAGGGATCAGGAGAGAAACATGGAAGCTGTGGGCAACTATGGGCTCCAGAAGGCCCAGTCTCTTGTTGTCCAAAAATTAATAGATCTAGATCTACAGCATTTAAGAACTGCTGCTAACAAATCTTGCTCTCCACTGCTCTATAATAATTTTAATAACTGTGAACTCACTGCAGCTTCATATCTGTATGCTTTAACCATTCCCAAGTATAGGAGAGCATTTACCCTTGCTCGCTTTAATGTGTTGCCATCAGCATTACTAGAAGGACGATTTAGTAAGATCCCGGTTAATGAACGATTACGTCCCTGTGGTTCTGGAGCAATAGAATCTGTTGAACATGTCATTTTGCATTGGAACATGTATGAGGAATGCAGGAAAAAAGTTAATCTTTCCTTTATTAACTGCCTTTTCTAGATGTAACCCCACAACGTTGGTATTAATCTGTTTAAGGGATGTGTCTTCCTATATTACTGAAAGGGTCTCTCAGGCCGTAGCTAGACCTAAGTTTTATCCCAGGATCATCCAAGGTTTGCCCCTGCCTGAGCACTGGATGCCCTGTGTGGCACTTAGATGAACAGGTTTGACCCCAGGACAATCCTGGGATAAACCTTAGGTCTAGCTACGGCCTCAGTTTCTCATGACCTCAATGCAAATTAGAAAAATAACGTTGCAATCCTCCTGAGAGAAGCAACTCACCAAGCTGTATTTTGCTTTTATGTCACTTTTTACCTATCCTTTGCATGTTTTGGTGTTGATTTTGCTGGTCTGCGACCATAATAAATAACAACTGAAAAAAAACATGGGTAAAAATGTATAAGGCAAGACATAGGATGGACGCTTAAGAACGTTTAAGCTTTTCTAATAAGGAACCAATCCAGGCATCTCAACATCTTGTTGCCTCGTCCCCAAACAAAAGCAATTCCTAAACTCAAAAGGTTCCATCGCATCTTCAGACCATGCTAGGGTTTCCTTAACATTGGAATCAGAAGTTCAACCAAGTAAAAATAAAATCAATTCTTACTGAAGATGAAGTGTGGCTTTATCTAAGATAAAGGCATTATTTTTCTGCTTGTCTCGTTTTCCTCCTGCCCTCCCCCAGTGAAGCTAATAGTAGCTTCCAGAGGGGACTGATTTCAGGATAAAATGATTAGAGTGGTGGGGGGGGGAGACTCTTAAAAGAATATCCACCGGTGCAGCTCTTTACGCTATTTTGCCCCCCTACAGCTTCTCCTAAAATAAAATAAAAAATAAAGTCAGGATATCTGATGCTAGATCTTTTGCATTACACCTAGTATGAGCCCAAGAAATCCAGGTTCCAAAACTCATGTGTGCAACTCATGGTTTGCTTCTGTTTTTTTGTAAAAAGTAACCAGGATTCTTGAAACACCATAATGACTCACACATTTATTCTGGCAAAAGCTTTTTATGGACTGGAGCCACTTCCTCAGATGTACAAAGACACGTGATTTCTCGAAAAGCACTCAAAACTGCCTTTCTGTAACAGCTAATAATTTTGCTAAATCATTGCGGCCCATTTTGTGAAAGAGCATAGCCTTACGTCATGTCGCTTGCTTCCAGCTATATGTCATCTTTGGCACTGAATTGATCAGACAAAACTATCGTAATCCTGGTCTGCCCTTCACATAGCAATCAGACAGTAGGCCCCTGCAGATGCTCCCTGGTTCCTTTCACCTTCATAATTCTAGGTCAAATTTTCTACAGCAGGAGAAGGCAGAGCAGTGTTGCAGCAGGTCTCATTGTGGGCATCTCTACACCAGGGGAGGGAAGGGGGGAGGATCTTGTGATATGCTGATCACGAGATCCTCCCCTTTCTCCACACGTGGCATGCAATGTCCAGGGAGGAAGGAGGATGTTGTGCCCTCCATTTTGTTGTTTTTTACTGAAGATGAGCACACATGCGCTTCAACGAAAAGGTCAGTAAAAAAAAAGTCATCCTGTTCCCCAACCCCAATGGGCACAGAGCGCCTGAAGAACTCTGTGCTCCGTGCCCAGTTCCCGGCTTCTCACGTTTACTCATGAGGAGCCGGGATGAAACCGGGACAGCCGCCCACACCTCCCACAGTCTCGGGACGCTCCCAAGACTGCAGGAAAAATTGGGCTAAAATCCATTCCAGTTATCCTGGGGAAATGGAGGGATCTTCCCTCCCTGCCCCTGGGATCCCCTGTGTGTCATGTGGACATGATAAGGTATGGTCTAGACATGCCCTGCATCAAAGCACTGGGAGATTTTGATTAGCATGGGTTGCTGATGGCATCTGCTAGCTCACTAAGGCTTTCCCATCCCCCCTGAGTTTAGCTGCAATCCTCAGAAGCTGGGCATGGGGGACAGATTTTCCCAGCAACACAACAGCCCATTGTTTAAACAACCCACAGTCCACAACCCAACACCAAAGCTGAATTTGGACGATCATTGGGGTTGGGGTGAGAAGCCACCGTGGCTTTTCCCCCTATCCCCGCACGAGCTGGGTGTGTGACTGGCATTTGCATAATTACCTACAATGCCACACAGTTTGCCATGTCGTCCAAACCCTGCTTGGTACACAACAATGATGAAATCTTTATTGCTAAAAGCGATAAGCCATCACAATTTGATATAATTAGAAAGAGAGAATATAAGCAAGGAGATGAGCTAATATAAACACAATAACAATAGTGAGTTTAAAATAAAATAAAAATGGTAAACAAAAATACGAGAATATAAAAATGCAGGATCACGTTAGCATAAGTTAAAAGCTCCCCTATGCAGTACTAGACCAACGTATATAAAGAAGGACAAAATTTTATCTCCAGCTCCTCATTACAATCCTTATAAATGGTTTTGATGCCTTGCTCTTAACTTACTTGCAGCCAAGGCAAATTTTGCAACCAAACCAGTCATAAATACATTATTGCCAGCCAACAAGATACATATTTGCTCAAGGGGAGGTCAGTTAGAAAGGGAACACAGCAGGGAGGGCTTGTTACCCAACCCACAACCCCTACTACAAGCCATGGGTTGTAGGGTGGGAAAGAATCCATCAACACCACACCACACCCTGGGATCAGACAACGTGGCACAAGTAATTATGCAAATAGTGGCCATGCATGTGGCACTCACAGGGCTCGGGAAGAAGTCACAGTGGCTTCTTCCCACCCCCCATTATCATCTGAACCCGGTCCAAGTCATGGGTTCTCACACTGGGCTCCCACAACATGGCAACCCATAGCAGGAGTTGCTTTATCATGGGTTGTCATGCCTTGCAAACCAGGTCAATGAGATGACCTTGTTGTAATGCAAAGTATTTTAGTGTAGCTTGACCTTGAATGGGCAATGAAGATTCATGAGCTTTACAAAAGAGACCTGTTAGTAGTGGAGACGAAAACCACAACTTCTGGTTTGTTGATACGAGTCAGCAGAAACTGCTTTCGTTTTTGGACTTTCCTTGCAGTATGGCTATGGGGAATGTCTCAGCATGACTTCAGAATTCACCACTCCCACAGGGCAGGAGGTAGATCAGGATGGATTGGCAGATCTCTGGGTGATTTGCAGAGAAATCCAGGAGTGGTTTTTGTGTGTGAAAGGACTTGTGGTTAAAATCCTTTGCTAAGCATGTGCTCAGAGCCTTAGTCCTTAGCCTACGTCTGCCTGCCGAAGGGGTTATTTTGCACCTGATTCCAGTTGGTTTTCTTCAGGGTTCCAGTAAAAAAAAAAGTAGTTCCTACATCTGTGAAGCCTGCCCACCCCACCCCTGCTCTTCAAGTTTTTTTAGATGAGAACAAACAAGAAAACATGTTTTGCCAACTTCTTCTTTCCTCGGGTCACTTCACCTGCCATTATTGTACTGAATGGAAAGAGGGCCACGAGGACGGTTTCCTCGCCATTAAGACAACAGGTGCTGATAGCTGTCAAAACTTTTCAGACTCACTTGAGCAACTGCAATTGCTGTGGCATGTATGCAATCAGGCTCAAATGGCTTTAATCTTGCTGCTGTATGATTTAAAAATATCTGACATGCTGATGTTTGAGAAGAAAAGTTTCATCAGTGCTAATTTGCAATCCAATCAAATTATTCTGTCACCCAGTGGGAAGCCCTGATCACAGAGGTCTGTGGGCTAGGCTGCAAGTTGTTTGGAGCGAAGCAACAATCAAAGACTTTCTCTCTCTCTCTCTGTCTAAAAAGCCCTCAAGAGAATCTCAGTCTGAGTCACCTGTCAAATAAATTAAGTTTCTGTTCTGCACTAAATAACGGATTGTTGTTAAACCGCTAAATGTGCTACATTTTTAATCTATGTTATTCAGTTTAGCATGGACTTGTCAACCAATAACATTAGTTTTAAACAACTTGCCATATGTATGCTTTTCATTTCCGTTTAATTCCACAAATTCCCCCTTCCCCCTTCTCGTCAATGAAGCAAATTTCAAATACTCTTGACGCTGTTATGTTTGACTTGCTGCCTTTGAATTAATATCATCACAGAATCCACAATTGTCTTTATTTGGTGCTGTTACAAACAGGGGAGAGGAACCCAATGGCCCTCCAGATGTTGATGGAGCCCCTGAGGCTGAGCTATCAAAATGGTCCCTTTCTTTCAAAATATATCAGTGATCACAGCTCCTTCTTGGGTGAATGACATTTTTGTACACACACAAAAACCCCGTAATGCTTCAAGTTGTATATTTAAGCAGTTTCATGGCAATGTCTCATGTTAATTCTGAGTGCAAAGTTTGAGGTTCATTTGCAGGGGTTTGGTAGAGACTGCTACCAACCCCATCTTTAAAGATGTCCATATCATAGAATCATAGAATAGTAGAGTTGGAAGGGGCCTCTAAGGCCATTGAGTCCAACCCCCTGCTCAATGCAGGAATCCACCCTAAAACATACCTGACAGTCCAGCTGCCTCTTGAATGCCTCTAGTATTGGAGAGACCACAACCTCCCTAGGTAACTGGTTCCATTGTCATAATGCTCTAACAGTCAGGAAGTTATGTAGGTAGGTAGATAGCAGTAAGAGACTGGTGGCTCCAACTTGGTGAGGGTGTGAATCCATTCTGGATTTCAGTCAGAACCAGCCAAAACTTCAGGCTCCATGGTTAGCAAAACTGCACTAACCATGAGCCGTATTGTCACACACAACAATTTAAGCCATGGTTAGAGCTGCTAACGCTGCTGCAGATGAACCGACTATGGTTAATGAGTGAGCAGGGTTTAGCAAATCACACTGCACAAGACACCGTAACCAAAAGCCTTAACAAGGAGACTTGAAGGTGTCTTCTGAATAGGCCCTAAAAGAACTATCCAAGGTCCTGAAGCCTAGCCCTGATTTTATTCTGGCCCTGTTCAGATGACATGCTAAGCCATGGCGGTTAAGCATTTTGAGCTAAACATTATAGCTTGGCAGATCATGTGAACCATGACTTAGCATGTCGTGTGACCCATTCCTAACCATAGCGGCCTAACTGTGGCTTTGTGTGTTGTCTGAACAGGACCTCTGTGTATAATGGTTATGATACATCCAAAATAACATTGACAAAGTGCCTGCTTGCACCCTAAGGTGTCTACTGGATGAGGAAGCAGGAAGGCACTCCGAGGCAAACATGCCAATATAAGAGAGACATTAAAGTTGTCTGGTGATTCTGGGCCTTTGCAAGTGCCTCTTATTTTTGATAGTCCCATTGTCCAAAGATACCAACGGACCATTCTCATTGATGTCCCCATTATTCTCCCGGGTCCAGCCACTGATGTGGAGTTTATTACTAGAGGTGTCCCTACTTTAGGAAACTTCCAGTATGTTGTGTTGCACATTTCCACACACACATGATCAGGAGTGGGCAATTTGTGGTCCTACAAATCCAAACAGTCCTAGCCAGTGTAGCCAATAGTGAGGGATGCTGGGAGTTGTAGGCTTTGGGTGACCGCGGCACATCTCAGAGTGGTATCAACTTCCAGCACAGGCCTTGGCACTGGGGTGGGCCCACAGATCAACAGTAGAGCACATTTTTGCATGAAAACAGCCCCAGCTTCAATCCTTGAGAGCTACAGGTAGGGCTGGGGGCGGAATCTGCCTGAAATGCAGCAGAGCCCACTAGACTTCAACTCCCATCAGAGCTGGGAATGATGGGAGTTGCAGTCCCACACATCCCACGGGCACCAGTTTGGGAAAGCTAGATGGACCAATGTCTGACTCTGTGTCAGGCAGCTTCCTGTCTTCTGTTGCACTTGCACCAAAGTCATTTGCTCCATCCTAAATACTTCTTTGACAGCATAGTGGCTCTTAATCTCTGGCCATTAGTGTAGTAATCAACAGAACATATTGCCGTTGGTGTCTAAATAAAGAGCAACAGGGTTAAGCCAGCCAAGAGATAAAGGTGGAGCATAGTTCCTTAAATGGGCACCCACTACACCAGTTGCTGATCGATGCCTCTAAAACAGCGCTACTGTCTTTCCAGCCTTCAATTTGCTTTTGGTGATAAGGGAAGATTTTAAGCTGTCCAGATACTGCTACAACAGAAGTAATACTACTAACAACAACTTTCAAAAGGCAGTTTTATTCAGGAAGAGGGGGAAATTAATTAGGACAAGGACCACTATTTTTTATACCTAAGACCATTCTTTGGTTTATCTATGTGTTTGAATAACAGAGGCTTGTGACTATAAAGTTGTCTGAAATTGTGCCATCAAATTCGCACAGCAGTTCATTCCTTCATTCCATTTATATCCCGCCTTTTTACCTCCAAGGAATGCAAGGCGGCATACATAATCCTCCTCCTCTCCATTTCTGTCCTCACAACAACAACCCTGTGAAGTAGGCTGGGCTGAGCGTCTGTGACTGGCCCAAAGTCTCCCAGTGAGCTTCCCTGGCTGAGCAGAGCCTAGAACCCAGATCTCCTGACTCCCAGTCCAACACTCTAGCGACTACACAACACCGGCTCAGTTCCAATTTATTTGTTTGTTTGTTTTATTTACTGCATTTCTATACTGTCCAATAGCTGAAGCTCTCTGGGCAGTTCACAATGTCGTATAGGCAGGGGAGGCTGGTTGATCCAATGTCAGTGGGGTAGTGAATCTACTCCAGGTTTCAGTCAGAACTATTCCCACACAAAAGCCATATTCACTAGGGCTGTGCACCCACACCCCAATCCGCCTTGGAGGCCGGCTCGGAGCCCCCAAAGCAGCCCCGGTTTGGCTCGGGGGTGCTTCAGGGGTTGCCCGACCCACCTCGGCACCAAAGCTGAGGCAAGATTCAGGCCTTCCGAGGCGGATCAGACTTTTCTGGGTGCTAACTGCACAGCCAGCACCCAGAAAAGGTTCCCCAGTCTCCTTACCTGCTGCCTCGGCTGTCCGCCACCTCCTTCCCGCTTTTGGCGGCTTCCGGTGCCACCAATGCAAATGACAGGAAGTAGGCTGCACGATTTTAAGATATCGTGGGGCCTCTGAGTGATTAGTACCTCTATGGCCACTGTAGTTTGTGACCATAGAGGTACTAAACAGAATCAAGGTGACAACAGTGGACCGCAGCAGGTAAGGGACCCGCTGAGGGCCAGCTCCAAAGCACCGAGGTGGCCCGAAGCTTCTGAGCCAATTGGCTTCAGTTTTGGGCTGCCTTAGGCTTTGCCAGAACCGCCTCAGAACCAAGCCAAGGCAGGCCAAATCAGCCTGCCTCGACTCGGATTCAAGCCTCAGTCTGAGGCGGAGCACAGCCCTAATATTCACACAGTCCTTTTTTGCCATAGCCACATGGAAGGTCAGATGTCTTTCTGTCCAAATGGTGTAGTTTGCAGTGGTGAAATGCGAAGTTCCATGATTGAATCTGGTGGGGTGTATTTTAATTCTTGAATACATTATAACTTACCGCTAATTTGAATCTGGTGGGGTGTATTTTGATTCCTGGATTTATTATGACTGACTGATCATTAGTTTTATCTGTGGATTTTGCAATGGCCATTGGTTAAAATTTCAATTGATTGACTGATGGTATGCGTCATCTTGATGCTGTGATACAGCTAGAAGGCAGGCTTGCACTGATCCCTAGTTAGATGAGTAAACATGTGCACAGATGGTCGCTGAGCAAGTAGTCCCCTTGCTGCCAGCACTAGCGTAGGTAGGGTTGTCATAAAAACAATGATAGCAGCAATCACCTGTTCTCAGGCGGGGCCACAGAGGGTTGGCTTTATTCCCCACTGTACTTCCTGCCTGCCAAACCGCTGATGGGTACAATTTCTGCTTTTCTGATGAGACCGTGTATATGAAGCCCAAACTGCTATGCGCATGCATAATTTGACTAGGACATTTTCATCTATCTGATTCCTGCTTTTTAATAAAGAATTTAAAATGATACAATTTTTTTCACTCGTGTTGGTCACCTCAATGCTTTCAATGCTAAAGAGCTTGAAAAGGAATTAGTAATCTAGATAAAATAATTTGCATAATAGTAACGGATAACACCTGCTGCTGTTTGTGTTCCCTTTCCCTTATTTGCCTGGAAAGTGTTAATGGTTAAATGAAAACTCTTATGGTTCTATTCACACTTCATCATAACGTTTTCCCTCGATTTGTCAAAATAAATTAATCCGGTTGGAATCTCGTGAAGAAGAAAGTTTCGTTTGGAGAAAGTGCATTGCTTTGTTGACATTTGGCTTGAAAAAATGTGAATTAGAGGTTATTGTTTTTCTTCCTCCTCTAACTCCCTTTTGATCTTACTGAACAAATTATCTCAATGGTTGCTGCAACGGATCCTTGTTTCTAATGTTAACTTGCTATCAAGGTCATGTGTTGGGTTTTCTATCTCCTCAAAGTAGAATCAAACAAAGATTTATTTATTACTTCTATGTCTAAATTCAAAGTTGGGATTTTTTTTTTAAAAAAAAAAAAGCAGATTTTTTTCCCTTCTTGATGTAGAATACATGAGTGATACAATCCCCGAGCAGCTAACACAAGGAGTTATACTGAAAATTGTTTGCATTTGTTAACAACGTCTGAGTAAACCTTCAAGAAGAGACAAAACGTTTTTCACCCATCTGAATTTTTCCATTATGGCCTTTTATGACAAGATTCCACTTGTCAACAATTTTGTAGAGTTGGGAGTTTTGTGATGTTCTAGCCAAGCATAATGTCCTTAAAAATAGCTACCATGCAAGAACATGAAATAAGCATCTTTAAGGACCAGAATCTGTTTCTAGCTGGTTCTTTCCATCCATTTTCATTTTAGAATATGGCCACCAGCCGCATTAATCTTAATGCTGGGTAGCAATATTTTTTTAGGAAAATTGTCTGAGGGAAAAGGAGGAATGTAATCACTTAACGAGCACTCTAAATTTGATCGTGCACCTATTATAACCAAGCAGCTTGAAACATAATAATCACATTAACCTCACTTTGTTAAAACATCAATTATCTGAGCATTAGCAGGTTCTTCAAAGTGACTCTGTGTGGGACATAGCAACATTTGAGAATCCAAAGGGATATCTGCCTCCAGTAAGCTTGTAAATGACTAAAAAAAATTGCAAGAGACAGTGTGGTGTAGTGGTTAGAGTGTTGGACTGAGATCCGGGTTCTAGTTCCCACTCGGCCATGAAGTTCACTGGGTGACTGTGCCAGTCACAAACTCTATTCAGATGACACACTAAGCCAGGGTGGTTAAGCATTTTGAGCTAAACATTATGGTTGAGAAAGTACTTAATTCCTGGTTTGCGGCAAGCCATTGTTTGCTGTCTCTCACTACTCCGCTTTACCTCCCCATATGTTCATCATGCAGCTGTTATACCATAGGCAAAAGGAGGCCTGAGAGAGACCAGCCACACCCATATTTTCACCACAACACAGTGGCCTGCTGCTAAGGAGAGTTGCCAATTCAGGAGCTGCGGCATCTGATTCTGCGCAGAATGAACACACATGGGTTGGATGGCAGTCTGCAGCCCAACCTACATATGGTCAACAAAATATCTGTGGGGAGCCCCCTTGTGTACAACTGTGCTAATGAACTTGTGTTGGGTGGGGAGCTTGTTCCATTCTCCCCATGCATATGCATTCTGCATGGAAGCATAGAATCACAGAGTTGGATCGAATGGATTTTCTGCTTAGTACAGGGAGTCACAAACTGGAGCATCCACCACAAGAAGGTTGTCCATTCTCTACTGGAAGTCCTTCAGCAAAGAATAGCCCACCACTGTCCTAGTTAACTGGTTTCATTGTTGAGTTGCTTAACTCTCCTGCTTTGGCAGGATAAGTCTCAAGGCTAGGTGAATACAGTTTACCAGGCAAACATGGATTTTCCTGAGAAGTATCAGAGATATAGCCAAAGTCAAAAGCACAGGATATCAATCAAGTATAATCAGAGTTCTACAAAGGCAGTGTTAGTCAGTAGTCCAACCACTGGTAACACAGAGATTCAAACATGAGTCAAGGTCAGGAAATAGGAGGAACAACATCATTTTCAGCACCAGCTGAGCTGAAACTGAAGGCTTGTATAGCCAGAGGTTCCTGAGCCCCACCCAGGGCTCAGCTGTAGTTCATTATAGTCAAGTTTCCTACTCATGAGAAGGCATTTCCTCTGGAGGAGTCTCTTTTTTTGTAATTGAGCACTTCTTCTCAAAACAGCCTTTCTGGCTTGCCTTTTGGGGTGACAATTCTGGCACCAGGGGGTTGCTCAGCCTCTGCCTCAGAGGTGGAGTCCCCTGTTCCTTGCTGGGTACACCTGTGGCCATCTCCTCTGAGGGCCCAGGCTCCTCCTGTTCTTCTGCCACAGGCCATTCTCTTGATCTCTGGGAGCTCCTGCTCCTCCTCTGAGGCAGATTCCTGCAGTGTGGGGCTGGTAATAACCCTCAAGATGTTTCTTCTAATGTTCAATCAAAATCTACCCTTCTATGAATGAATGTCTGAAAAGGACTGCTGTCCAAATTTTTTTTGTGTGTGTGTGTGTGTGTTTTTGTTTTGCTTTTTAAGCTGCCTGCCAATGTTTAAGGACGGCACCAGAATATGCCTTTCCAAACCTTTTCCCTTCTTGTGGAAATAATCAGACGTTAAGCTACTGATGCTTATTTACCAGCATTTTTGGCTTGTCAACACTGCTTATGACAGTTTGAACAGTGACAGGCGTGTTATGGAAAATTTCTGACTGATGCTGCCTGCCAGGATTTGTGTTTGTTTATTTGCATGAGTTGCCCAAAGAATAACAACATGCCCACCTTAACAGGGAATGTTGTGGAACTTTGCATGCTTGAATGTCAGAGGAAAATCTATTCTATTGGTATGCAGTGTTTTCATATGCACAGTGTGAAAAGGTTACCCAAGCCACACTAATTGCATTCCTTTTGCCCCCAAATAGCTATCCCCAACATCTTAATTACAGCTCAAAGGCAATGACACTGAAGCACTCTGGTTCATTTCCATAGACACTTCCTTCGCAAACATAAGTAAGAGGCTGTGATGCACAGCTATTCCAGAGCCACTGTGATGTATAGCCAACGGCCATACTGGCTGAGAATTAGAGTCCAAGACATCTGAGGACAACTAAGTTAGAGTATCAGACTATGACTGGGGAGACCCCGGTTCAAATGTCCACTCAACTATGAAGCTCCCTGGGTGACTTTGGACCAGCCCCTCTCTCCCACCCTAGGTGTAAAAAATCACTGGCATTGGCGAGGTAAGCAGGCTGGAAACGTCAACAAACAGTCTGTGCTCAAAAGAATCCCTCAGAAACAAAATTGGGTTCAGGAATGTGCCAAAGAGTAGTCAGAGTCTGATCCAAGGTCAGGTTATGTTCAGGCAAGGTCGAGGAGCTGGTATACAAACAATTGCTTCCAGCACTGCTCAGTGCTTCTGGCTCACCTCTTATAGGGATGTTGGTGATTAATGATTGAGGTCAGCTGCAGTGGCCTGAGCTAGCCTCTGCCTGTTCCTCTGACGGGCCACCGCCTAAACACTCCCAGGCTCGGCTGTTCCTCCTTTCTGCTTAATCCCTCAAACTGAAGCACAGCACTAACCTGGTGTTTGGATTAAGGCCAGGCCCTCTGGTTTGGTTTCAGAATCTGATTCAGATTTGGAGATCGAGCTAGAAGAAGTCCAGCAGAGATAGTGTGTGGGGGAGGAAACTCCCCAGGACTGCCCAGCAGCCAGTGAAGAAGCTTCCCAGGGGCTTATCGAAGAGAAGGTTCAGGCTCAGGGACTGCCCCTCCTCGCCATGGCAACGCGGCCTCTGTTGTATGGGGAGGAGATATCGGAATTGACAGATGCCAGCATCTGCCAGAGTTAAACAGGTGGAGCTGAGAGGAGGTGGGACGCATCCCACCAGATTGGCTGCCCATCAGAAGTTATTTATTCATTTATTTATTTATTTATTGCATTTGTATACCGCCCCATAGCCAAAGCTCTCTGGGCAGTTCACATAAGATAAATCATTTAAATACAATATACCAAAATTAAAAAGCACAAAAACATGCTCAATGTGCATACAATTAAAACCGCTATAACAACTTTAGAAACGATGAGCCAAAAAACCCAGACCCAGGCTCATTACATATTGCTAAATCCCTGGGAGAAGAGAAAAGTCTTCACCTGGCACTGAAAAGATGACAATGTCAGTGCCAGGTGGGCCTTGTCAGGGAGATTGTTCCACAATTGGGGGGACACCACAGAGAAGGCCCTCTCTCTTGTTGCCACCCTCCGAGCTTATATCCAGAGGAGGACCTTAGATGTTGAATGTAGTGTTTGGGTAGGTTCATGTCAGGAAAAGTGTTCCGCCCGGTATTGTGGTCCCAAACTGTGTAAGGCTTTATAGGTTAAACCCATCACCTTGAATTGGGCTCGGAAACATACAGGCAGCCAATGCAAGCAGGCCAGAGTCGGTCTTAGATGCTCGAACCTTCTGGTTCTGGTTATCAAGTTGGCTGCTGCATTTTGCACAAGCTGCAGCTTCCGAAGCGTCTTCAAAGGCTGCCCCACGTAGAGGGCATTGCAGTAATCTAATTTGGAGGTTACCAGAGCATGGACTACTGAAGCTAGGTTATTCCTGTCCAGATAGGGGCATAGCTGGGCCACTAACCAAAGTTGGTAGAAGGCACTCCGTGCCACCGAGGCCACCTGGGCCTAAAGTGACAGAGATGGTTCTAGGAGGACCCCCAAGCTACGAACCTGCTCCTTCAGGGGGAGTGCAACCCCATCCAAGTTGGGCTGGGAGGAACCTCCTTGAAGGGAGGAGCCCAGAAAGTGCCAGCACAGCACAATGGGGAACCCATCCATTTTTTGTTGAAGCCTTGCTTTCAGTAGCTCTCTTACCAAAAGAATTATTTTGCTAACTAGACTTGGAACACAGCTCTTAGCTTTTGTAGTTGCTTCAGGGGTGAAGAGGTGCTATTAGCTGAATAAAGAGTCTATGGATTGCACTGCAAGTCTCGGTTGCCTCACTACTCAGCAGGCGGGCTTAGCACCCCTGACACACAACTTGCAGGATAAAATGGTGGGGGAGGAACCATTGACACCACCTTGGAGGAAAGACAGGATATAGGAAGCAGCTACCATACGCTGGGGCTGTTGAAGAAATCCACCATGGGGAAACTGCTCTCCATGAATTGCTCTTCCTTCTTTTTGCAGGTCCGCTTAGAATGGCCCACAGACCTGGTCGTCAACCCCGTCGACAATTCGTTATATGTGCTGGACAATAACATCGTGCTACAGATTTCTCAAAACAGGCGAGTGCGCATTATCGCCGGCCGGCCCATCCACTGCCAGGTGCCGGGCATCGATCACGTGTTGGTCAGCAAAGTGGCGATCCACTCCACCCTGGAATCGGCCAGGGCCATTGGTGTATCTCACAGCGGAGTGCTGTACATTGCCGAGACGGACGAAAGGAAGATCAACCGTATCCAGCAAGTCACGACCAACGGTGAAATCTCTGTCATTGCTGGATCGCCCACAGATTGCGACTGTAAGATTGATCCCAATTGTGACTGCTTTTCAGGTAAGGATTAAAGTGTGTGTGTGTTTTCCTCCTTCGTTGCATTGACAACCATCTGTCAGGGATGCTTTAAGGTGGATTCCTGCATTGAGCAGGGGGTTGGACTTGATGGTCTTATAGGCCCCTTCCAACTCTACCGTTCCATGATCTATCACGTGAGCAAGGTTTTAGGCACAAGGTGTTCCTGGTGAGGGGTGCTTCCAGTGTAATCCAAGGGCATGTCTACACCAGCCCTATATCCCGGGATCATCCTGGGATCATTCCTGTGCATCCAAATGCCACATAGGGGATCCCAGGAGCAGGCGGGGACAACCCCTCTATTTTCCTGGGATAACCCTTAGGTGTAGAAAGGGCCCGAATCTCTTCCACTAAATATCCAGCTTTCTTTTCTTTTCTAGCAGTAGAATATAAGGGAAAGCCTGGAGTGAAATCCAATATAAGTCCTACTTAGAGTAACCCCATTGATACGAACAGGTCGTAAGTCAGTCATGACTGTCTTAAAGCCATTCATTTCAATTGGCCTACTGTAACTGCAACTTACACTGGATTTTCTGCAATCTCCCACAGAACCAAACCTGCTCCTACCTTCCAGTGTCCCGGCCAATGAGTATAAGGACAATAGGGAAACTTATTACAAGTGAAAGAAATTTAATTTGGACAGGATTTTACTTCTTGTCTTCTAGAATTTGATTTGGGTTAGGAGATACGACTGTCTTCACACACACACACACACACACACACACACACACTCAGAGTGAGATCAAGTACTTTTATTATAAAGATTCATTCACACACACACCGTTCATACTTAATACAGAAATAGAGAAGACTTATAACAAATTTGCCAGCAGACACCCTATCCTCCCCTTTCTTATCAAAATGAAGAAGTTTTCTTAGTATCGAGATAGAAAGCAGGAACCTCTGCCATCAGAAAAAAAATCCAATGATATAATAATAATAATAATAATAATAATAATAATAATAATAATAATAATACCCAGAAGTCCTAGGCCAGCTGCCATGACACAGGTTCTGAACAACAGCCCTGGCCGCGGCCAGTCCTTGCTCAAGCCAAGCACCACCGCTTGATACACCTGAGGCGAGGGACAAACGCCGCCTTTCTCCAAACTATGTGGAGAAATGGGTTAAATGGAGAAGGATTTCAATAATAAAACAATGCGCTGTGAATTATATGTGCTGAGGGGAATTATTGTTGGAGTGGGTGTCAAATGTAAATAACTTCAGATGATAAATGCCAAACAGACACGTGGGATTTTTGTGGTAGTTAAAACAAAATGATTAAAATTTATTTTTAAAAGTTCACAAGCTTTGTTTCAAATTAAAACATTTCAAAACCTTTTTGGAACCTTTCATCCAATCCTTTCACTCATTCACATACACGCTTTCCTTTCTCTCACGCAATCACTCTTGAACTTTATTTTCACTAGTGTTTACTATACACAAACTGTCTATCTGCACCCCACCCTCACAAAACACCACTCTCTACACTGAACCTCAAACTCTCCAGAACCCAAGTACTCTACACACAGAGAGCTCAAGCACTAAAGGCTAAAGACTCTAAGAGTACCTAAAAGTCTCTTCTCAATCCCCTCAGTCGTTCCCTTATATATCACTCCTCCCCATCCCAAGACATTCTAACTCCACCCACTCAGGTCAACATTCTAAGCACCACAGACGTACCAATTTCAGACATACATTAGGGAACTGCCTTGTGGAGTGTAACGCCACACCAGCCCCTTATCCAATCCCCTACTTGGCATCCAGTCTGAAACAAGCTTACTGATTGGCCATTATAAGGTGGTCCATCTTCCTCTAAGCCCCTTACTCTAAATTCAAGTGCCTCCCTTCTGAAAATGTCACTGCTGTCAGTTTGACTAATTTCAGAGAAATTCGAAAAGTCTCTACTTCTCCTTGGGGGTCCGGTCTCTGTACCTTGTGGCTGGCAACCTACCTAAAGAAAGGTACATTTATTTATTTATTTATTTATTACATTTCTATACCGCCCAATAGCCGGAGCTCTCTGGGCGGTACATTAACTTCAAGCGTTTCCCCATAAACCTGTCTCTTGTACAAAGTCGAAAAATGACTCTGCTCTTCACATAATCACTTCCCAAAATTCACTCCAGCTCAAACCAGGATCAATCTTTAATTAGGCCAACTAATCTCTCGGTTTCTTAGCTATCACATCTTAATAATCTTATATTATCTATGCTGTTCTTACATATAAGAGCCTCATGTGGCACAGAGCGGTAAAGCAGCAGTTTCTGCAGCTGAAACTCTCCCCACAGCCCGAGTTCGATCCCAGCGGAAGCTGGTTTCAGGCAGCCAGCTCATGTCGACTCAGCCTTCCATCCTCCCGAGGTCGGTAAAATGAGTACCCAGTTAGCTGGGGGAAAGGTAATAATGGCCGGGGAAGGCAATGGCAAACCACCCCGCTATAAGGCCTGCCAAGAAAATGACAGCGAAAGCTGGCATCCCTCCAAGAGTCAGTAATGACTCAGTGCTTGCACAAGAGGTTCCTTTCCTTTCCTTCTTACATATAAGCCAAAACCTTATGAGAGGTTCATATAACCATTCTGCTTAATCATAAGCTCAGTTTCCATGATTTATAAGCTTCCAACACAAGGACTAGGAACTTATTTTGAAATTGTATTAAATAAAATGAGTATGATTACATTAAAGTTTCAAAATAAAATTAAAATGGTTAAGAGATTGAGCTGTGAATCAGGATGAAGCTGGTTCAAATCACACCTCTGCCATGTACTCGCTAGATAGCTGTAGGCAGGCCACTCTTTCTCAAACTCCATCCACCATCAGCACTATGGAGGATAATAATACTGACCAACCTTACAAGGTTGTTGTAACTAGCCAATGCAGGTGAAGCACTTTCAACGTTTCAAAGCTAGGAGTTGTGCCAGGGAATCAGCTCTGATAGTCCAAGCCAGGAGTCAACCCTGAAGAACCCAGGAGAGCAAAGAACAGTGTCGTTACTCACTGGTCTCAGCCCAAACCGGAAGCCTTTTGGAGTCCTTCCTGTCTGGGAAGGCCCAGTTGCCAGCTGGGGTGGGTGTGGCATGAGAATACATCACTGCCCAGGAAAACGCTTCCTTTCACAGCTCTGCTGGCTCACCACAAGGGACGGCTGCATACAGCTGTGTTGCAAGGAGGGGGAGTCTCCTGGTTCTAGCCTGGTGATTTCTGATGCAAGATTCATCTTGTCCAACATTCTGTTTCCAGCCAGGAGCTCTTGGGAACTCACAACTAGGTGATGGGTGGCTGTTCCACCCTGTTTCCCCCTGCAGGGGGCTAGCCCAAGATGCTTTGCTGTTGGAGGCAAAGGACAGGATCAGCCCCCACCCACCCTCCTACCCTTGATTCCATGCCCAGAAGCCAACTAGACTGGCAATTGAATCTTATTGCTATGCTGGGGATGAGACCGCATCCTCCGCTTCACCGGAGGGCAGCAGGCTGGCGTAGGACCCAGCTGTGTCCTCCAACAGAGGATAGTAACCAGGGGACTGAGAAGGAATGGCCAGGGGGCTGCTGTTGCTGCCACCCCCCACCCAGCATCTGCCACCTGGGGCAGTTGCCTCATTCTGCCTAACAGTAGTGCCGGCCCTGACTCAGCATCTGTTATTCAGAGGCTGACTTTGCACTGTGGAAATCTCATCCGCCAATAGCTGTCGATGCTCCCATCCTCGGTGGATCTGTCTAATTTTCCTTTCTTTTTTAAAGCCACCTAATCCAGTGTCCCTCCCTCTTTACGTCTTGGGGGTAGCAAAATCTACAAGTTAATTACAGTGCTGCACGGAGAAGTAATTGCTTTTGTCTGCCCTGAACGCATTGCAAATCAACCTGATTGGGTTTCAGCTTTAGGAAGGTGTGCATGAATATTGGCTTTCAGCATTTGGAAAGTGGGTTTAGGCTACTGTCGTGAACCCGGATTGCTTAGTCGGCTTCAGTAAACATAACAGCGTAGAAGTGCAAATGAAGAGTTTAGAGATGGTAAAGAGGTGAAAGAGGTAGCTGCCTTTGGTTGTCAACAGGCATCATTCTTGCCTCTCCCCTGACCTGTTACAAAACTTCTACTACCAAGTAAGCTTCTGCAAGGACCTCTGGCCATGTGAGCCTAAGAAGATAGGAAGCAGCCCCATAGGAAGACAGGCCGGTGGTCTATCTCCTGCAGTATTATCTATGGTCTATCCCATGCAGTTCCTCATGCAGCATTATGAGCAAAGCTGTATCTTACTGGCTGGCAATAATGTATGCATTACTGATCTGGTTGCAAAATTTGCCTTGGCTGCAAGTAATTTGAGAGCGAGGCATCAAGACCATTTACAAGTATCGTAATGGGGTGCTGGAAATGTTGCCCTTTTTATATGTGTTGGTCTAGTACCCCACTGCGGAGCTCTTAGGCCTTTGCTAAACCTACCAGTAAATCCGCACCGGACGAGGGGAGACCCCGTGATGCAAGTATCACGGGATGTCGCCCTAGTCTACACGTCAGGCGCAATGAGCTCAAGGAGACCCGTTGCGTCCACCATTTTTTCCCCAAAGGAACGGAACGCACGAACGCTGGTGTGCCAGGGTAAGTGGATTTTTTTTTAAAAAAATAGTTTCATCGCTCCCCCTACCCTGCCCCCGCTGGGCCCAGTGCTCCTGAGGAGCGCTGCATCCCATGCACGGCTCCTGGCTTTTCTTGCACAGAGCCAGGAAAAGCCACGAGAATGGACCATACGATCACAGTCTCAGCCCGAGACTGCGGGAAAAAGCGGGCCCAAAGGGGTAGTCTATATCCCGGGGCCAGGCAGGGTTGATCCCTGCCTGAGCTCAGGATCCCCTGTGCATCATCTGGACGCACAGGGACGATCCCGGGTATCAAGGGACGATCAAGGCAAAGGCCTTGATTTATGTAAATGTGATTTTGTATTTTTATATCCTTGTATTTTTGTTTAGCTTTTTTATTTTATTTTACATTATCTATTTTTATTCCATTTACTTACAGCTCATCTTTTTACTTGTATTTTATTTTTCTTTCTAACTATGTTAAATTGTGACGGCTTGTCGCTTTTTGCAATAAAGATTTCATTCATTCATCTAACTGGCAGCAGCAGCCCTCCCAAGTTCCAGGCAGGGGTCTCCCACAGCTTTATCCAGAGATGCTGAAGACTGAAGCTGGGACCTCAAGCTTGCAAAGTTCTACCACTGAACTAACGATAGGGTGTTATCAAGTGAGGGGAATCAGGAGAAGTCCGATCGGCTCTAAACATGGGCAAAGAGCCAATCCCAGACCCGTGACGGGTCCTGGCATCTAGCCAGGAAAAGGGCCCTCCAGAGATCTGCTGACCAATCCCAAAGTTGGCCCAAGGCTCAGGTGTTCAGCAGCACCTCTGGAAGGGCAGGAGAAGTGAGCAGGCAGGGAGTTATTTATTTAGAGTATCCATATACCGCTCCGTATCTAAAATAGATTCTGGAGCAGGGAAATGGTAAAAACAGATTAAAACAGCGAATTAAAATTGTTCGATTTAAAACAAAGTATCAGTAAAAACCATGGCTGGACACTTGAAGAAGGCTTTCTGGAAAGGAGGTGCCGGAAGCAGCACAGTGTTGGTGCCTGCCTGACCCCCAGGGGCAGGGAGTTCCAAAAAGAAGGGGCCACCACACTACAGGCTCTTCTCCTGGTGGATTCCAATCAGGCCATAGGGCAATGTAGAACCACCAGGAGGATGCCCTCTGATGCCCTCAGTGACCGAGCAGGTTGGTAAGGGAGAAGGCGCTCTCTCAGGTATCCTGGTCCCAAGTTGTTTAGGGCTTTATATACCAAAACCTAAAACCTGGCCCAGTAGGGAACAGGCAGCCAGTGCAGTTCCCTCAGCAAAGGACTTACATGCTGAAATGGGGCAGCTCCGGACAACAGCCGAGCTGCAGTGTTCTGCACTAGCTCCAGCTTCCAGAGTAGCTTTAAGGGCGGCCCTTAGTGCATTGCAGTAATCCAGTCTTGTGGTTATTCATGCTTGTATCACCATGGCTAAGATATCCCTATGAATCAGTGACCTCCAGTTGCATCTGTTGTAAACCGCCCTATTCAGATCTTGTAACTTCATCTCCATACCTTCCTTTATGGAGTCAATCCTTCTCCAATTCGGTCTTCCTCTTTTCCTTCTACCTTCTGCTTTCCCTAGAGTTATTGTTTTTTCCAATGAGTCATTTCTTCTCATTATATCTCCAAATAGGATAGTCTCAGTTTCAGCATTTTCACTTCTAATGAGAGTTAGAATAATAAAATCCTAGAATAGCAGAGCTGGAGGGGGCCTACAAGGCCATCGTGTCCAACCCCCTGCTCAATGCAGGAATCTACCTTAAAGCATCCCTGACAGATGGTTGTCCAGCTGCCTTTGAAGGCCTCTAGTTTGGGAGAGCCCACAACCTTCGTAGGTAACTGGTTCCATTGTTCTACTGCTCTAACAGTAAGGAAGTTTTTTCTGGCTTAACTTGTTCTAGAACCCACTTATTTGTCTTTTTCACAGTCCATAGTATCCACAAAACTCTCCTCCAACACCACATTTCGTAGAATCATAGAATAGCAGAGTTGGAAGGGGCCTACAAGGCCATCGAGTCCAACCCCCTGCTCAATACAGGAATCCACCCTAAAGCATCCCTGACAGATGGTTGTCCAGCTGCCTCTTGGATGCTTCTAGTGTGGGAAAGCCTACAACCTCCCTAGATAATTGGTTCCATTGTCGTACTGCTCTAACAGTCAGGAAGTTTTTCCTGATGTCCAGCTGGAATCTGGCTTCCTTTAACTTGAGCCTGTTATTCTGTGTCCTGCACTCTGGGAGGATCAAGAAGAGATCCTGGCCCTCCTCTGTGTGACAACCTTTTAAGTATTTGAAGAGTGCTATCATGTCTCCTTTTTATTTTTTTATTTGCCTTATTCATTGTCCAACTTTTGCATCCATACCTGGAGAGCGGAAATACCATGGTCTAAATACCAACATCTGCCCATTTTACAGACACTTAATTCCTTGATAATATTCTACATAAATGCATGTTGTGGCTTTTGTGATTTGATGTGTAGCCTGTGGAAGAGATTACGTGCTTGAGTTATTGGCTCTGAGCCCACCTCTTGTTCTTGGTTTGTGCTAGTCAAGATTATGATAGACTAGTACAGTGGCTTCATTATCACCTGTGGGAGCCTACCTGCTTCTTGAATTGAAATTCCCTGCCTAGCTGCAAACTACTCACTCTTCTTGGGTTGGTGTTAATAGATTATGTCTCTTGCAAGTGCATCTTGCCGAAAGATCTCAGCAATCTGTCAGACAAAAAGAAGATGCTTGAAAGTTTTGAAATTTGGGTTTTTGAAGGGGGGAAAAGCACAGAATTTGGGATGGATGAAATTTCATTTCAAGATGTGATGTTAGTGAATGCAAGGCTGCACGTTTCAAAGTTCGATAAGATAGTTGGTGTTTGCACTTTCAAAATCTAGATGAATGTGTGTGTGTGTGTGAAGACAGTTTCACTGGCGACACAAATGCTGTCATTGTTTCCACTGTGCAGTGCAATACCTCTTGCACAGGGCACAGTTGACATGCAGCAAAACAGATTTTAGGTCAGGAGGAGCCACATTATCATAATTGTAGAATTGGATTGAATTGTTAGTGGGCAAAAATGAGACAATTAGTCAGCTTGGACATCACTAGCATGCTGAAATCAGTATGCCTTGTGTATGCCAGTGTAAGGCTCATGTTCAGACAACATCATCAGAAAGAGGAGATGGGGGCAATTGCGTTATTTTTGACAGTGTAGTCAAAGCATCAAACACAACAGCCATACGAATGAACAGATGTAGGGTCAAACTAGATGTAAAACTCTTTAGTCGTTCAAAACGCTACTGTGTCTGAGTATTCCTTCGCTTCGTGACCTCTGTGCTGCCAGTGACCTCTGTCTCTGCTGACATGTGCTTGCACTCTGTGCATGCTCTGAGGGAGTGCAATACATCATACTCCTAACAATCTTTGTCAGAGGAGGAGGCAGCATCAGAATTGATAGATCCTAGAGTCCGCTGCGGGATCAAGTGGATGGAGTTGAGGGGAGGTGGGAGGCGGTCCACCATACGTGCCACATGGCAGAGGTTGCAGGTTGAAGACCCTCACTGAAAGAAGAGACTGGTAAATAGCCTATCAGGCATGGCAGGACATTGTCCATTGATAGGCAACTGCCTTTCTTTGTTAGGCAAATTAAACTCAAATGATAGCTCCTAGCACCCACGCTCCCTTCAGGTGTGAAGAGGTGTCTATTTACTGAAGAAAGGTATTGTGGATTGCACAGCAGACCTCTTGATTGTCTCACAGCTTGGAATCACAACCGCCTCTGATCTCCAGGCATCCCAAACCACCATGAGCCAGTATTTCAAATCCTTGTATATCATGTCTGTTGGATTTAAGGCACAATCCTATCAGTTGTGCCCCCGGTGATTGGAAGTCCCTGAATTCAGAGGCTTCCAATCATCCAATGGAAGGCAGAAGGAGTGGTGGAGGAGATGTTATCCTCCCTGTCCAATATTTTTCACTGGGTGGCTTTTCCCATTTATTTATTTTTGCATTTATATCCTGCCTGTCTTCCTCCAGGGAACCCAAGGCGGCCTACATAATCCTCCTCCTCTCCATTTTTATCCTCACAACAACAACCCTGTGAGGTGGGTTGGGCTGAGAGTCTGTGCCTGGCCCAAAGTCACCCAGTGGGTTTCCATGGCCGAGTGGGGACTAGAACCCGGATCTCCCAACTCCCAGCCTGACACTTTAGCCACTACACCACACTGGTTCTCCCATTTAGTGACCATGCTTCAGAGAGGGAGGGAAGGAGGCTAGAAGAGGCTCAGGATAATTTGTTTCCTGGCCTTTCCAAGTTCCTCCCCTCCCCACTCACCAGAACAACCCCTTTTAGCCCTCTCTGAGGTCACTTTCCAGACTTCGGAGGGCAGCCAAGATGGCTGCTTCAAGGGGTCGGGGCTGGAGAGGCAGATCTCTGAGTCCCCCTTCTGGGGTCAATTTCTAGGAGCTATATGATTGCTCCCTTAGTGGAATATAACATACTCAGTTTAGCTTGCAACTATATTCCCATTACTTTATGAACGGATTTTTATTCCCAAAATCACTGTCCAGTAGCAAAGAGAACATTTTCTGCTGTTGGCATCTTTGTACCGCAGCAACTTAATAAGTAAGAATTTTGCCAGTTAGCAGGATTGTAGATTTAGCACTGCCAAGGATAAAAAATCTGCCTGTGGATGTTGTCTGCTGTGGGTTATTCACAGCACTATTACGGTACCAGTAGGATCTGTATCTCACTAGTTAAGCTTTGGTTTATACTGATTGACAATTGCACTTGTTTTAGATAATGGGACATTATCTCTTCTCCCAAGCAGTTAACAACATGTGCTGAGTTAGTTTGTTTTTCACTGACCCCAGAATAGTTGTTTTCAAAGGATGTTGTTTTTATGCTTTTGATGGTTTTAAATTTTGTATATCTGTTTTTAATGTTCACTGTTTAAAACTTTTGTAAACCGCCCACAGAGCTTTGGCTATGGGGCAGTATATAAATGTAATAAAATAAATAAATAAATACAATCATTTCATTGGAAGAAAATATTGGCTGATCAATCCTCTTACATGGAAAACAAGCAAAGATGCTGTTCTGGGAAATAGCAATCACTGAAAAATTGACACAGAAATTACAATTACAAAGAGGAATAAAACAAAAAGATAACTTTAAGAAAGACTGGCAAAAATATATAGACTATTTGAAGAAAGAAATTAATAGAACAACTCTGGCAGAGGCCTATAGGACGCTCTGGGACTCCCGAAACGAAGTAATGTTAGAAAATAACTATATATAAAATAAAATAAAGGAAAAGCTAAATAAAAATGGTATAACATCCCAGAAAAAGAAATGGGACAATCTATGGGAAATGTACCAGGCTAAGGGGAGGGAACGGGATAAAAGTTGAAATCTGAATGGAAAGTAATGATGTTTATAACTTTGGGTTGTAAAAAAAGGTTACTGTATAATAAACGTTGGAAATAAAATAAATGATTTTTAAAAAATCAAT